>NC_069100.1:7575108-7938608 GCF_947172395.1 Bicyclus anynana | reverse complement strand
GCTAACTTGTAAAGAATAAAAAAAAAACTCTTGATCTGGCCTCGACTAAAGAAAAGGATACTGGGTTGTATTTTAACTTACTCTCCAAAGACGTAATCGAGAGCTTACAATTAATCTGAACTTTACAATTACAAATTTGTTTAAAAAGCCCTTTACAAGTCCTCGTTCTTTAAAGAAAAGGAGCTAGACCAACCCACCACGACGTTCCGATGCGGGTTGGCGAGCTTTTTTGTTATTCACCATCAGATGTAATACATAATGGCCGGACCGAGCTTAATGTGATGTCCAAGACACAGGGGTAACACTACCAATTTCCCAACACTGAGCTGAATTTTCTTTCAGAATATCATATGAGAGAAGATTTAATGAAAAAAATATTTGCAAACTCTTCATCTTTCCATCCAAGCATAGGTATAAGCTAGTTTTGAATTCTTTAGAAGTTCATTTACTTTTTTTTATTCTTTACAAGTTAGCCCTTGACTAATCTCACCTGATGGTAAGTAATGATGTAATCTAAGATGGAAGCGGGCTAACTTGTTAGGAGGAGGATGAAAATCCACACTCCTTTCGGTTTCTATACGTCATCGTATCGGAACGCTAAATCGCTTGGCGGTACGTCATTGTTGGTAGGGTGGTAACTAGCCACGGCCGAAGCCTCCTACCAGCTAAAACTAGGCACGGCCGAAGCCTCCCACCAGCTAACTTACTTGTTTCGACCTAAATAGATCAAGGTCACGAGACCCACGCTGTATGAAAATAAAAGAGTTATATTTTTGGGGTTAATACGTTACGTAGCCCGATACCCATCACTCGCGCAACGTATCACGTAGTTAATAGGGAACGTGATTTGAACCTTTGTGTCGTCTCATGACGAAGCGTTTCCTTGTTAACCCTGTCACACTCTTTGTTTTGCTATAGTTTCTAAAAATGTTTTGCACTTTTTTAAACATTTTCCATATATTTTTTAACCCCCAATGCAAAAAGGGATGAAGCGATTTCAATTTAGTTAGTTTTGTATGAAAGGCTATTTATGTGCGAGTGTTCATGTTTGATGAAAATCGGTTGAGCCGTTTAAAAGTTCTGGGGGGTAAAAGTGGGGAAGAATAACCGAATGTCGCCAAATACTCGAGTGGGGTCTCATATGAAAGCGCACTGAAAGAGAATATTAACGAATTGATCGAGAGTGTAATTAATAATTTCATGACCTTAAGGAGTTTGCCCAAATTTTCTATTTTATGTTATTATTATGATCAACATACATGTTGCCTTCCAATTAGTTGGAGATGATTGCATGGGTAAAACAATAGTCCAGCGAGCAGGGATCGAAAAACCATTAAGGGAAATATTTTGAACCAACGCGAAACAAAATACGTGTGGTATAAGTTTACCGAATGACCGATTTGCATACAGTTATTTTTTAACACAGAGCTGGTTTAATGTGCCGCCTGTCCTATTATCATCTTCTTTACCTTAACCTATTTAATAGGTTTGGTAAAATAAGTCAATCTCTTCCATTCGCTTCTATTACGAACTTACTTTTATATTACTTACATATTATAACTTAACTTATCATATGCTCCTTTTACACATGACGTGTCTTCTTTCACACACTCCAACCAATTTCAAAGGTTCATGATGAAAGTAAATTTATTATTCATACTTATATAGATTAAAGGATCGTCGTCATCAACCCATATTCGACTCACTGCTGAGCTCGAGTCTCCTCTCAGAATGAGAGGGGTTAGGCCAATAGTCCACCACGCTGGCCCAATGCGGATTGGAAGACTTCACACACGCAGAGAATTAAGATAATTCTCTGGTATGCAGGATTCCTCACAATGTTTTCATTCACCGATTGATACACGTGATATTTAATTTCTTAAAATGCACACAACTGTAAAGTTGGAGGTGCATGCCCCGGACCGGATTCGAATCCACACCCTCCGGAATCGGAGGCAGAGGTCATATCCACTGGGCTATCACGGCACGATTAAAGGATGCAGAGTTCAATTTGTTTGACACCGGGAATAGTTAAATAAAATAAGTACCAAACAAAATTGTGAGGATCCATGTTAATAAGTACTGGTTTTAGAACACCCTCTATTTCTCTAATCGGTTCAAAGTGTAAGGTCGGTACGGAAATCGCCGTAACGCTCATACTAACAGCGCTCAAGGGAAATCTTTTAGTCGCCATTTAGCCGAAAATCTCTGCCCTGGGGGAGACCCTTCGGCTGAGTTTACTCTCATTGACTGTTTGTTAACAAGTGCAACCTTGAGTTTTAGCTGTGATTTCATTTAGGGGTTGAAATAGAATTGTATGATTTGACGTGTTTTCTGGTGTACCAAATAAGCTACACAAGGAGAGTTTCTTGAATGTGAAGCAACCACCTCTTTCTAAGCACAATTTTATTGACAGTGTCTGCTTGTGTAAGAATGCCTGCATCAGACTCGTTTTGTTGATAATATGTGTGGTTTATAGTATAAGTCCTCTTCGGTCAGCCAGTTCTATCGCCAGTGATGACACCAAGACTTGATCGCAACTAAGGGTCTCATAGTCACTAAAAGAGCGATGGTATACGAGTTATGTTCAGATTTTCTCTGAGTGATCGAATCAGAAATGAGGAGATTCGCAGAAGAACTAAATCACCGACGTAGCTCAGGGAGTCGCAAAGAGACAATCCGCATATAGTTCAGAGTCGAAGTACGTTGTGTTGTATATATAATCCCTGTATTCCAAAGGCAACTTGGAGCTGCGCGGGTGACTACCATGGTGCGTCGGCTAGTTTTTTTTTTAATAAAGCCACTAACGAGTGCGACTTACTTCTAGCTTGATATTCTCAGATAACGACACCGCAACGATATTGGACCATAAAGCGTAACAGTTGTAGAAGCGGAGAGATAAAATTATATCGACCTTCTTGTACTTGTTCACATACCGATTGTCACGCGTTTACTTTTATTACACATTCTGCGTTTATTGTTTCGACATGTAGGAACATCAGTTATACAATAAAGACTGTGTTCTCGTAGTATATCGTAGCAGGCAGCAAGCAGTTTTCATAGCATGCATTGCCTACCTTGAAGACTCATAATAGACCTATATTAGTAAAGGAAATTATCATTTTGTACAATTTGTACGTAAAGTGAATATCCTAATTAATAACCTTGTGCACGCCACTGACAGCAAGTACACGCTGAAGACTAAGACAAATTAAACAACATCAGAAAATCTCGTAGAAGAAAGAAAAGCTATGTATTCTATAGCTCGACCCCAGGACTCGAAATCAGGACCTCGTGATCTGGAGCTACATTTGCTAACTAGGCAGTTCATCGTGTTTAAAGTAGCAAAAATAACGTGTTAAAAGTAGTTAACCGTAGCAGAAATAAAATAGGCTCTAGAAAAACACAGAGATTTTAGGAAGCAACCTTGCAAAAGAAAACGAGCTATACGCAATGATGTTAAATACTGTTAGATGTGTTACTAGGTCATGAAAAATGAGGCGCTCAAAAGAAGAAATTTTCACATCTCAATGTTAGTTCTTGTCAACAAAGAACGTTGTTTAAAAAAATAATACCTAAATATCGTCTACAATCTATCGTCGAATTGTGTGTCCAGGAAGTTTAAAACTATATTTACATAAAGAAAGATTATTATCATTGGCTATATGTAAATAATATACACTTCGAAAAAACCGTTAGATCAAACTTTAATGGTTCATAAAATGACGGCCTCCGTGGCGCAGTGGTATGCGCAGGTGATTGCATAACGGAGGTTCTAGGTCCGATTCAGATTTTCTCAATTGGTTTCAGGTCTGGCTGGTGGGACGCTTCGGCCGTAGCTAGTTACCACCCTACCGGCAAAGATGTACCAAGCGATTTAGCGTTCCGGTACAATGTCGTGGAGAAACCGAAAGTGGTGTGGATTTTCATCCTCCTCCTAAAAAGTTAACCCGCTTTCATCTTAGATTGCACCATCATTTACCATCAGGTGAGATTGTAGTCATGGGCTAACTTGTAAAGAATAAAAAAAAAGAAAAAAAAGCCAGTTTCTTCATGTAAAGCTAAAGTAACAGTAAAAGCAGTAAGTAGTAGAGAAGACTTTATTTTTCAGTGAATAAGACCGTCACTTTTGATTTATGACGTTACTTTGACTGTTACTTGCGATGAAGAAACTGGCCGTATGATGAGATATCAGTTCAATATCGAATTTCTCTACACACCAAATACAATCACCGAGTGAACCAACAACTAAAACAATACTACTCATTCATAATAAGGAAACCGTAGAAAATAAGACCAATATACGTAAGTGCTATTTCCTTTATACGTGGACTTGTAATTAGAATCGAGACCCGCCGCCCGTTACTAGAAACTAGCAATAACCGTTTCGGGGCAATATGGCGGCGCTCCCTGCGGCCACGTGTTGGTTGGGCGCCATAATAATCATTTGTATACAAAATTTGGAATATCTAGTCTAAAACGGCGAATTATTTGTTTTATTAAAACTACTAAAGGCCGGTTTCACCACCTTCTCCTATAAGTCGAATAGTCTAATTAACCGACTTTAAAAAGGAGGAGGTTCTCAATTCGGTCGGTATTAGGGGTCTGATGATGAATACCAAGGTCAATTAGGGGAACCCCTTAACGGTTTACTGTAGCTACCTTGTGCTTGGGCTTGGTATTTGTAATGCTAAGAATTTTGTACCAAACTGGGTTGTGACTGTCATTAGGGGTCTGATGTATTCGTTTAAGATTAACTTTTTTTTTACACTAAAAATGGAAAAATAATAAAAATTTTAATAAAAAAATACAATCTACTTCAAAACCTAAAAACGTACCCACTAAAATAAAAATAACATCATAATATGTTCTACCTGCTGATCAGTATGAAGGCGGTGCTTAGTTATTTGATCTGTGATTTTATTTCCAAAATCTAAGAGATACTGTATTTTAAGGACGGATGGGACGATAACTTTAAAATAGTTACCTATGAAATATGAATTATGTACGATCAATAGTTTAGTTACCCCATTAAAAAATGGAAAAAATGTTACAACTAGTCCCTCTCTCTCCCGCTTCTAAAATATCACAAAACATTACAAAAAAACAAAAGGGGAGGGAGGTTTTTTTACCATAGACAAACACTTGTATCTAAAGGGGGAAGAGCTATTCTGAGACTGTAAAATTACTAATAAATTTTATTTTATATAATACACATATAGTCAAGGAAAGCACACATATTTCAAGGCTACCACAACAAATGCGGTTGTATTGTTTCCTTTAAACATTGTCAAAAAGTCCTTAGTCGAATGTCAATCGCTTTTCTTTGAAGAATTCTTGAATAAATGTCGCAATATTATGAAAATATCAAATGTAATTACCATGAATTAGACGACAAAATAATATTACCAAGCAATCTAAGAATTCCCCGAAAACTATTTAATAGAAATAATTACGTTCTTGAAGAAATTTCTCAGAATAAAGAACAAGAAAATAAAAGGGAGCAAACATAAAAATGCATTATACACGAAGGCAACGTTTGAAGGGCTTAAACGGGTGGAAGGAAAGGTAAATTGGTTGCATGTAGTCCTACACCGCGCACTTAAGTGAACCATTTTATACATGTTTCAACTTGTACACGGAAACGATTCTGAATAACAGAGATACGGAAAAACGATGCTTACTTCGATCAATACAGTAAAAAAATGTTTTGGAAGCTATATAATTATTTTCGACCTTTTAATTTATATCGTTGCCTTATCTGAGTACCCGTTATGAATCAGTATTGGGAAAGGAATTTTTCATTTTGTACAATATGTATGCCCTGCCCTAGATAAAATAGCTGGGCGCGCCAAACTTCGAGCCTACTCTAAACCCGACCCTTACAGAGTGGTTCCTCCCATCTCTTCTGCTTCTGCTTCCGCGGTGCTTTCGGGCGCTATCAGGCGATACAAAATGCGGTGACGCCACTGACGCCACTGACGCCACTGAGGTCCCATTAAGAAGCCTACGGCACTTATACAATAAGAAAATAAAAAATCTGAAAACGAGGTGTATAACTGCGCAGTGAACCTGCAGGGTCATTATATCTGCGCATTTCAGTGTGATGCAACTTCACAGCGGGCAATTCTTATACGCGTAGAACCAGAAACATATTTTGGGCATAGAAACATATTTTGGGCATAGAAATAACTTGGGCATAGAAAAAGAACATTTGATAAAATTCCATTTAAGAATTCAAGATAACTCCGTTAACGTGTAATAAAGACATCTCAAACTCTACAATCAAAAACAACATCAACATCTGTTTATAAACAAATTGCTTCAATTACCGTGTTCAAAACATCAAACCAAAAACTTCACAGTTCAGAACACTTCGGACAGTGCATTAACTGAGCAATTTACACCGGAAGTGATCATGACTAAACAGCTTCTATCAACATCTGACAGGATGTTTGTCGAACAACTGACACGAGCCAGAAGTCTCAAGATGTTTGATGGAGACGCTTTTCCTGTCTGCAATTACGATATCTCCGAGGGTTTTGCGAATTAAATCGGATAGGACGTGGGCGCATATCCCGACGTTCAAACTATTGGAAAAGCTATTTTTAGTGCGACTAATTGAAATGGAATATTAGTTGTAAGTTGAGGAAACATACTGGCTGTTTTGAAATCTAAATCGGATTATTTGTTGAAAACTCTTAATTTATTTAATTAACTCGAGTAATAATAGGTAGTATTCTGCAGTATTCTGGAATTTATTTATTTTTTATATCATTTTAAAATAATGGTTAGAAATAATGTTGTTTGAACGTCCTTAAAAGAGGCGTATGTCCTGCAGTGACCGTCCAGCTGCTACTGATAGCGGTTATGATGATGATGATTATAAACACATTAGCAAAATCACAACTAAATTTCAAATTGCTTTTTTTTTAATTAGGCAAATTAATCTTTATTTTAAAATGTCATTGTTTTTTTTATATTCATTCATAGTAATAGCTTTTAATTAAATTTATGAACTTAATTATAATCAACCAAAAAATCAAAACTGTGTTGTATATCAAACCAGTCTAAGAACAAGCCCACAAAAGCGAGTATTTTTTTATATATTAAAAATGAGTATAGGTACAGTGAATATGAGTATAGAATATAAAGTAAAAAAAGTATTCGAAGAATGTGAAGAACTATAAGAAAACGGTAGAAGCAATAAATCCAATCACGCGGGCAAAGCCGTTAAAAAAAAATAACATAGAAATAAACATCAAACCTACACACTACACGATACTTGTAGCGAACTAAACTACATTTATTAGTTACAATAAAAATCTGCCGTAATCTTTTATGGGGCACGAAAACATACTTTTTTTGCAAACTCAATAATATTACTGAAGTGTAACAGTAGCGCAATAGTAAGCGATTTTTACGATTTTCGCTTAGTAGGTTAACCTTTATTTGCTTCGTTGGTTTGGTTTGGCGGTTTCACCACCTTCTGAACTCACGGTTACACTACCAACATTAGTGTTAGATTTAGTTTTCAATTCAATTTTTTGATTATAAGATTTAGTTTTGTTACTTTCTTAATTTATGTCAAGTCAAGTGGGTCAGAAGGGGGTTAAACGTAAATAAAAGTGTTTCTTACGATAGAATACTGATTGTTCATTGATCAATAGTATAGAATTATTGTTTATACTCGTAGAGTCGTTCGCACTACATTTCTTTGGTCACATGCTAATTTCGGTTACCTAATTTCATCAATTGTACATTTCTGAATATTTTTTTTTTTATTGTAGGAGGAAATCCTCATGGATGACATCCAGGTATCCTGGATGACGATGTCCGACTTCACCGTTTATTATGTGATACTCGGCGGCCTACGGACTAAAACCTCCTACATTCGCAGACTGCAACATTTCTGAATGTTATAAAACGAAGTCGCTTTATCTTCCATTCCAGTCTATCGATTGAAAATAACGGTCGATGATATTATAATAGGTAAAAAGAAACTAAATTGAAATTGCTTCATCCCTTTGGGAGCTATGATGCCACAGACAGACAGACACGTCAAACTCATAACACCCCATTTTTTGCATCGGGGGTTAATAAAAAGAAGTAGCGCACATTACCCATCTAGATAAATTATCAAAATCTGCTGATATCTAAAAGATATTAAAATAAACAGAAAGGTTCGCAGAAAAAGTTGCCATGTCATCGGAGGCCGGTCGAGTTTTGAAAAAAATAACACGAAGTAATCTATCTTTTTGATCGCTTGTACGCTAAATATCGCCCGTCCGGTGTGATGGACGTTTTTTAATTAATTCATACCTTATTTTAATCCCTTTTTTTCAATATTTAGTGGAGAGTATCTTTTGATCGCACCCCGATTGATTATTATTATCTCTTGATAACTCTTCGATCTTTTCTCATTTAGAAGGTTCGATTTAAGTAAGGTAAATTCATAAATAATTTTAAAAATCCGGGTTATTTGACCAGTTCTATTTCAATCTACCATATGGAGTCTCCTTCACACGTGTAATTAATTCCCATGGGAAAACGAGGATATAATATAGCTTTTTTACTCGCGGATAATGCAGCATTCCATTGGTGAACGATTTTTTATAATCGGTCTAATAATCTTACCTCTTTGCTACTTTAAATAACACAATTACGTATGATTTTTAAGACGTTGGCATTTTTTACTTGACTTGGAGAAGGGTTATTCCTACTTCTGTTTGATCGCTAAGGTTAAAACAATAACCTAGTACGTACCAATCTAGCAGTTGCATTTTGAATTCCTAATGGCCAAACACACACATTTGATGACTTTCTCTTATAGGTACAGTGAGTGGTATAGAGGGTCAAATGCTACACCTAATTCTATCCAATAGAACCGGAGATACAGTACCCTAGTTTGAATAAATCTACCTACTTGCATTTTGAATTTGGAATGAGCGCAATAGTAAAAGTCGAGTTCGTTTCACGTGTACATTTGTTACAATTGTAAACTTGAGCGTAACAAATGGTACACCGGAGAGGCGAAGTGGAATGGACGGTCAAGTGTACAAACTTTATTGTCAGCCGCATCGGAGTCTCTCAGAGTGCCTTTGTAGGGTTTTTGTTATATGCGAAATTTTTGTTTATGTTATTTATATGCAAATGGAGACCGGCCATTTTTCATACATTGCTGGGCCCAGATTTGATGAATGAGCAATATCCAAAGTGTGTCATTTATTAAATAACTAGCGGACGCCCGCGACTACTTTGTCCGCGTGAAACACTACCCCAGCCCTAACCTACCCACACCCTATACCTACCCTACCATACCCCTACTCAACCCTACTCCTACCCTACCTCTTTCCTGAGACCTTCTGACACAGGTATTTACTTAAAAGAAGGTCAGCCCTATTATTTAATTTTATTTTATTTATAACAACTTTATTGCACAAAACAGAAAATAACAATAGAACACATACATTTTTGGGCAAAAGGCGACCTTATCACTAATAGTGATCTCTTCCAGGCAACCTAATCATAAATAATCTAAACATCCTGTCAGATGGGAAATGGCAATACAATAAATTATAAGTAATATTCACTAAATAATAATAACTAATATAATAAATAAATAAAAACACCATAATTAAATATTTCCATATTATAAAAATATATACTTTGTACAATTGTACACAATAATGATAAAAACAGCAAAACATGAAATATACATAACATACACCTACATCTACATAGATACATACATACATACATACAATATACATACATACAAACATACATACATACATACATACATATATACATACATACATACATACATACAAACAAACTACATACATGCATACATACATACCTACATATATATAATAAACACATATATATTACAATGATAGATAGTGTTTCCTTACACGATTTTTAAAAATAGTCAGGGATTTTGACCGTCTAATATGATCTGGGAGTGCATTCCAAAGTGTAGCTGCTTTTATAGTAAAAGACTCTGAATATGTTCGAGTGTTACACCTAATCTTACCTAAAACGTTTTGCCTACAAGATCGTAGTGTGTTCCTAGAAGTGCGAGGGCCCAGGAAGTTAAAACGCTCTTTTAAGTAGGATATATGTAGATTACGCCGAAGCCTTATAGGTAACCACTTGAGCTTCCTACGGTATTCTGTAATAATACCGTAAATACATTTAATTTAGGTTAATGTAATGTTTAAACCGAATAAAATTCATTTTCATTTTCATTTCACCTCTAAACCTACCCTTACCTTACCCCTAACCTAAGTACCTACCCTATGTACGTCTTCTGGTTCTAAGTTACCTCTTCACTTTCGTTTTCAATCAAATCGTTGATCAATCAAATAAATCAAAGATGCATTACTATAAAAAGCGAAAAATAACATCTTACCTATGTCCTTTCTACTCGTATTCCGTTTGAAGGCGAGGCGTATACTAAACAGTCTCTTAAAGTTTATATTGTTGTTTTTTTGGCACCGAATGCAAACTTGGATAAATTCATTTATTCTATAAATTACATTAAGCATTTTACTCGATGCTGGCGGCTCAGAACCATGGCGTTTTGTAGTCCTTACAAGAAGCCTATGCCCAACAGTTGACTTCTATCGGCTGACAACGATGATGATAAGGATAATAGGTATCTATCAACTGCGACGCGGCTTAATGAGCCGATACCTAACGGGTATCCACATAAATGTTAGAGCTTCTCTGGTCCCCTACATAAAGTTTACACACGGATTATCATGTGGAGCTAACTTTGAATGTTCACAACGTATTCGATATCTCAAAACTTCGCTTTTGAACTCATGTTCAAACAAAATCTTTCTCTATTAAACTTTAAACAAAACGTGTGTGCTAATTTCGTTAGGATTTATCTGAGATACCATCATTATCAACCTATATTTGGCAGAGGGGTTAGGCAAAATAGTCCACCACACTGGACAGACTTCACACACGTAGAGAATTAAAAAAAATATTTTTTTTCATTTTAAGAAATTGAAAGAAAAATTAAATATCACGTGTTTTGAGACACGTGATATTTAATTTCTTAAAATACACAAAACTGATAAGCTGGAGGTATGAGGAGCCATTCCTCGGAACGGATTATAACCTGCACCCTCCGGAATCGAAGGCAGAGGTCATATGCACTGGGCTAACACGGGTGTACGCATATTTTACGCTAATTATTTAATGTGCGATATGTTAATATTATGTTCGTTCTCTACTAAGATGAGGTAGGGCAATCAACTGATTCCGTCAGGTTATAGTAAAAACACTACGACTACTAACATGGCATAAAACAGATTTTCTTTCAGGTGTTCTTGTTATTTATTTATTTATTTTTTATTCTTTACAAGTTAGCCCTTGACTACAGTCTCACCTGTAAGTGATGATGAAATCTAAGATGGAAGAGGGCAAACTTATTAAGAAGAGAATGAAACTCCACACCTCTTACGGTTTCTACACGACACCGTACCCGAACGCTAAAGCGCTTGGCGGCACGTCTTGGTCGGTAGGCCAGCCAGATTACCAATTAAGAAAACCTCAATCGGCCCAACCGGGGATCGAACTCAGGACCTCCTCCTTGTAAATCCAACGCGCATACCACTGCGCCACGGAGGTAAATTATCTTATATCATAACTTGTAATTAATTATTAATTCTAATATAATTGAAACTCAACTTTATTTTCATGAAAGTAGAAAATATTTTCAGATTTCCAATTTCCTATGGCACATTTAGAGGGACGATAAGAGTCATCTGAAAAACAACTTAACAAGTCAGGAAATAAGGTGGATTTTGTACTGAGGTGTATGAGGTTAAAGTAATTAAAAGTTTACATCGATGATGCTCAGGTAAACGTATTAATTCCACGTTTGAAACAATTACTCGATTAATGCGTTATCTAACGTGCATCGAACATACGAGTAGGTACCTACCTAATTTTGAATTTTTAACATCGCATAAGTATGGTTCGTCAAATTAGGATCGCGTTGCGAATTTTTTTATCTAAATCTAATATATTAAATTCTCGTGTCACAGTTTTCGTTTCCATACTCCTCCGAAACGGCTTGACCGATTTTGATGAATTTTTTTGTGCTTATCCGGTATTTATGAGAATAGGCCAACATCTATATTTTATAACCCTAAGGGTAGGGGTAGGGCAGGGGTAGGGGTAGGGTAGGGTAGGGATAGGGTAGGGGTAGGGTAGGGGTAGGGTTGGGGGTAGGGTAGAGGTAGTTGTTTACATCGAGTTTCACGCGGACGAAATCGCGGGCATCCGCTAGTTTTTATATAATAATTTTCTTCTGAGCTGATAGTGGAAGTTATTGGCCATGAAAGCAAACTTAGTAATAAACAAACATGGTGTTTTTCAATTAAACCAACCTGCTTCTAACACAATCTTCTTTTATATTTTGCGCTTTTATATAAAGTCAAAGTTAATTTATTTCAATTACCTACACTATTTACAAGCACTTTCGAAACGTCCGGTAATAATATTATTAGATAATGGTGATAATATGTGGTTAGGTATAAATAATTAAATAAAATAATTGGCAGAAAACTTAAAATTAAAGTTACGAGGGGTCCAAACGCGCCTTGTTATAAAATTTGTTTCCGTGATCTAGACGACTATTTGGAACAATATATTAGTAAGTACCTAACTAGCAGACGCCTCGCGATTTCACCCGCGCAGTTCCCGTTCCCGGGAGTGGGAATTTATAATAATTATACTTCCATAAAAAGGAATACTTCCATTTCTACTTGCCTATAAAATAAAAAAATATACCTCATGTCCAACAAATATGAGTGGACACAATATTTTAGTGCAAATTCACAACCAAAACGTACTTTAATGAGCAAGTTTTTTTTTTTTTTTTCAAAATAGTAAATTGTTACCTTATTTCCAAGTCCAAATAACACCGATAGTAGTTGTGACTTACCTGAAAAAGAAAAAAATAGTACATTATAATTTTGTTTTTCACTTAAAGAATTAACTAAGTCCATGTAAATAAACATAGGTACTCGTAAATGGTGTTTATGCTAGTAATTTTTTTTAAATGGTCACACAATCTAGCACATAGCTACGCTGTTTTCCTTTACTGTCCCTTTTTATTGTTGAAAGCCCAAAAACGAAAATGTCCCAAGGATGAAGTAAGATATTGTACAAATAAAGAGCAGAAGATTTTTTATAGTAATAACTAGCTGACCCAGCATTTTTTTTTTTTTGCAATTTGGTAACAAACACCGTGACAAGTACAATTTATATATTTAGATTAACGGATCAAGCAGTTGATTGACCAGCAGGCCTACTAAGTATAATATTTTAACTACAACTCAACTAATGAATCACTGCGTCGTTTTTCATCGTATTTTAATTTTTACAATCATCTAAAACAGTGTTTTCAACGAAATTACATAGTTATCGTAATTTTACGTAAAGTGGCATTAGCAAGTAGTAACTTTATTTTAATGAAACAATGAAGCTAATCATCACAACCACTTGATGGCAAAAGGAAAAGCCAAGGACATTTCGTTGAAATAACTGTGTTAGATGATCATATAAAAGAAAATACGATGAAAAACGATGTAGTGACCCATTATTAATTGAGATCCATTATTGTAAGTGGAAAACGATCATTTGTACAGAGCAACAATTCGCAGGGCATGCAAGGAACACGTCCTACAAAGTACAAAGTACCGCTCTGTGTCCATTAACCTGAGACATATGTGATAAGCCTTTGTATGCTTCCGACTGCCTATATAGCTATACACTTATAGACTACAAGCCCTTGAACACAAATTACATGTGAAATGACCCAACGTGAATAACGCTTAGAAGGCTGTTACATCAGAAAATAACTCTGAGCACTATGCCGTCAATTCTGAGCGGTACAGTGGTGAGTAGGGCTTATAGCCTATTACACATGTATATTTTACATAGGAGAACAAGTTGAACTAAAGTAGAACAGCATGCGTTTCTTTTATATTTTTATAAAAATCTTTATTTTAAAGAGCTGAGTCCATTTTGGACTATGCCGGTCCGTAAGGCCGCCTTTGTAACAATATACTAATCTTATAAATTTAATCTGAATTTAATTAATTTCCTTAATACTTGTTTCTTTTGTTAAAGTCCAATAATGGTGAAACATTCATCATAAAAAAAAAACTAAAGCTTGAGATCGTATTCGCAAGTTTCTACTATTTTAACTCTTTCACTCTAATATATATTATTTTGAAAATCCTACTAAAATTGGTATAAACTTCGCAACCTACTTGGAAGATTACTGTCTGTATGATTCGTTACTCGTGCGGTAATACCATTTCGTTTTCAACGCGTACATCACAGCTTTCATTAATGGAACTTAGTGATAAGGGTGACCGTGACATCTGTAAATATAGGACAAGTCCTAAAATGATAAATATTACTTTTATATATATTTATATTTTATATATTATATTATTATTATATATTTTATATTGTTACCCTAATTCTATCGTTCAATCAAAGGCATTTATCTCTATTAATTTGCTTTGCCATAGATAGCATAATAAGTAAGAGCATCCGGTTGCATCACAGCCATTTCAATAGCGAATTTCGTCGTTCCCTCAGAATACAGAAAACCACCAGAAGCCACGTTTAGATGTCATTCTATAGTGCGCAGTGTGTCCAAAAATTGTACACAACAGCCTGCACTCGTCGCAATTCTCACCCGCGTAATGTTGCTAGTACATGAGGCTGTTAATTTTTTCCCTATTTTGTGGTAAAAATTTATAATGTTAAAAGGAAAACAATAAGAGTACAGTTCACCACATTAAATGTTAACTTGTATGGTAAATAATAATAACAGTGGGACCGGTTTTCTAGTGATTGCTAAGAGTCAACAAGAAAATGAACTCTAAAAAATTTAAGACAAGGACAAATAAATAATAGATATAATAAGACGGTTATTATAAAACTTATCAACTAACAAACTAAAGAAATACATATTTACAATAATAATTTTATATATTCCATATAATTATATTATATTATTATTATAAATATGTATTTCAATCGTGTGCACAGTTATTATTATCTCGTCTTATTTCTCTAATTTTTATGTCTCTTAAAATTCAAGTATAAATAAGGCCATTGAATTGGTTTAATATCTTTTAAGAATGTGTTTTGAAGATAAAAATATTTTATTTAATCCTCTTGCTCAAACAAACAAGCAAACAAGTAGGTACACAAACAAACAAAAGACCAAACAAGCACACGAAAACAAACAAATGTGCAAACAAACACACAAACAGACAAGAACGAACGAACTTATTATAATATAGCACGCCATTGTTATTTGTAAAATTTTAAAGCTTTAAGATTATTTTACACTTTCTTTATCTGCGCTGATTACCACAATTTTATTTCAACTTAATTGCCGGAACCTATGCCTACCTATTTAGTTGATTAATATTTTACATAAATAATAAATCCTTGAATTGAAATTAAAAGTAGGGAAAATCAAAACAATTACATTGGCAACACTTACAAAATGAAGTCATCGGTTTCTATGACAACTAAATTCACGTAAAAATTATTCATTATTTTAACATAAGAATATTTATTTGTGCTACTTACACGTGAAATGTGATCCTATTCAGTTTCTTTTTTCTACCAACGGCATTTTTACACGAAGGAATAGCACAAGACGGCTTATTTAATTAAATTTGTCACCTGTATAGCACGTCAAACAACACGACAAACACAGAGTGAGTAATCGTAAAATGTGTAGTTTAAATGGCTTCACTTCTTTGCGCTATCACTCCTTCTGGTGGTTTTCTGTATTCTGAGGTCGTTCCTTTCATTTTATGTAAAAATAGAGACGAAGTTCGCTATTGAAGTGAAAATTACACAAAATAATAACCCATATTTTCATTTACACAATATTTCTGTGGTCAGAAATAACGAAACAGGTAAACAAAAAGTAATTGTTGTAGTATTTATTGTTATTTGGTAGTCAAAAGTGCTAAATGATTAGTTTATAGAGAGGTTTACTGGCTGGCATCTACTCAAAATTGGCGATGCGCTATCGCGTATCCGATTTAGATGAACACATATTTTATCTACATAGCCATATAAACAGAAATTTATCGTTTTCAATACACAAGACCTAGCAAGACATATTTCATTTAGTGGAAAGAGAAATATCCTATTACTTATTGCAACATATTATTTAAATAGTCCAAAATATAGTTTGAGGTAAGTTTCCTAACTAAATATAAATAATTTCCTCATTTCTTTCTGTTTGTTAACTGTGTTAGATTATTAGATAAACACATGGTCAACCTACACATAAGAAGCTCAAGCAAAACAAAGATAAACAGAAAGGTCTGTACACCTACGCTATAAGTGTTATGCAATTCAATGCCTTTTTACTTGAACAATAGAGTTGAAATTAACTTCAAATAAATGAAAGTAACTCAGCACAATATTATGCTATGCCATTGAAGCAGTCTTAATTCTAAAGAGATATGGTTGAAAATTCAGGTAATTTGAATTGAAAATGTAAAATTACAGTCAAATCCGATTACATTTGTACTGATAATGTTGAGTTATAAGATTTTCGCCGTAAATCTATGAAGATTCTATCTCTTAGGCTTCGCAGTAACAATAAATGATTAAGCTAAGACAGCTATGAAATCCTTCAATTACTTAACAATACAAAGGTACTCGTAAAAGACTTCTCAGAGAAGAGAAAGGGGAGCCTATCTTATAAAATCCCTTTTAGATTTGACTCGACTAGCGTTGTCAACTCAATGTTCTGGATCAAAGACTGGCCCAGAGTCTAGTCGAAAAAGTTGTTGGGTATTTTGTAGACAAAATTTCAGTAACTTTTGATACATTCAGTGATTGTTCATTATAAAAATATAAGTTCACGTCTAAGATATTGGATACACCCTGTGCCTCAGAGAGTACGTTATGTCATCGGCTACGGTCATTATAATTAGTAGTCAGTTATGAATATATATCTATCTATCTATACTTACAATAAAACTGTAACAGGTCAAATTCTTTACATAAAAGTAATTTTGAAAAATTTTGTTGGAGGGCATTATATAATCGATATTGAAGCCAAAAATATTTATTTTTCGATTTTTTGTTTGTTTGTCTGTCCGTGATTTTCTTGGCCGGGCATCACGCTAAAATTACTGAATGAATTCAAATGAAACTTGACACGGTGTAAACCATAATACGGAGAAGGTTATAGGATACTTTTAATTGCGAAAATAAAATAAGAAGGGGGTAAAATTGGGGTTGAAAGTTTGTATGGAAAGTCCTTAATTATTTGAGTTACAGTTTTGAAAATTTGTTCATAAATCATGAAAAAAAATACGAAATACAATGTGATTCAAAAATTTTTAAAATTTAACCCTTAAAGTGGTGAAATAGGGCTTGATAGTTTACATTGATTTCCTAGCGGATGAGGTCAAGGGCTAGTAATTATTCTATAAAATCATTAATGAATTAAGTATAAAATATTACTATTAAATTATGAATTATGTATTATAATCAGAACAGCGTGTTTAGGTTTAAGCGACTCTCACAAACAGTCTAATAAGGATGATAATAATACATAATATTATATGATATATGTTATTTCCTATTCAAGTCATTGTTAGCGACAAGTGTTCAAACGGCTGTATGAAAGTTTTGTAATAAAAACCTGTTTGGAGCGAAATCGATAACCCAATAACTCAATACAAATAAAAACCTATTCTGCTAGTTGATGGATGGATTGTAAATAGAAACAGAAAATAATAGTTATAATTGAACGAGTATTGGGATATTTCGCCGAAAACGACAGCCGAAATATATATTTGTTTTTCCGAATATTTCAAGTTAAACGAAAATAACTTTATTGCATCAAGCGAGTCGCAGGGATTCGCTGGATGCAGGCGGCTCAGGATCGTGATGTTTGGAAGTCCCTACAGAAGGCCCATGTCTTGCAGTAGACATCCATCGGCTGATATCATGATGATGATGATGATGATGAACGTTTTTGCATTATTCTGACAAGCGAATGTCGAGTAGTGACCCTGCTTTTAATCGTGTGTTTAATTCCCACAACTGGTTTTTTTTCGTGTATCTGAATATTTTCCAGTATCTGCGATGTTTGTTTAAATTTAAAAATATCGATGTAGCTCACACGTACACAATATTTAATATAGCGACGCACGCGATTTCGCACACGTGAAGAATTTATGGATTTTCTCAGGATATTTGTTGCTCAATAACCTCCCTACCAGTGAAACTCTCGTTAAAATAGGTCAAGCCGTTCCAGAGATTAACCCGATCAAACAGACAGACCGTCAGATGCGCCGTATTCTGCCAAAGATTTACGTGAAATATTAGGAGAATTATGTTAAGAACATTTGTAGTAAATTCTTATTTAATTTGTTACAAAAGATACCATCTCTGTAATTATTTAAACTTTTGTTCAATTAAGTAATTGAGTAAAGCAGGTAAGGCGTTGAAATATTTCCAAGGAAATATGATTTTGCCTCAATATTTTGAAAGCCACTCTGGTTTATTTGTGAGGCTTTTGAGCTGGATGCGGGTGCAAACTTTGGCCCCACTCGCTTTACCCGAGGGCCACAAGTTCCGACGCTCACACCAAATCCGCTCCGCCCTGCGAGCGTCAGCGTCGAGTAGAGCGTTGAAAAGAAATGTATTGCCCATTAGGAAAGTTAGAAAACATTGCAACAAATTGCTTATTTACTGAGGGCGGATTTGTATGAGCCTCAGCTGTTCGGCTTTTTTAAACATCGATAATAAAATTTGAAGAAGAAAATTCTGATCGTCGACCAAGGGTAGAGGCTTACCGTCGACCACAACTGCGAGGACCTGGGGATTCTTCGGATGTTAAGAGTTCTCTAAATTCTTAACACTTCTGACAATTACAGTAAGTAACACATCCGAAATAGGGATGATGACAGTTTTTTAAATTGTATATAAATTAAGAGTATACTAATAGTAAAGCAATTTTGTAAAAGGAACAGGGTATCTGCGATCATTACTTTCGGAGCTACAGGGATTTAAAGAGTCAGATTTGCGGCGCTGCCGCGGATCCCTGAAAAACGCCCCATACAAAATGGCTCGAAATAATGATCATAGGCAATGTAATGATCGTTAAATTTGTATGCGCGTTCAAACAAAATTACTAAAATCTTTGTTATTTGTGCGTTTATGCTTATAGTTCATATATTAAAAAATGTCACATTTAATGTAAGGAAGCTAGAACTGTATGAATTTTCATCTAATTACGATAAAATATTTTTAATAGTTTTTGAAATTTTATAATCTCATTTATTTTGCAAATATCCAGACAATCTTTGCTTTTTATGTATAAATTAGTTAACATTGATCCTATTTACCCGAATGTATCATAAAAATCAATATATTCAAACCTAGTCATCATCCCCATTATCGATTAACCTCGGAATCGGTCAAGTCACGAACGTTGCCTAATGACTGACTGACTGACCGCATGGAAACACATAGTTTTAAATGTGTAAGTCTTAATTGTTGATTCGGCGAAGCCAGTGCGTATACATAGCAATAATTTATAATAGTAGGTACGAGACGAAGCGTTGCCGTTTGAGCGGCGGCGGCGGCGGTCTCTAATGAGCAACGACACTGAGCCCGGGCGATATTCCCGTGGCCCAGACGTTACGCGGCGTGTACCTATTCCCTAAAGTTAGCGCTATTCATGATTATACCCCTACCCCCAGTGTGCTTACACCGGAAGCGAGCTTTGAGGTAATTTTAAATTGGTTCTACAGAAACATATGGAGGCGGTGCCTTTTCAACACTGAAATTTTTAGATTGCTACGAGTATGTTAATATTTTTATAACACGGGAGTGTTGGTTACGAAATAGTTTAAAGCAGAACCATTATAAAACTAGTCTAGAAGTAACCACTTTTTTATAAAGATTAAATTATATGCACCTGTTATAAATAGACTTCCAGCTCTGTTCTTACTACATTCATTTCATGTTAACATTGCTTTATCATGCTCGGTAATAGCTTATTGTCTAAAAAAATCCAACGACACTGAATACCATAAAAGTATTTTTTTTCTGTTAGTACAGTTATATTTGTAGTTCGAAGTTTTTCCAGGTAGCAACAGTGACCTAAATTTTACAATCATATCTAGTAAAAACAAGAAAATCGGTCTAATCGCGGAGTAAACTGACACATAGAGACACATAAAAATACTAGTGCCACGATTTTGTACTAAGCCTTTAACTTCTTTACTTTTCTCTTCAATCTATTATAAGGACATTGATCGAAGTCCCCAAGTACCTAACACATTTAGAACACAAACAAGGAATAATTCCCTCATCACCCATACCTAAGTCACTTGTGATTAAGTAACACAACTTCGTGAGAGGGAAGGGCAAAAAAATACATGTTTGCCCAATTTTCGCGTTCGCGAAAACTTTTCTCGGCAAAAAGATTAAGTGACAAAGGCGTGGCGAAAAGTTGCCATTAAATCGCCTTGAGACCGTTAGTTTAAGTAACATTTCTTTGCTCAAAAAGAAGCTATACAAGCAACTTATAAAGTACCAGGCCAATTGGTCCGAAAATTATATGACCTCTTTCTCTGAAATAAACCTGAAAATCAAAAATAATATTAAAATAAATTTAAGTAAGAGAAAATCCTGTTGTAGACACGACAATATTTTATTAATAAAAAAAAATTGTAGCTAAGTATAGTTTGCAGCTTTTCCGATTATTAACGAGAGATAAATGGTACTGGATTATTTGCGTACCTATTTGTCATTCATGACGCAGTTATAACCATCAATTTATTTTAAACTTCTTAAAGAAGCCATATAATTTGGCGGCCTACGTGGCGCAGTAGTGTGCGCTGTGTATATACAAGACAGAGGTTTGACTGTTGGGAGGCTTCGGCCGTAGCTAGTTTTTAGACTTTGCCCGTACCACTCTACCGGCAAAGACGTACCGCCAAGATATTTAGCATCCCGGTACGATGTCGTGTAGTAAACCGAAAGAGGTGTGGATTTTCATTCTACTCCTAACAAGTAAGCCCGCTTCCATCTTAGATTGCATGATCGGTTACCATCAGGGAAACTTGTAGTCAAGGGTTAACTTGTAGAAAATAAAAAGAAATAAAAAAAAATATAACTTTCATACGAGTAAGTATCCTCTAGAAAGGTTGAATTTGAAACAATACATATCGTGTACCAAGAAGAACCTTATTTAATTAAAAGGAATTTAAAGAATTTCGCTTATGTGTTGTCGTGCAGACAACAAAGAATCGATTGAGCTCGATTGTCGTTTTGCGAATTCCGAGCATGTGGGTGAGATCTAATTTGTATTTGTTGAAACGTTCGCATAGCTTAATTCTAACTAAGTATTCTCGAACTGCCAAGCCACAATGAACGGTTTAGTTTCGTGCAAAGTCTTTTCTGAAGCTATACGAGTCGCTTTATGGATTTAGGGGGAGGTTCCCAGAATCCCGCGGTCGTGTTTCACTTAAAAATTTGCATCTCGCTAACTTTGCTAAGTTAAGTTCCTTTTTTCGTAACAAGTAAGAAACTTAACTTGTTAATTAAGTAAGCCAACTTTGTTGAAGATTAAAGTCTTATCGAGCTTTTAGGTATGTAAGTAAAGTTTGTTTTATAATGTGTGGAAATATATATCGATTTTTTTAGTTCGTGTGAGTACTGTCTAGTAAGCTGAACTTTCAGCCAAGGCCAGTAAAGTTGTTTATTTTTTATTTAAGCAAATTGCATTTCAGTCGTGGGGTTTATAGACAGCTGTTAAATTTTTGAATAATACGTTCGTGAAGTAATTAAATTTATATCCAAAAATAGAAAGTTACGACGAATAATAATCTAATTTAAATCAAATCCAATCAACAAACGGCGGTTTTCCATTAAATTTTAAACTAGAAATTTGTGGTGAATAAATAATTTAAACATTTGAATTTGCGGTCGCGAGCAAATTGGTTTGCATGGAATTCTGATTTTTTATAACTTTTATCACCATTTCCGATCTGGAATGGAATAGAACTAGACCTATATAACACTGGTCTGAGCTAAATAACTAAGCTGGTAATTTAACTTTTTACCCGTGCTCGTCCGAGAAAGTACTAGAACATTGATTATTTTTGCTGCCAAGAAGGGTTGTCTAAAGGGTAACGGGTTTTCAAACCGTCTCATGATGACGACCTTTATACCCTGCGACGTATTGCTCTGTAAAGCTGGATTTATATTTGTCTGACGAGTCGTGAACAGAACAGAATCGGTATCATACATTTTGTATGGTAACGTTTACACTTATGTGACATGTCGTGGTGGATTCTGATGTGTCGCATACAAAATGCATGAAACCGATTCTGTTCTGATGCGTCACAACACGACACGTCAGACAAATGTAAATCCGCCTTAACAGGCGATGATTTTTCACTTAACACGATATATGTTTGTTCCGTTATCTCTTATTAAATTAAACACTTAGGTATACCACTATATTTTTCAATATGCTTTATTTTACTACTACCAGAACCACGCAGTGTTGCCCCGCCTGGTTCCCATTTCCGTGAGAATAAGGAGATAAAATATAGCCTATATTACTCCCTCACAATGTGTTTCTATCAGTGAAGGTATCTTTTAAATCGGTCCAGCAGTCTAATGTTAGTGTAGATTGTATAAAGAGATATAGAGCTGAGAAGATGAATGCTCTAGTATTGGCAACGCGTAATTCTATTTGGGAAATCTGCGAACCCTCTAAAAACTGATTAATAAATAGTTCGGAAGAAGCAACTTTCAATCTGGGATTCTCGACAGCTGTGGCGTCTTGCTCAAAGGCCCGTTCGAAGCATTACTTTACTTTAACGAATAAAATTATCAAGGTCAGAGCGCTTTTGCCTAGAAAGTTCACATAGAAAATTCATTCTTGTTATGAAGGTGCACAAATCGTTCCACATCTTATCTTGGCTGTAGAGCTATTCTGCAAACATGTTTTATATAACTCACTAATGCGAGTTCCGAATTCACCTCTATCTTGCTCATTTTATAGTATCATGTTAGACAAGGAGAGATGGAATTGTACTTATTCGAAACTCGCACTAGTCACAGAATAGCCATACTGTCGTACTTAACTTTAAACGTAGCCGTGTGCCGTGTCTTACAATGTTGTGTTGTTAAGCCTTCCTTGTAATTACGTCAGCAACCATACTCTTAAAAACCTGCCTTGCTTCTCCAGTAGTAACTTAAATAGATTCAGATCACGAGGTCCTGGGTTCGAGTATTAGGTCGGGCTATGAAATACTGAGCTTTTCTTTCATCTACGAAAATTATCAGTAAAATTCTCAGCCCAGACTCCGAAGTTGTTGCTGTTACGAATCCAGTGCCGGTGCCGGTCATTATCATTAACATCAGTATATAGTGATCATTAAAGATTTTAACATCAGCCTTAGCCCACAAACCCATATTTTACCAGCATGGTGGCTTTAAGCTCCATATCAGCTCTCCAATTAGAAGGGAGAAAGTGCTGCATTATTCTGTAGCGACCTTTTAATAACTCGTCAGTGTGAGTCAATTTTATCTCTATCTTTCTTTATTTACATGAAACAATACAGAGACAGACAGAGACGGATTCGAGACTCATATTGTCAAGTTATAAAAACATCCGTACCGAATAACGCTTCGGGGCGTTAAAGCTGATAATTATGATCCCCATCAAACTGACACAGAGGCGGCATAAGCAAGCACGTTTGCCCAAACGAGCTGTGTCACAAAGAGAACAAATATCGAAAGGCTGTGCTGCGACGCAATTACATCCAGCCGTGGCCGGTAAGCCATTCAAAGCCCACTGACGGCCGATAAACAAGCCGGCCGCAAATTAAACAGATGGCGCCACGAGCAACTGGTGCCGGCCCTGTGCACGTGAGCTCGGTTACATGAAAGGAATAACTTAACATTACGTCGGCCACAGACGGTCAGGTACCATACAGAGTGCGTACTAACTAACTGCTAAGATTTGGACTTTCCGGCGTCTGTGCTTCCTGAGACGTACAATTTAAGCACTTTAAGCAATTTAAGCATAGGCGTCTTCTAGGCAACCGCGTATCACCTTACACCTCATTTTGACGGCCTCCGTGGCGCAGTGGTGATTTACAAGACGGAGGTCCTGAGTTCGATCCCCGGCTGGGCAGATTGAGATTTTCTTAATTTGTCCAGGTCTGGCTGGTGGGAGGCTTCCGCCGTGGCTAGTTACCACCCTACCGGCAAAGACGTACCGCCAAGCGATTTAGCGTTCCGGTACGATGCCGTGTAGAAACCGAAAGGGGTGTGGATTTTCATCCTCCTCCTCCTCCATTTTAGACTGCATCATCACTTACCATCAGATGAGATTGTAGTCAAGGGCTAACTTGTATAGAATAAAAAAAAAATCATTTCTTCCATCAGGCATAATTGTAGTCAAGCGCAATCCTAATTCATCATAAAAAAGTGAAAAAATATCGAAACCACACTAATAACTAGTATACTAGAAATGTTTTAATATTTTTTCACTACCTACATCCCTACGCGCGCTACGAGCCGCGCTGTATACTTCACCGTCTGTGGCAAGCATAAGGCACTCACAAATAACGTGGCTTTCTATTGAAAAAAAAATCTCCAAATAGCTTCAGTAGATTTCTGAGTTACCGAGGGATGGTAGTTCGATCCCCGCCCCGTTGGTCTATTGTCGTACCCACTCCTAGCACAATCTTTCCCAAATAGTTGAAGGGGAATGAGAATATTGGTAATATTTAAAAAATAAAGCTATTTATATAGGGGACCTTTACCTCTTTATTATTAGTAGGTATAGACTAGCCGACGCCCCGGGGTTTCACACGCGTAATTCCCGTTCCTGTGAGAATATGACATTCAAAAACAAAGTGGCTTACTAATGGTGAAAAAATTTTTAAAATCGGTTCAGTACATCTTTAGATTACCCCCTACAATACCACAAACTCTACCTCTTTATAATATTAGTATAGAAGCATAGATGATGCGTTTTTATTGCTAAAATGTCAGTAAAAACTCATATAAACGGGCTTCAAAGTGTTAAAAGTGTCATAAATTCACCAAGACGAGCAAGCCCTTAACACCTAGTTTCAGAACAGTTACTTACCTAATCCACTACATACGACTCTCGGGAGTTAAATGATGCAACTTATGTTTTAACAACTCGGTCGCGCGGTGGCTTAGCGGGAAATCCACGAGATAGTTTTTTAAGTATCGCTTTTAATCCGTTGATTTGTTCCAAAATGTGCTCTAAGCGGATTATACAGAGTTGACTGTTCTCGACTCGACTTCCTTTGTTTTATGAATGAATGGAAATTAAATTGAAATTTACAAACACCTTTATGAAAAGAAAGCTATGTACACACGCAGTGGTGAGAAGGTTTCTAATAATTATAATAAGTTAGATTGGATATCTAATCTATGAGTATATTATAAAGAGGTAAGGTTTCCGGTGTTGTAAGGGTTAATCTCTAGATCTACTGAACCGATTTGGAATATAAAAAAGGTAGACAAAGTCTCCATAGCTCACCCAAGGAATTACATTCGTAAGAAGCAACAAAACAAAAAAATCTTTTATAATATAAAATAGTGGCTTTTTCGTTGCGTAGGCAAAAGCGATATTTCAACCGCTATTGGTCAACAATATGTCTTAGTTGACGTATGCTAGGCTGAGTGATTAAACCACTGGAGGATAGAATTTATAAAAATACTTAGTATTTTTAAGTGCACTTCTTTTTCACAAGTAAGTAAATTACATCAATAATTTAAAAAAGGACTTGACAATTTTGTTGATAACAATGCAAAGTCACTTAACCTTCAGAATAAAAATACAATTTAAGAGTAACAACCGTAATGTCTACAATGTTTAACCCTAGCTACTCGTACATACCTATTATCCACCCGTATGGAGAGTCGAAGCAACGGAGAGGTGCACTTAGGTAAATGAGAAACACAAAGGTGTATTCCGTTCCGCTTTGGTATTTAGGTGTTAGCGCACGGCGTACTAAAAACTGAATATTGAGGGTACACTGTAATACTACTGTGTTATGGAAGTTGTTCCGTTTCCATTCCACTTCCGCTATAATGAGATTCTGCATTATTAAGAATACTTCTTAATACTCGCTATATTTGCCTTCTACTCAAAACTAAAAAAATTAGAACTATATTGTTTTTAACAAAAACATTCAACCGACTTCAAAATCATAAAAATAAACTAAAACGCGAAAAATAACATCGTGTTCTGATCACTTTGAAGGCGGTGCCAAGCCAGTGACGTATTAATTGAAGCCGTTTCTGAAAGAATCCCGGGAAAAAACTGTCTTGAAATCCTAAAATATTTAATCGGTATTATACAGGTCCCGTAAATAGCACGACATACTATACAGGGTGATAGCTGACATCAAGAAATACTAAAATAAGGCAATATATGTTAGCCGAAATTTTACGTAAAAAGTTTAAATTTTTCTACGGCAAAGTAAGTTTGTTCCAAAAAATGGGACTAAATACTATAATAAAAAAAAATTTACTTCTTTACAAAAATCTATATAACTTGAAAACCGTAAGATTTCCGCCAACATATACTGCGTTTTTTAGTAGGTCTTCATGTCAGCTATCAGCCTGTAGAGTATGTCATACTATTTACGGGACACCCTGTATATAATTATCAGTTAAAGTAGAGCTTAGACCCATCACGGTGCTGCAATGCTGGTTGGCGGTCATTATCAGGTGTTAGTGATAATAACCGGGCTGATGGTTTAACGTGCTCTCCGAGGCATTCTGGGCTTAGGATTTTAACTGAAATTTTCTTAGAAAAGTTAAAAAAAAGAAAATATCAGTATCATAAAGCCCGACCCACGATTCGAACCCAGAACTTCGTGATCCGAAACCACTGGATCAACGAGGATATTACACCGATGAAATTATTGAGAAAAATACGTTATATAATTGGACGTTTGACTCAAGATTCGTATACAATACATACATGCTAACCATTGCACTACCTCATTAATAGATTTTAAACTTACCCCAGCTATAAATAGCTGAAACTTTAATTGTTTTGAAAAGTCACCGGGTGAACGATTAAGGGCAAACAGAGCCCAAAATTAATAATAATAATATTCCGGCAGCGGTGTCCGAGGGCCTCGTCCTGTCTCGCTCTAATATAAAAGGGTCGAGGGAACGAGGAATAATTGATTAATACTTTGTAGGCCAATTTGTACAACGGAAGGGACTGTGTTGTAGCCATCGAGCTATACCTAGCGCCTACTCGTATAAAATTAATCTGTCCAATCTACACAATCATGTATTAATGTCGTCAAAATTGGTTCAGCTATTTAAGTGCGAAATATTTGAAAAAAAAAATCAAGATTGGTTTTTATCATCATCATTATCCACCCATATTCGGCTCACTGCTGAGCTCGAATCTCTTCTCTCAGAATGAGAGGGGTTAGGCCACCACGCTGCGCTGGCCCAATGCGGATTGGCAAACTTCACACACGCAGAGAATTAAGAAAACTCTCTGCAGGTTTCCTCGCGATCTTTTTCCTTCACCGCTTGAGACACGTGATATTTAATTTCCCAAAATTTCTTCCCAAAAATAATTTAAAATTTTTAGCATCCCAAAGGAATAAGCAAACTGAAGTGGCAGTGGCCGAGCCATATTTGTCACAGAACAGATGGCCGCTGGGACAGGCGTGTTGAGTGGAGACCACGTACCAGCAAGCGCAGTATAGGACGCCCTCTAGCCAAATGATCCGACGACATGATGAAGGTAGTAGGAAGTGGCTGGATGGAGGAGGAAGGCGGAGAATCATATGTGGCGGCGCATCTAGCAGTGGACGGATACAGACTGACGATGTCAATATAAATCAAGTTGCAACGTTTGGTGATGGTTTGGATCCTGTGCGGTATAAATGATGAATTCACAACAGAAATACCTAAAATCAAAACAAATTTCAAACTGTAATTACTTTAATGATAGATCACAAAAAATATGAAAATGTCAATCTCCGCCTATGAATCCGGAAATCAAACAAAATATCAGAAAACAAACAGAGCAATTAAAACAAAAGAACAATTTAAAATAAAAGAATGGGGAGTTCAAAAGAAAGCCATCAAAAATCGGCACGAACCAAAGTAATAAACAACCGGAGGCACAGTTTAAGTATCATTTGGATTAACAAGAGGCTTTTGACAGAGAAGGTATTTAAAAATGGAATGTTTAACGTTAAACAATTTCAAGCGAAATCTGTATTGTGTATAGACACAAGGTGGATAGATAGATAGATTTAATTGAGCGAACACTTTATATTTTTAACCGACTTCAAAAAGGAGGAGGTTCTCAATTTGATTTGTTTTTTTTGTATGTACACCGATTAGTCGAAGACGCCTGGACCGATTTCAAAAACTCTTTTTTTTGTTTTAAACGGTACACTTCCCATTTGGTCCCATTGCCATCATGTCAAGATTTGTGGACAGGTGTATTATTTATTAGACCAGTTTGTGTGTGTGTGTGTGTGAGAGAGAAAGAATGTCCGCCGTTTAAAAAAATACTGATCTGATTTAACTAACGTTTTCGTTATTTCAATGCATATTTATCAGGGTTAGTTTCAGAAGGTTTCAGAATTTGACTGCACACCTTATGATAAACAAAGATGCAACCTCCTGCTTGCCTAGTGCCTGTTCTACGTCACTCGGTGGTTGACAAACGGAAGCTCGAAGAATATTCTAGAACTTAGCAGGTCATAATAAGAGAAATGAAAAGGCAAACCGTACGTAGTACGCGTCCCAAGAATATCTACTACCAAACGGTTAATGTCTACGATGATCACTCTTGTGTATAGATATGACAATAATCCTACGGTTGGCGATTGAATCGAAGATATAACGGATTTGAATACGTCCTCCGAGCTGTGCAGGTGTTGAGGCTTAATATTAGTATACATAACGAGGCAAGCTCGTGTCCCATTAATCATAACCTAGATACGTATTGAAAGGTCGTTCGTGGCGGGTCGCAGCAGGAAATGGCCCCGCACCGGAACTTAGGTATCGACAATACGCGCTGTGATGAATTGATCTACGCTGCTTCGCAGTTAGTTCGCTCCTATGTAATAACCTGTGGTTAATACAGATGTCATATAGGCGTAGTTAGCGTTGCTAGGCGTCCGGATAAAGCCAGATATGTAGGCTTTTTGATTGCGTGTCCGGCTTGTCCGGTCTTTTGTTAGGCTTATTAGCTAAAAAAGTCTTATTTGTGCCTTTCATTAATTAGTATTTAATAAGATATAGACACGACATTGATTTAGAATTTGCAAATCATCTCTAGATAGTAGAAATTTTGGTAGGCGTGAAGGCGTCCATAGATCCGCACCTTACGCAGTAGACATATCGCAACAAACGAATTTTAGTATTCTTTGCATTGAAAGTCATACAAGTGCATCCACTGATCCGCACCGTACGGATCGCATCGAACGGATTTTAATAATATATAATAAATAGAAATTAAAATATGTACAAAATGTAAACAGCAGTTAACACACTTTTTCCTGTTTAAATAAAGAATTAATTTATATTAACATCACCACAGGGGGATCGAAACTAGGGCAGAGTCCATATTAAAATTTCATCGTTTAATCTCCCCCAATGTACGTAAGTCGTACAGTATGTAGTTAACGCTAACAAAGTTCAAGTTGCAATTCGGCTCGTTCAAACTTGTCCAATCCCCGCTTCACACGTCTGAGCCTCTGAAGATGCCCGTAAGTTCACTGGATAAGGGAAACTGCATTTTCGAACTTCGCCACAATGACGATATCTTGCAAACTTGAGCTGATCTTTTGGTAACAACTAACCTCAAAACTAAATGTGTGAAATTCGGATACGTTAAAATCTTATTGTGTTGCCAGTGATGACCTTTGGTTCCGAGACTTGGTCGTTAACTACAAGCCTCATAAGAAGGCTCAGAGTCACACAGCGGGCGATGGAACGAGCTATGCTAGAAGTATCTCTGCGTGATCGAATCAGAAATGAGGAGATCCGCAGAAGGACCGAAGTCACCGACATAGCTCAACGAGTCCCGAAGCATACATACAAGCATCATATTACGAAGAGCCGATGGACGTTGGGGTCCCAAGATGATGGAATCTCGACCCTCCACATAGTGGACTGACGACATCAAGTGAGTGGCAAGGATTCGCTGGATGCAGGCGGCTCAGGATCGTGATGTTTGGAAGTCCCTACAAAGGGCCTATGTCCTGCAGTGAATGTCCAACGGATCGGCTGATATGATGACGATGACAATCTTATTTTACAAACAACAAGTTGATGTCCGCGTCTATACCTTAATAGAATCCGGCCTGCAACGTGGAATCCTGTTTTTTGGTATAAAAATTCCTTTTTAAGGAAAGGTAGTATGAATAATATAGATTTTACACAATCTCTAAATCGTCAATCGGCAAGCGTTTGACTAATCTATCAACACACACCAAATTTCAACATAAACTTATTGCGTACCAATTTGGCATTGTAACTACACATTCTCTTTGACGTACGTATACGTAATACGATATTTAGTCTCTCATTTATTTACTTACCTTTTTTTTATTTTTAACAATGTTAATATAAAAATAAAATACAAAAAACTATTAAAAATTTATAAAAAAATAAACCCTCCCGGTGCGGCTCCAGAGTGAGGAAACTCCTCACAATACGCGCAATAATAATTCTCAAGAACCACTGCCTTCTGTATCCGACTCTTGATCCAACAGTTAAGTGAAAGCTTCTTAAGGTGTAGGTCGAAGCTTTTCGCTATAAGACCATTGACTGAACCAACTATCGGAACAATAACAGTTGACTCAACATTCCACATGGCGGTAATCTCATGTGGAAGGTTCAAGTATTTTGATACTTTTTCTTTTTTGGCTTTAACCAGATTATATTATAACGATATTATTTTTACTTACTCTGTTTCCAGAATCAATGTTATTTTTGCTCACTATAGACACTATATCTTGCTAAATGACCATAAGCTATAGAAGCTCATAAGGCTATATTAAATCACAGTTATCGCCGGGCAGGTGATCACGAGTAATGACGTCATAACTCACGCGTACACACGTCCGCAGAGGTAACGCGTGGACGTAGTGCGTCCGACACATAAATTGAAGCTGCTGTTTCCGTTTTGCGCTGATACGTGGATTAGCATGTTCCATTGTCTCTCTTTATATACCTAAGAAAGAGAGTGATGGTATGCGTGCAATCTTTTACATACAAAAGTATAGGTCGCAAGCAACTACTTGCTAGTTGGTCGTGTTTTACGAGCGGACTGGACGAGAGGGCCTAAGGAACGTAACATAAATATTTTAATGTCACAGGTGCATGACTCTTTTTAACCGACTTCCAAAAAGGAGGAGGTTCTAGGCTGTATGTATGTTTTTTTTTTTTTTTTTTTTTTTTTTTTTTTTTTTATGTATGTCCAGCGATAATTCCGTCAATTATGCACCGATTTTGAAAATTCTTTTTTTGTTTTGTAGGGTTTACTTCCAGGGTGGTCCCATTTTTTTCATGTCAGGATCTGATGATGGCATCCTGGAGAAATTGAGGGGAACTTTCGAAAGTTGTAGAGACGGCTAGTACGTTTGTTAGTGTTTCCATAAGGTATTTTAAACCACTACAACTTTATGAAGGTTTGGAGTTGGTCTGATGATGGAGCCGAAACACAGACGATGGAACTCGTCAAGGATTTACAGCAGCCACCTTTTGTTTGGGCTTGATTAATTTGTATTGATGAGTACTTTCCACCTATATGGGTTGTGACTGTATTAAGGGTCTGGTGATGAAGACGAGGGACAGTGAAGAGAACTCCTCGACGGTTCACAGTAGCTACCTTGTGTTTGGACTTGATAAATTTGTATTGATGAGAACTTACCACCTAGACGGATTGTGACTGTATTAAGGGTCTGGTGATGGAGACGAGGGACAGTGAAGAGAACTCCTCGACGGTTCACAGTAGCTACCTTGTGTTTGGACTTGATAAATGTGTATTGATGAGAACTTTCCACCTAGATGGATTGCGACTGTATTAAGGGTCTGGTGATGAAGACGATGCACAGTGAAGAGAACTCCTCGACGGCTCACAGTAGCTACCTTGTGTTTGGACTTGATAATTTTGAATTGATAAGAACTTTCCACTTAGATAGGTTGTGACTGTACACACGCAGTGGGTATGCTAATACTAAAAATAAAAAAATAAAAATTTTAATAAAAAAAATTCAACCGACTTCCAACTCAAAATATAACTTTAACTAAAAAGCAAAAAATAACATCCTACCTATGTGCTACCTTCTGATCAGTTTGAAGGCGGTGCCAAGCTATTGTCGTGTTTTAATTAAAGCTGTTTCTGGAATAACAACAGAAACTTTGTAGTTTAAACGTATTTAATTAAAACATCACTGGCTTGGCACCGCCTTCCAACTGATCAGAAGGTAGCACATAGGTAGGATGTTATTTTTTGCTTTTTAGTTAAAGTTATATTTTGAGTTGGAAGTCGGTTGAATTTTTTTTATTAAAATTTTTATCAAACATACAAAAACATAGGTATATCCTAACCTCCTAACCTAAGTCTATAAAAACAATATATAATCAATTGCAAATAGATGGCGGCAATTGTATTTAAAATGGCACTAATGAACTATTGTGTAATCAAAGGAAAGCAAAATCACTTGAGATTGAAACATAAAAAGAAAAGTTCAGATCCCTTTTTAGGATAGATCGTAATGAACATAAAAAGAAGTAACTACATAATTTCACAGGGAGTTTACAGGTTGTAGGTACATCGTAGTACACAATTGGCAGACTTCACAACGCAGAGAAATAAGAAAATTCTCTGGTGTGCAGGTTTCCTCACGATGTTTTCCTTCACCCTCAAACGGTGAAGGAAAACATCGTGATATTTAATTTCTTAAAATGCACACAACTGAAAAGTTGGAGGTGCATGCTCCGGACCGGATTCGAACCTACGCCCTCCGAAATCGAAGGCAGAGGTCATATCCATCTGGGCTATCAAGGCGTAGGTACAATACTATTTAATTATTGACCAACTAAACTATTATTCAAATTGAACAAATTAATCCATCTTTTGAAGTGTAAAAGGGAATTTCGCTTACAGAAAACGAAGGAAATGCGTAAGTCAGACGCCGAAGCAGATTACGAAGCAAATCCCGCGGAAGCCGGCAAATTCCTCGTACCGTAATGAAAGGCGGCGTCGCCGGCTAAACACAATGAGATTAGACAAGCAAAGTACATAGTGACGCTTGATTATCTTAACTCGTACTTAGGTTAACTTGTACCTTCCTTACTTAGGTGCTTCTGCACCAGCGGTTCCCGAATTCTTTTAACTTCGGAACCCTTTTTGTTTCACCATTTTTCGCCGGAAACCTTTCGTCTACGGAACGGCGGTTTAAGAAAGAAGTAAACTAAAGACGGGAATACACTTACGTCACGCGGCGTGTGGTAGCGCGCCAGAAGCATATCGGTTGTCTACATGGTGCCATGGAATTTTGGAATGCAATATTTTATCAATAATTATATTAAATCAATAATTTTGTTGAAAATGAATAATAAATTACGTCAATTAAGATTATTACAAGTGAAACGATTTACAATATAGATTTTTTTATCCTTTACAAGTTAGCCCTTGACTACAATCTCTCCTTATGGTAAGTGATGATGCAGTCTAATATGGAAGCGGGCTAACTTGTTAGGAGGAAAATCCACACCCCTTTCGGTTTCTACACGGCATCGTACCGGAACGCTAAATCGCTTGGCGGTACATCTTTGCCGGTAGGGTGGTAACTAGCCACGGAGAAGCCTCCCACCAGCCAGACCTGGACAAATTAAGAAAATCTCAATTTGACCAGCCGGGGATCGAACCCAGGACCTCCGTCTTGTAATTCCACCTCGCATTCCACTGCGCCACGGAGGCCGTCAAATTTTGACTTTTCGCGTACTTACGTACATTTTAAGTTCCAATCTTTCAAAATTATCAAAATTCATTGGAAAATCATTCCCTGAAAATGCAACAAACAGGCAGACAAAGTGACTTCAGTAATTACAATATTTAATTCATATTGTAACGGAACAAAACCACTACTAGCTTTACAATAATGGTTACATAATTTTACATACAGAGTAATGTAGATAGAGTAACAGCACTGTGAAAATAAATTTGCAGTTACAATAAAAATGCAAACGACAATTTCATAAAAAGGCTTTCTGCCCAGGACAATGTACCGCCACATTAATGGACTTCGCGCCGTTACATCGCTTGCAGCGCTTCGGTCCTTTTCTATAGAGGCCGGCGGTGTTTAAAATTCATCGCTTGTAAGCGCTGGAAGTTCTTTAGCGGAGTATCCTTTTCAAGGAATGGATATTAGCGGAGCTCCATTGTCGGCTTAATGTATGGAACAGTTTTCGAAATGTATATTCAGAGATTTTACGGGTTAAATGAAAAAATACATTTGCGGAATAGTTCTCGAGTCGGGAATAGCTAGCTGGAGAGAGAATTTTGTAACTTTTCATATTAAAATTTTCGCGGCCGTGTATTGTTATTTTTGTGGCGAAATAGATATAGCCCTTGAATGCGATCTCACCTGATGTTAAGTGACTATTAAAACCTGATTTATGTTTGTCTGACGTGTCGTGTCGTGACGCATCAGAACAGAATCGGTACGAATTTTGAAAAAAAAAATTTTTTTTTTGTTTGAAAGAGATCTCATTTTCATAATAATCGGTTTAGTAATTTTAGTTTAAAATCAAAATAAGTGAATAAAATACGTCTCTGAAAGTCAATTCCATTTTTATGTTAAAAAGATTATTTTATATTAATAACTTCAAAAAAATATTATATTGAAAGTACAGGCACTCTTAGTTATACTATAGACATTATAGTATAGATATATATAAGATAGATGATAGGGAAAACATATTGAAGACACACGCGGCAGTTTCTACTCGTCTGTCCTTGGATGTCACGTGGATGACCTTATGACATTTTGTTCTGAAAACATCAATATCCCACTGTACTAAAGCTATGTATAGTAAATGGAGACAAAGAAGCTCGTGGCCTTTGACCGTGGCTAGTTACCGCCTTAAAGGCAAAGACCTCGACTTCAAAGACGGCCTCCGTGGCGCAGTGGTATGCGCGGTGGATTTACAAGACGGAAGTCCTGAGTTCGATCCCCGGCTGGGCCGATTGAGGTTTTCTTAATTGTTCCAGGTCTGGCTGGTGGGAGGCTTCGGCCGTGGCTAGTTACCACCCTACCGACAAAGGCGTACCGCCAAGCGATTTAGCGTTCCGGCGCGATGTCGTGTAGAAACCGAACGGAGTGTGGAATTGTATCCTTTTCCTAACAAGTTAGCTCGCTTCCATCTTCGACTGCATCATCACTTACTATCAGGTGAGATTGTAGTCTAGGGCTTACTTGTAAAAAATATATAAAAAAAAATCAGTATCATTTTATTAATGTCGCACAAAACAAAAAAAAAATCTAACAACACCAATGTCCATATATCAAAGCTCGTATAGTAATTTCCGCTCCAAACGACCGTTGGATTTAAATGCTTAAAATCCATTTTCCGTTACACACTCATTTCATCGTGCGGAATAAATCATTGCGGCTAATTGTTTCGTGCAACTGTAACGCTCTCCACTGATGACGTCATAGAACTTGAAGTGTGGAATTTATTGCCTCTTCACCTGGGTATTTTTTTAACCAATCTCCAGCCAGAAAAAAAAAACAAGCAGTCTGTCCGTCCGTGGATTAGCGCAGAGACTATCAGTAGGTACTAGAAAGCTGTAATTTCATCATCATCATTAACAGACCATATTCGGCTGACAGTTGAGCAGGAGTCTCCTCTCAGAATGAGAGGTGTTAGGCTTTAGTCCACCACGCTGGCCCAATGCGGATTGGCAGACTTCCACACGTAGAGAATTGAGAAAATTCTCTGGTATGTAGGTTTCCTCACGATGTTGTTGTTGTAGCTGTTATTGTTGTTGATGATGTTGTTTTCCTTCAACGTTTGAGACAAGTGATATTTGTGTGTTCTGTTTGTTTATTTTATTTTATTACTCGTGTGTGGACAAATAAAGATATATTCTATTCTATTCTATTTATTTTTTTATCTAATCTCGTGTCATAATGTTCCAATTATGAAATTAACAAATATAATAAAATGGCAAAGATTATTCACATGCATACATGTAATAAATTAAAAAGTTACAATACAATACTGCTCTTTGTATGGAAAGTGTGTTATAATATAACTTTTTTTCTATTACAGCACAGTTAGAGCTCTGGGTTATTGGTCTTTTGTGCATAATTTCAAGTTGGTAAATTTTAATGAAATATTTAATTAATTTTATTAAAATTAATTAATTTTAAGTTGGTATATTAATTTTGTTAATTTCATGATGGAATATATTGTTCCAACAATCTTTAACGATTTTCCGGATGCGGTAAAGAATCTTCTAAAAGATACCAATATACTCACGAACGTACATAAGCGGAAACTAAAGAATTATTTTTTGGGACAGCCTGTGTAGCGTCGCAGCACCGGTTCACTCACACTTTTATTTAACTACCCTATAATGATTATTCTTGGTATTTATCCTCTTCTGTTTGTTAATCTGTTTATTTATCCTCTTCTGTTTGTTAATAATGTTCTGTTTGTTCCTAAATATTGTATTATGCAATAATAACCAGTGCACAGTAAAACTAACTGTGGTTTGTGTTGCACTATGGTTAGGCTTAATTTCAATGTGTTGTTTGTTGAATAATAAATAAATAAATAAATAAATGAGATTAGATAAAGTAGAGTATGAAACGTACATAACTTGGCATTAAAGTACTCGTGTCTCTATTATAAATGTCACTTCGTTCGTTTTATAAAATGCAACTTATGCTTTAATGACCGTCATTATGCAACGGGTTCTTAATCTACTACTACTACTACTATTTAGTGCATGTTTATTAGGCGGCAAAATAAAATGTCGCAAAATGTTTTTTTTACTACATCCCCTACATGTTGGTTTTCTCCTAAAATAAAAAAAAACAAGATAGTCGCTCTTTCGCATAGCTATATTAATAATGCAAACAAAGTGGTAAAAAAGGCTTACAAAAGAATTTTATGGATAGTAGGTACCTACCATTCTCCTACATGAAAAGTGAATATGATTGTTTTTTTTTGTCGTTTATCGTATGATGTTGGATATCTTTGGATAAGTCTTCAAAAATATTGTGGGTATAATAACACCATTTCTTAATTCTAGAATCTATTTATACATTGTGAGATGTCGAACTGCTAATTCAAAAATCAAAATCAAAATTCATTTATTTCAAGTAGTCACGGAACCACTGCACAAGGCTCGACACGTGCTTGGCCGGTTTTATTGTTCTTGCTCTAACAATAAATTAACATAAGTGCGCAATATAGATTGTCAAAATACTACCTCAACACAGCCATAGGATATCCAATATAACTTTCGAGATACGAACTCAAATTCGTGCCTTTAATGGCCCGAACGGAAACTTTACCGGTATAGATAGCAGATAGCTTTTAATCTCGGTTTTTGATCGGGTGACTTTGTGATCGTTCGATTTCAATTTAAGATTCATTTCAAATTTCGAACTTCTAAATATCTATCTACCGTCGAAATTGAAATGAAATAACTCAAACGTGAAAATCATAGAAAACGAGAAAAAGTGGTAAGTAATCTACTCTCACACGATATAGATCGTTGCCTAGAAACAAAATCGCATTCGACACATTCACCTTTAAACTTAACACTTTCGCTGCGGCACTGATTTTTCTGTACTTTCCTCTGGTGTGGTACGAGGTCCGTTGACCTCGTAACTCTTGAACACGCTAGACTGACAAGGTCAATTGACCTCGTACCGCAGCGAACGTGTTAAAGTAAGTAAAAATAACGCCTGTCTCTTTGTTTTTATTGTGTCTTTTATTTTTCACCTTTTACTTGCACCTTTCAAACGAAAACGACGACACTTAACGTCAGAAAAAACATAGCAGTTTCACAGGCAGTTACAAAAAATACATTAACAACTACTTAAAATACCTCATAAGTTATTTTTAAATTATCTCATTTTACTATGATGATTGAAATAAATTAGCTCAATTTTGGTCAATATTTGTGCCATCAAAAACCTCACTGCCTACCCTGTTATATAAATATACAATTCGCCTACGTTTAATATTAAATTACGTCACGTAATTTAATATTAAACGTAAGTATATGCAAAATTTCAGAACAGTCTGTTGAACTGCTTTTTCTAAACAAACAAATACTACAAGTTAAATAAAAGCTCGTGAAAAAATTGCTTCTAAAAATGTTTTATCTTCATTCGCAATAGTCAACGTGGGGAATACAAAAGAACGAACGGCACGGATACGATCCTATACAGACTGTATAATAGAAAGCAATCACCCGAGTAATATCGAGACGAACGAATGACCGATGAATGAATGAATGAATGAACGAATAGATGAATCAAAATCAACGCGGCATCTGCTGCTGACGGGGAGACATTACCCTTTACAACTCTTGTCGGTATTAATGTTGGACCACTGGGTCTAATACAACTGAGTCGTCAATGAAACTTCGAACGAAATAACGCATTGCATATTTAATACATACAAGTACACACATTACTTTTTTGAAACAATATTTGATTTTGAAACAGTATTTGATTCATATACAATACGATTTGTAGATAATATTAGGAATATCATTTGTATTTATTTATACTTATTCATTAACAGTTGACGGAACAAGCGGATGATCACTATGAATCATCAGATGAAAAACCATTGCTTACAACAGAACAATTCTCATCAGGATATGGATGGAACGCGACTTACAATATGCTGCTCTGCCATGACTACCAATCAACCTCAAGAAACATGTGCCAAACATACTCAATTACATTCAAGATCGTGTCACCAAGAAGCATGGCAGTAGTACGTCAAAGAAAAGCTCTGACACAGAGCTCAGCCAGTATAACATATAGTTCTACTAATACTAAAATTTCCACATGATTGCGTTTTGTGAAAATCTCTCTAGATCTCTTCAATGTGTTGCTCAAAGAATCGGTCATTTCCATATAGCGGGCACTGTGCCCCATTCTTCGCAAAAATGGATTTCGGAATTACGCGTCAAAGTCAAATGCAGTGGAATCTTTTACGTTTTTTTTTATCATCGCCCGAAAAGACTCGGCGAGAGATTTTTTAGTTAAATGTGATCATGAAGTTGTGTCCAAAAAACGCTTTCGAATACCGTTCTACGCTTTTCTGTGCTTTGCAACCATGTATTTAACAAACGAATTTAAATTCGAAAGTTAATTTTGAAAAGCCAATTTGCGCTGAATCTATCAAAAGTTCGGAGGGCAGATTGAGTATTTTTTTTGTTTTTTTATTCTTTACAAGTTAGCCCTTGACTACAATCTCACCTGATGGTAAGTGATGATGCAGTCTAAGATGGAAGCGGGTTAACTTTTTAGAAGGAGGAAGAAAATCCACACTCCTTTCGTTTTCTACACGACATCGTACCGGAATGCTAAATCGCTTGGCGGTCATGGCGCCTTTGCCGGTAGGGTGGTAACTAGCCACGGCCGAAGCCTCCCACCAGCCAGACCTGGACCAATTAAGAAAATCTCAGTCTGCCCAGCTGGGGATCGAACCCAGGACCTCCGTTTTGTAAATCCTCAGCACATTCCACTGCGCCACGGAAGCCGTCAAAATACGGTAGGTATACAGGCGAGATTTTTTTATTTACATTTATAAAATTTGATTGAATCAGGTGAAATTGTGGTCAAGGCCAGCCCTTGTACAAAATGAAAAAGAAATTGTAATTTACGATTAATGATGAAGAGATGAAAGCACCCACCTCAATCTCATACAAAAAACTAATATTTCGAGGAAGAGTGAAAAAGTGTAAATTCCTTCACTCATTTCAATATTATTGTTCAACTTCAAACACAAATGTTTAAGTTACAGTTTTACTTATCTAATGTTCACAATCACTTATTGTCTACTTTAAAAATCTTATGAACACAGAATACAGGCAAGCGAACGTCTCCAAGTTTTGGACTCTTACAGTGCGCAAAAGCAACTTTAATTCATAACATCTTTACTCAGAAAACTTTAACTTCTCGTATACCAAAGCCAGTTCTCCCGGGCGACGCAATAACTCATCTGCCGGTGTGAAATAAAGCAACACAACAAATAATACAACACAACACATAAAGCAACACAACAACGCCGTTCTGGAAAACAACACACGCGTGTAAACTCGCAACTAAACACGGGAAACGTGCTTTGATATGATTTATATCTTACGTGCGATACACGGCCTGCAATGAACGTTACCAGATGAACGTATGCGATAAAATTACATTATCGTAAATGCATTGTGTTGAAATTTATTGCTTATCTTGTTGCAGTCGTCTCTGAGTTTGAGTAGTATTTTTCATTTCATCAACAAATCAACATCCAAAATATATTTAATTTATAATCGATTTTTGCAGAATACAAAATTCATTTATTTCAAGTAGGCTTAGTTTACAAGCACTTTTGATACGTCTATAAAGATTCTACCACCGGTTCGAGAGGCAGGTTCTGCTGAGAAGAAACCGGCAAGAAACTCAACAGTTGCTCTTTAAAAACATTCATACAATATTATAATTTTCAATTGATGACAACATTACAATTTCTTATAGTTTTCTTGTGTGAAGGAGAAAACTGATCCAACGGCCTCCAAGCATCTTTATCATTGAACTTATCTCATCAACGGTGTAGTAACCTCGACTAAGTAAAAGTTTTTTGACACATAGATTAAAGCTATGCATTGGCAGTTTACACATTTAAACAAGTGATGACCTTGTCAGACAATTTTCAGGGGGTGTACCTACTTGTTTTCGGACGCACCTAAATCTGGAAGATGGCTTAAAAATTACCGTACTAACACCCTACCACCATGGTTCGCCTCGTTCATAGTTTTGTACATGAATATCTGATGCACCAAGATTGAGCTGAATGGTATAAATAAATATTATGTCCCTGGGCCCAAAGACCTATCTTCGCTTATCGTTCGCATGTGATCATCATCATCAGCTCATTTTTGATAGCAGCCACTGCAGGATAGCCCTTTAACCATAAAGAGAGAATTTTATCACACTAATCACACTATATCACAACAAAACCCTTTCGGTTATTATTAGAAATAAGCATGACAATTGATTACAATGATTCAAAGGACCAACTCAAAGAGTCCTGCTATAAAGGTCAATAAAAGCTGCTATTAATTACAATAATTCAAAGGGACAAACTCAAAGAGTCCCGCTATAAAAGTCAATAATAGTTAAATTCAAAGCCTCAAAATAAGTTACTATAATCTCACAATATCAGCACAGATTACAACAGCAACACTAAACAAAGGGCCTCAAATCATTAACCAAAGAAAATCCGGCGTCGGAAATTTTGAAGACGCAATAAATCAGCCGAAATCCCATCAAACGTCACTTAACAGAGAATTGGGGATGAAAAGGGGACCAAAAGGAGGGCACTGGGGGGATGTTAGGGAACACAAATCAAACAAAATTAATGAGACTGACACTAATACAATCCTCATCCAATCTTTCAATGAACGCTCCACGGTTGGTGACTGTTGATTTATTGGAATATCTGAGATGCTTTCAGCACTTGAGCGTGGAAAATAACTCCGGGACAAACACAAACACAGACGGATAATTTAAAAACATTATTGAACAGCAAAATTTTTGTACAAAATAGTAAAAGATAATTTGGATAAACGTAGGTAATATTAATTATAATCAGTCCTAAGATAGTTTCAGTAAATGCATGTTATAGCTTAAGTAGAGCTACATAGTCACTTTAGTGACCACAGAACAGACAACGCTTGCGTTGTTCCGCACACCAGGGTGTACGTGGGCCCCCTTGCTACTGCTATTACTAAAAGCGTTTAAAAGCAAACGCTTTTAGTAATAGCAGTAGCAAGGGGGCCCACGTACACCCTGGTGTGCGGAACAACGCAAGCGTGTCCGCGCATGTACTAGCAGTCTTGTTTTGTTCTGTGACAAAAGGAATAAATAATATTCAACTCTAAAGTAAGGGTGACATATTTAATTTTTCACTAAATATTAAACAGCCATTTAGGTCAAGCCCCTGGGTACGCTGGTTTCAATACAAAGAATTGACACTTTATAAATTTAGTTACCTCTTATATCTGTGTTAGTGACTAAGCTCTTTAAAAAAAATAATAAAAAAAACAGTAAATTATATAAAATGTGTGCCAGTTGTAATCAAGACAGCTTCATAAATATTGAACGGCATGAATATTAAACAGAACCAAGCGTGATATGATTAAAATTTATGTATGAGATATTAAGTAGGTATAATTGACTTTTTTAACCCAAATACTTTGTCTTTTTTTCAATTTCGTTAAACAAAAGTTGGATAGAAGTTATTATGTAAAAAAAATCCTTCTTAAAATCCAAATACCCTAGTTGTATATACTAATAGGTACCTTATTATAAGTGCTTATATTATGCTTTTGCGCTTTGTTGATTTAACATAGGTCTTTATCAATCTCTGCATAATAGTTTTCCGTTGTCATAGAGAAAAAAACGTAATAAGGTACTAAACGTAAATTTCATCCAAAAAAGGTGCTTTTCACGAAGAATAAAAAAATAACTTTTAAAAGTCACATTGCGAAGTTGTGGATAATAGCCACAAATAAACATTTTTTTAAAGCCTCATTAAAATTATATAAACCGTCTAAGAAGAAGATGCATTAAAATAACTAAAGCCCTATACAAATTAGGTCATTTGAAAGTAGTTTTCTAAATTCGGTTAATAAATAAAAAAAAAACTTGCCGGGTGGTCCGCTAAGCTCCAAGCTGACGAAAACAATCAACAGCCCATATTTCACTCAACGCACAGGCGAAGAGTTGATTTATTGAAAACTTTTCCACAACTACCGTTCGCTTTATTTTTAGCCGTTCCCTTTTATAGTAGGTACGTACCTAAATTGTTTTCTCTTGCACATGTTAGAAAATAGCTTCGTAATCCAGAAAAAGTATTGACTTACCTGAAACAAAAACAGACATTATTTAAGGACATGTCATTTTACTTATTTATTCTCAAAAAACTCGACATAGTTCAACGAGTTGCGAAACTGAAAAGACAATGGGCGGGACACATAGTTCGAAGAGCCAATGGACGTTGGGGTTCCAAAGTGCTGGAATGGCGACCCCGCACTAGGAAGCGCAGTGTTGCTCGACCACCCACCAGGTGGACTGACGACATCAAGCGAGTCGCAGGAATTCGCTGATGTTTGGAAGTCCCTACAGAAGGCCTATGTCTTACAGTGGACCTCCATCGGCTGACATGATGATGATGATGATGATGATGATGATGATTCTCAAAAATTCTGCCTTCTAAACCAATAGCAGAGACACTACAAAATTAAAGTTGCTCAAAAAGTTGCTTTACTTGCTGAAAATGTTCGCCGGTGTACCAAAGCGGCGAAGTAACATATTAAGTTGTATTTTTTTTTCTATTACTTACTACAAGCACAACAAACAAGCAAATCATAAGTTCATTGTCATTGTCACCGTTGGGGACAGAGAGAGACGAATATCTTAGCATTCCATGGATTAACCGTGCAGGTGCCGGGTCCATCGCTTGGTAGAGAGAAAAGTTCCGTGTCCTGGACTAGTGACTACAGGATGTAGGGTTAAGGAATTCCTTGACAATCGATCAAGGAATAGAACGACGAAACGAAAGAGTAACAAACATTCATACAAACTTTCGCGTTTATAATATTATTAGGAGGATATGAGATGTACTATTCATTTATTTACCTTATGTTACTTTTAAAAACCAAAATTACGAGTAAGAAGATTTGTCAAATGAAAATTATTCACAAAAGTAATTCCAAAATTATTTTCAATTTATGTTCTGTTTACGGATTTGACCACCTCCAGTTGGGTTAGCTTTGAATACAGTTACTCGTAGGTGTATACCTACTATTTAAAGCGGCATTAAGCAAATGTCAGCCGCCGGCGGGCGCGGCAATGTGTTGATAGTCGAATGAATCACGTCTTCTCAGGTGCCAAGACGGCTGAGCGGCCTGCAACACGAAACTGTGGCATGCGGCACAAGTGTAAAACATTCTGTTATATTCAATTATTATTAATTTATTAGCCCTCATTCGCACGAGAGTTTTGTTTAACGGACGTTAAAAAAGCGTTTAAATATAGTGTGAAGTTAAATAAAGGTCAATTTTCAACGCACAAAACTATTTATAACTCAAAACCTCGAGTTTTAATTATATTAATTTCTTTTTATTTAGTTAGGTTTATTCACTTATTTAGATTAAAATAAAATCCTTGTATTTTTAAAATTTTAATGATATAGGATACAAGAGTGGACCTGTAATGGACCATCTCCTTTTATTAACTAATAAATGAAACAGTCGAGCAGTGCATATGTCTTTTTCTTTTCTCTGCAACCTTCATATACCAACAACAAGTACATTGAGTGTGATGTACGTTGAGACGCACTTACTTTACACGCAAGTTACTGTCGCCCGCTAGTAACAAATAACTCGCATAATTCAACGAGTATTAATAAAATCCTCGTAAACCCAGAGCGACACTTGTCTAGCCCACCCTTAAGCCCCTCATCCACTGACACTGGTAGCTGTCAGCCATTTTGCGCTCGGTGTATTTATAGCGGCGCATTCACTTCGCACCGCGTAAACCCCTCGAGGAAACTGGTGTAATACTCCTGGAATTGTAATAATTACTGGGCGTGACATGTTGGCAACGCTTGTTATAGGTATTTGTGTAAACCTAGTGACCTATCCTGAGCTTACCGCGATGCCAGGCGATAGAAGCCTGTGATTCAGTAATTTGTTGATTGGGGAACTTAGGGTAGGTACAAGAGTTTATTTTATGGGCGCTTGACTGTTGTTTTGTTTGTTCCAGAACCTGAATTGCCAAAAACTACCTACTAATCAGTCAATATTTACAAGTATTTATTTACTTTAATCCATACTTGTATTAATCAATGCGAATTTGTATCTTTTTACGCTTTTACGCGTAACTCCAATGGTATTTTATACTAGAGATGGGGTACTAGCGCATCAAAGCTGAGGCGGACAAATGTGTATAATTGTCTTAATTTTATTTAGTCGCTTATTAAACAACAAACGTTATTTAAACAAATAATACCTAAATGTCAAAAACAATATCGAGTTATGTATTCAGGAAGTGTAAAAACAATATATATACATAAATATATAATGAAATTAAACACAAAATTGCGCATATGTGCGCTCAGTGAAGTCGCTAAATTCGAATCACTTTTGCGATGATTTTGTAGACACGTAACTGATCTATAGTTTAAAATTATCATTGCTTAACTCACTTTTTTAAAAATCCGATTTTAAAAATTCTTTCGCCAAAGAGAAAATGTATGTTGTCACGTTAACGCACGACAAGACGTAGGGGTAGTAAATTTTAAAAATGGGTTCAATTCACCGTTAATGGAGGAAGAAACTGGATGAGTTTTAAATATCTTATAAATGAAAATTAGAAACAAACATAAAACAGCTTTGGTAAATAAACAGAGCAGCTTTACAGTATTTTTTTGATAACATGCACATTCTTTGAGAAGACATTAAACACCTGTGGATTTATAAAGCTAGTTTTTACTATACTACAAAATATCATTGCACTGTCCATGGAAACTGTCCTAATAGATGCTTTTAATGCACAAACGATGCGTCACACGCATTCGTCATGTCCGCTTGATTTTATTGCCAAGTGTCGCATAATGCGTATTTATAGAGGGGATTAACAATAATAATAGTAAGCTCCTCTAGAGCTATTGTTGAATCTCTTGGATGTGTTTAAAGCAGATAAATGATAAAATATAATGTGGTGTAATCGTTTTTTTTTTTTTGGAAAATTAACAGATTTCACTGACGTGACGGATTATTACTAATAGAATGTTGCTAATAAAAAAAGACCAAGGAAATATTACTGATACCATGCTTATTCAAGCACCATTCATAATCATATCAGCCGATGGACGTCCACTGCAGGACATAGGCCTTTTGTAGGGACTTCCAAACATCACGATACTGAGCCACCTGCATCCAGCGAATTGTTACGTCCCCATATAAATGGTAAATAATAGATTTCAGGTGTTATGTATACAGAAATCGTAAAATTTGTTATACTTGTAAATATTTCCACAAACAAATAAATTACAAATTGTGGATATCATGAAACAGCCCATATTCGGCTCTCTGTTGAGCACGAGTCTCCTCTCATCGATGCGTATTGGCAGACTTCACACACGTAGAGATTTAAGAAAATTCTCAGGTATGCAGGTTTCCTCAAGATGTTTTTCCTTCACCGTTTGAGACACGTCATATTTCATTTCTTAAAATACATATAAGGTGGATTGATGAGGATATTCAAAAATGAACCAAATTTGTTTCTCTGAAATATCAAAGTTTGGTTTTATTTAGGTAAATATAATAATTTAGGTTCACTATTACAACAATCATGGCATATAACTCACCTGAAATATCAAAGAAACGACATTTAAAAGTACACTAATATCCTCAGTAATATTCTTTTTATAAGGTTTTTAACTTTAAAAATGCACAAAACAATGTTATATTCTCCGCCATTACATCACGCGTCACCTCGGTCGACATCCACGGACAATTCATAGACGCGCGAAGCGCGGCAAATTTGAAATGTCATTTCATTACATCTCCCCCCCTTAAGATCGAAAATACTAAATAACAATAACAATGTACCTATATACTATATTGATGTCTGTTTTCTTCTACTTCATCTTCTTCAGCTTCTGTTGTGACAGGTTGTAATTTGGTTATGTGGAATAAAGTTGATTCTGGTTTTCTGTTGCCATTGTCAATCCTATAAATGGACTTCGATATTTTCTCTACTATTTTGAAAGGGCCTATTTTTAATTCGTCCAATTTCTTTCTATTTAGTCTGTTTCCATTTTCTACATATACACTGTCTCCTATATCTAACTCTTGCATTTTTCTATTTTTATCAAATATTTTCTTGTTGTACTTATGGGATTTGATTGTATTCTCTAATGCTAATCTTTTATCAGCAATCCACTTCTCTTCTTTTTCTATTGTTTTAATTTCGTTTGGTAGAATACTGACATTTGTACCATCCAGTAAATATTTTGGTGCAAAACCTGTAACAGAGTGTTCTGTCTCATTATATTTCTGTATACATTCTCTTGCTACTGTTGTCCATGTTCTCTTATTATTTTTCTCATTTATTTTACATCTTATTTTATTTACTATGGTTTGATTTAGTCTTTCATTCAAACCGTTTGAGAATGGTGTATTCACAGCTGTAAAAATTAGTTTAATATTATTCTCTTGCAAATATTGTTTAAATTCTTTTGAATTGATGCCCGGATATTGATCTGTCAGAATTATTCCAATCTCATCTGTCTCTAGTACTTTCTTTGTTAGTTTTATAAAGTCACTCGCATTCTGTGTTTTTGAGGTCACAATAAATGCATATCTTGTGTAGTGGTCTACTAAAAGGTGTAGGTATTTCTTTGTTGACCTAGATCCCCCAAAGCCACCGATGGTATCCATTGACATTATCTCAAATGGTTTTGTTGCTGGTCCCAATTGTGACATTAATCCAAATTTTCCTTGACATCTTGATTTATTTTTTATGCATATTTCACATGTTTTACAAATGTTTATGATGTTTTTTGTAAGGTTTTTAGCTGTATATATTGGACTTATTTTTTTCTGCAATTGTCTGATCCCAATATGGCATAAATCTTCATGCACCTTTTTTATAAGTTTTTTACTAAATTCTTCTGAGAGGATAATCTTTTCATGTTTCTTTATTTTTTTGTAATAAATTTCATTTTTGTGTATTAGATTTTGTTTTTTTTCTTTTATTGTTTCATTTTTCTCTTGGTCTTCAACAATATCATTTATTTGTATTAAATTAACTATTTTCAATAGGTCCTCTTTGTTCTCTTCTGATTCTAATACAGGGTTTCGGCTCAGACAGTCTGCTTCTACATTTTCTTTACCAGGTATATATTTTACTGTAAAGTCGTATTGAGATAGGTAATATGTAAGGTCACCCAGTTCTTCATCTGTCCTGCATTTAATATTCATGTTCTCTAGAGGTTTATGGTCTGAGTAAATAGTGAACTGTTTTCCAATGAGCCAGTGTTGCCAATATTTAACAGCTTCTTTCATAGCAAAACATTCCAGATATATAGCCTTTTTTCGTTTTTGTGATTCATTCAGTTTTTTTGAGAAATATGCCACTGGTTTGTCTTTACCGTCTAGTTGTGTCTGTTTTAATATAGCCCCAACACCCTCTAAAGACGCATCTGTAAAGATTTTTATTGGTAAGTCTTTGTCAAATATTTCCAGCACAGGTTGAGAACATAAATATTTTTTTATTTTATTAAATGATTCTTCGCACTTCTCTGACCAAATGAACTTTTCGTTTTTTCTCAATAGGTTATGTAATGGGTCTAAGATAATTGCGCTTCTTGGTATGTATTCATGGTAGAAGTTGATTTTTCCCAAAAATTGTCTGATATTCTTTTGCGTCTTAGGAGTTGGAAAATGTTTTATTGAAATCAAATTGTCTTTTAATGGTCTTACTGAATTATTCTGAATTATATGACCGAGATACTTCACCGAGTCTGATGCAAAGGTACATTTCTTAAACTTCAATCGAAAGCCTTCTTTTATTATTGCCTCTAATACATTTCTTATGTGTCTTATATGTTCTTCAAAGGTGGACGAGTATATCAAAATATCATCAATATAGTTTACAGAGTATCCTGTGAGATTGTGCTTTCTTAGAATATTGCTTAAAATTCTCTGAAAAATTGCTGGCGATGTTTTCAAGCCAAAAGGGAGGCAAGTCCACTGGAAATGCCCATCTTGTGTGACAAATCCTGTTTTACTTCTATCTTCCACCCGTAGCGGTATTGCCCAGAATGCTGAGTTTATATCCAGTGTAGTAAAAAACTTACAATTTCTAGTTTTAATAATCAAATCATCTATTAACGGGAAAGGTTGAGCTTGTGGTATAATAATTTTGTTTAATTCTCTGAAATCTACACATAAGCGGGATTTTCTATTTTCACCTCTTTTAAATGCCAATGTCACTGGAGCAGCGAAAGGACTGTAAGATTCTTCTATTAAATTATTCTTTAATAACATGGATATTTGCTCTTCAATTTCTAATTTATCTTCTATTGTACATCTGTATGGTCTTTTGCTACAATATGTATTTACTAGTAAGTCTATGTGAGCTTCGTAATCTTTAACTGATCCTACATCATACTTGTCCTTAGCAAAAATTGTTTTGTACTCCTTTATAATTTTCTCTATTTCATTCTTTTTTTTCTCATCTAAATGGTCTATTGTACTTACAAATTCCTCTGTTTCTATGTGTTCATTGAAATTTATTGTAAATATTTTTCTATTATTTTCTTCATTTATGTTAGTTTTAGACGTCCTGTCCTGTATATTTGTTGTTTTTTGTTCTATTTGCAAGTCTTCATTTTGGGTTAATTTGAATTTTTTTATAATATCCAATCCTATTATAAAATCATCAAAATCTTCATTTTCCACTATATATATATCCATCTCTTCTTCTAAATCAAATATTTTTATTTTTATTGTAATCAAGCCATCCGTCTTCTTTACACCATTAACCGTTTTCATATATGCTACATTCACATTGTCTTTTTTTTTTTTTAATTTAATCAGTCTTGAATTTATTAAAGAGATCTGTGAGCCTGAATCATAAATTCCACTCACTTCTAGTTTATTTTCTAATAAAAGCTTGATTCTGATTAATGGTGTACTTACTCGTTTTTTTTTTCAGTATTTATATCTACTTCAATAATTGAGTTATTATTCACATTTCTGGCTTTAAAGCCCTTTTCAGATTCATTTTTCTTTTCAGATTTATTTTTCTTGAACCAACATGACTCCTCTGGATGATATCTGATTCCTTTGTCCAAAGATTCACAAGTCTTACATGGCTTCTTCTCATTAGTTTTATTTTTATAACGGAGTGTACTACTCTTTATTATAGTTGAGTTTTTCTTGTACATCATACCTTCATGTTTCCTTATCTCGTTGAACAAATCAGTTGTGTCATTAAGATCGTCCCTGTTTAACTTATTTAAGATAAACCCAGGTAAACCTGTCGCAATAAGATCTATCATTGTTTTGGAGTCTATTGATTTGTTTATATCTAGTATAAGCCGTTCTTTTCTTATAGCATAATCAATTAACAGTCCCTCTTTATACCTGAATGCGAGAGCATTCATAACTATGTCCCATCCTTGGTTTTTAAAAGTTTCTAGAAATTTGTTTTTCCATTCATTCCATTCAGAATTTATTGTTAGTTTTATGACCATCGAGCTATACCAATCCAAACAAGATGTTTCTAAAAATAACCTTAATATGTCTATTTTGGTTTCATCTTTTGTTATATTAAATCGCTCACACTCTTTTTCAAAGTTCTCTATCCATTGCATTGCATTAGGATTCTTGCTTGTGAATTTTTCAAGAACAAATTTCTCTGAAACATTTTTTAGGTTATGTTGATTTTCTTTCTTCGTTGTAGTTTCTATTAATTTTTCCAAGATATGTTGCAAATTATCATCTTTATCTTTTGGTTGTTTTGAGCTCATTTCTTCTAAATATATGTCTAAAAATTGCATATTACCTTCGTCATCAACGTATGTTTTCTTTTGATCTTCATCCAACTTTATCCATATTTTTCTACTTTGATGCCTTTTCTTTATACTATTTTTTATTTTTGAGAAGGTATTCATCTTGACAATATATGTATGATGAGTCACCGGCTTCAGCTCATCAGGTAAAACATAACATTTTCCTTCTTCTGTAGATATTGAGGTTATGGCTAATACATTAGATTTGCCATCATTTGAGGCTATCATCGTAAACTCAAATTGCAGCCGGTCCATCTCCTTTTAGTTAACAATAAATGTCGTTTTATAAGGTGGATTGATGAGGATATTCAAAAATGAACCAAATTTGTTTCTCTGAAATATCAAAGTTTGGTTTTATTTAGGTAAATATAATAATTTAGGTTCACTATTACAACAATCATGGCATATAACTCACCTGAAATATCAAAGAAACGACATTTAAAAGTACACTAATATCCTCAGTAATATTCTTTTTATAAGGTTTTTAACTTTAAAAATGCACAAAACAATGTTATATTCTCCGCCATTACATCACGCGTCACCTCGGTCGACATCCACGGACAATTCATAGACGCGCGAAGCGCGGCAAATTTGAAATGTCATTTCATTACATACACATAACTGAATCAAGTTGGAGGTGCATACTCCGGATGGTAAGCGAACCTACGCCCTCCGAATCGAAGGCCGAGGTCATATCCACTGGGCTATCACAGGCTACAGTTGCGGATTTAAATAAAATTAATTATGACCAATACATAAATCAAATCAAATCACAATTCACTTATTTCAATTAAGCCCAGTTTACAAGCACTTTTGAAACGTCAAGTAATGAATAATGGTGCTAATATTACGTATAATTGATCGAAAACTTAATCCTTTTTGTTTTTTTATTTTATTATTATGGAAATTTTATTTATAGTACAGACAGTCGATTTCTACTAATTCATAATACATAATAATAGACACTTCATGATCTTTTACAAAAGTACATACTCATAATCAAATACTATCACATCTAATTGCATGCCCGCTCTCCGCATAGCTTGGCAATCGCGTTACATCCTACAATACATGCGTGTAGCAATAAATTGAACAATGGCCGCTAGAGCCGCTTATACCCAGCCCTCTATAAATACTAATCTGACACTTGCTAAATCCTAAAGAAGTCTACACACTGAAGACTGAAATCTGACGCAAAGATAGACAGTTCTTTGAAAAATCTAAAGCCGAAGAACGTATTATTATGTGCTACTTTTCTTAACCTATAAAGCATCCGAAGAGATAAGCTAATATAACACTACAAATTCATTACAGCAGTATCTCAATCATTAAATACTCGAATTATTAAGTTAAAAGTTAAAACAAACAAAGATATGGGGACTGCTGACAGAATATAAATTTAATGTTTTGATTATTTATACTACTGGTCAAATATACTTTGTCGCCAATTTGTACTATTGGCTACGTTTGTATATCGGTGATCAGTGGTTCTTTAATAAAAAAAAGCTTTAGGAAACGAATATATTTAAAAAATATGTCAAATTCTGATAATAATTGATGCTCAGTTTTAACTAGGAGTTAAAGCAAACAAAAATATGGGGACTGCTGACAGGTGATCGGTGGTTTTTAATAAAAAAAAATCTTTTCGGACACAAAAAAAAAATAAAAACTACGTCAAGTTCTGATATGTGATGCTCAATTATAACTAGGAATTACAAAATGTATCACGCTAATCGCGTTTCTATAAAGAACAGGTGGAGGCGAAACTAGGTCAAACGTGAAGACGACGTCAGAGGATTATTCAGTATTGCCCTCGCAAGATAATTACAATACACGTTCATCCCTAAGCCCTCACCGCCGCAGAACCGCCCCACGATTAGTTACACGGAACAGGGGTGCCATTCCGCTATTTATACACTCGTCGACGAACTTTTCGCCAATAACACATCACTAACAATAATGTTGCTATGGAAACAAACGTTGTCACAACGCTGTTACTGTACAGAATGCAGGTGAGCGCGCCGATCAGTCATTCAACGTGTGCAGTGTCGTGAAGGCTCTTAACGATTGCCTTGGTAACACAGCAACTTCAACAAGAATCTATTAGGCCTGGAATACACAGATTCTAAAAAAATGCTAATAGGTAGCATGCATATTTAAAGTACAGTTACACATGCTCATTACTAGCATGGAAGTATGCCACTTTTGAGCAATTGCTATTGAGATGATTACAATAAACGTTCATCCCTATGCCCTCGCCGCCGCAGAACCGCCCCTCAATTAGTTACACGGAACAGGTTAGCGCGCCGATCAGTCACTGCGGTGAGTGCGGTGTCGTGGAGGCTGCTATCGATTGCCTTGGTAACACAGGAAGTTCAACGAGAGTCTAAAGGTACAGCTACACATGCTCATAAAATGTTATGCATAGCATGCTCGAAACTTGCGTGGTCTTTGAACTGACACATTTCTTTTTATATAACGATTTATTTATTTTGCTATCATCCGCGAAAAGTCGACGAACCCACGCGACAACAACACCCAGGTCCGACAAAATACTCTCTACGTACGTTTCACCCGAAACCGGAGCATCCTCAGGATATGACGACTCTACAACGTGCAATTGCAAAGACTTTGACATTTTTTTTGTGTTTAGAAGGCTTTTCTTCGGCATATTCTACATATGCCTGCTTAAAGAAAACCAAATGAAAACACAAGCTGTTTAAGCTGAAAGGTATTCGATATTGTAGCAAGTTCTCTCCTAGTGGTATTTAGTAGCACTGGAAAAAAATAGATAATCAAGTAGCCTTAGAAGCCCAGTAGTAGTCAGAACTGTAAATTCATTCACAGAATTGAATAAAATCATCATTTTGGTTGCTGAACAATGTGTTCTAAAAACTTTTGTGAAGAAAAAGAGAAAGAGTTAGACGATTTGGGTTTGTGATTAGCTACGTAAGAAAAAACTCGGAGCAAGATTCTCGCAATTCTACTAGCAATCGAGAAATGCGAGAAGATATCAATGCTTACAAAGGTCATTTGCGCATGTTACTGGCTTGCTAAATAAGCAATAAGCTAAAAGCAATAAGCAAAAGCAAGCACCCCATTCTACCCGCGCTACAAGTAGCATGCCTAGCATCGAATGCATGCCTAGCTCGAAATGAACATGCCTTTTACTAGGAATGTTTTGGCAGTCCTACTAAGTAGCATGGTTCTATGCTAGTAATGATAATGTCTAACTGTAGCTTTAAGTTATGATAACTTTCGTAGAATCTCTATTACTAAGAAATGTTCTTATAGCATTACAAAATGCGAAAAAAGAATTAGTAATGACGACTTATTTATTTCAATACTCCGGTTTAAGTTTGGTAGTTCGAAGGTAGAAAGAAAAAAACGTAAAGTGAAAACTTCAAATTTCCGCTGGGACCAGTCAGTCGATCAACGATACGCGAGGAGGGCGGACGTGCGGGCGGACAGGAAATGAATTCGATTCTCACTACTGGCTGGCAGATCGCGCGATATGTCGAACGCCGATATTGGAAAAATGTCCAATTGAAATACTAACATAGTTATTTCACGAAGGAAGGACTTTTTCAATATTGGCTCATTCTTATAGATGATAGATTCGATAAGTAGGAGTAAATGCACAAGTAAAAGATCTGTGATTCTGCAACTACGAGTATGTATTACGAGTGGATAATTTATGAGTTAGAGGACCTGTTTGTTACACCACACTTGTTTTTTCCGCTAAGCAGCATCGTTTTCGAAATTAAAGTAAGAAGCAATTAAATTTAGTTAAGCAGTAATCACTTAGTAAAATGATAAATTAATTGTAGTACTTTATAATACTAATAATAGTGCTACTGTAAGACAGGGTAGGTTAGGTTAGGTTAGCGGACAAATAAGGATAATAACTACTTTAACCTATTTCGATTGACACTTCTTCATTAAGATATTGTAGCTTTACCTTACTAGTTTTCGAAGTAAAGCATACGCTTTACTTGCCAATAAAATTACTGACACAATGCCTTATGTTGACGGATGTAGGTGGTGCAGTTTATATTTCTACTGGGAGTTGTTCTACAAGGTCATGATCTGCTATTTTTTTTTCTTTTTTGCTTTTACAATTTATTTCTTGTATGAGAAATTTAAAAACAAAACTAAACAACGCTTACATACACAGCTTCAGAGAAATCGTCGTACCTGTTATGAAGCTATAATAATGATCACTAAAACCCATCAAACAAATCAAAACTAACTCGCAACCAATCGACTGAATCACGTTAATGCACTCGTAGCTCAATTACGACGGATCGCGCTTGGCGATATACCAACAAGAACATCGTAACCGTATATTGAATCTTATTAACTCTACATTAGATATGTTAATGCGATGATAGTAGATTAATGTTATGAGATTTTGATAGTTCTAGTTCAATAGACATGTATACATGTGATATTATGTTAATTATTATAATGTAAATGAAGTTACCCAACTGTTACGTCGGTTCTGTGGTAAATTAATTCATCTGTAAGTATATTATGCGACCTTAGGGTTTCGCACCAGTTCAGGTCAATAAGTAGTAAAGGAAATCTGAATTTTTTTACCAATACATTCTTAATACCGGCCTAGATTGAGGAAGGCAGCATATTAGGGAGGTTCAGCCCCGTGTTGTATGATTTTTAGCTACGTCTGACTAGTCTTTGATTTAGATTTTCTTAGATTTTTTGTTTGTGTTCTTGCGTGTGCAGTCAAGTAGTTTTTTTTATTCTTTAGCCTGTAGCCCTTGACTAAAATCTCACCTGATGATGATGCAATCGAAGATGGAAGCGGGCTAACTTGTAATGAATTGAATGAAAATTAACACCCATTTTGGTTTCTACACGACATCGTACCATATGTACGATTATACAAGCATAATCAAACAAACTACCCGTACTGTTAAGAAGTACACGTACCTCTCCTACACTCTGCAACCTGAGGAGGTAAGTGCCTGCAATTTCACCGACAACCAAATAAAAAGTCTGTCGACAAGTCTCAGTACTAAAGCCCAACACTAACCTTTAACAATACTCGATGTGTAAGTCTAAGTTTTATTCTTTTTCTTTTACTACCCTCATCGTAGAAAATTACGTCACAACGTTCTCAAGGAAGCGCAGATAACAGTATCGATAGAAACAAAAATGTTATTCGATAAAATCCAATCGCAGCAAACTGTAATACGACAGACGACACAACCGGCGTGTAGCTACGACAATAACTGCAAACAGACAGTGGAAGTTGCCTCTTTTCTATTATTATTTGTACAGACAACAGGGACACACTACGAGGCGGACTATCGATTCGTATCTATTTCCGGGTTCCAACGTGCCGCCATACTTATGCTTTTTATGCAATGACAAGTTAGTGTTGAACTTTGATCTCACCTGACGTTAAATGACGATGCAATGTGTCGTTATCAACCCACATTCGGCTCACTGTTGAGCTCGAGTCTCCTCTCAGAATGAGAGGGGGTTAGGCCAATGGTCCACCACGCACCAATGCGGATTGGCAGACTTCACACACGTAGAGAATTAAGAAAATTCTCTGGTATTCAGGTTTCCTCACGATGTTTTCCTTCAGCGTTTGAGACACGTGATATTTAATTTCTTAAAATGCATACAACTAAAAAGTTGGAGGTGCATGCCCCGGGCCGGATTCGAACCCATACCCTCGGGAATCTGAGGCAGAGGTCCAAATGGGCTATCACGGCTATGCAATATGCTAACCACAAAAGCTCCGGACTCAAATTCAGAAGGCTAATATTTTTATCAATCTGCCTCGTTGGTGCAGTGGTTAGCCTATGTGGTTTTGGATCATAACGTCCTGTGTTCGAATCCTGGGTACTATGAGATACTGAGATTGTCTTTCTTTTATGAATTGTTCAGTTAAACTCACCCTAAAATGTTTTTCAGATAGCATGGGTACGGTGACAGTTGCCTTATGACTTTCATAATACATACTACTAGCGGACGCCCGCGACTTCGTCCGCGTAAATTTCGATGTCAACTTTACTACTACCCCTACCCTACCCTACCCCTACCCTACCACTACCCCAACCCTACCCTACCACTACATCTACCCTACCCCTACCCTACCCCTACCCCCCACCCTACCCCTACCCTACCCCAAACCTACTCCTACCTTACCCCTACCTTACCTACACCCTACCCCCATCCTACCCCTACCCTCCCCGTACCCTATCCTTTCCTACCCCTATCACACCCGTACCCCTATCTCACGCCTATTCTACCCCTACCCTACCACTTCCCTATCCTACCCGTACCTCTACCCTACCACTACCCTACCTCTACCCCTACCCTAAACCCGGCCCTAAACCTACCCTACCCCTACACTACCCCTACGCTTCCCTACCCGTACCCTACCCTACCCTGTAACTTCTCTATCTTACTCCTACCCTTAGCAAAATCGGTCCAGTCCTTCGAGAGTAGTGGTATGACCAAGAGAAATAGAGACTTCTATGCTAATAATATAAAGAGGTAAAGTTCGTGTGGACTACTGGACCGATTTGGAAAATTGTTTTACCAATAGAAAGCTACGTTATTTGCGAGTGTCATAGGCTATGTTTGATCCCCATATTCACATAGGAACGGGAACTACGTAAATGAAAGCGCCGGGCGTCATATAGCGGAATTTCTGCGTCTTTTAGAAATTTTGTATTATCTCCGAAACTATTTAAGTAATTAACATACTGTAAAGGGCAAATCTTATCTCCATAATATCCTTGTGATTATTAAATAATTTATTTTAATAAGGATTAAAGTTTAGTTGTATAAATAATGACGTAAACCTAAGTATATGAAATTAATAATTTTTAAAACACAAAAGGTACTATATCTGCTAATATATAGAAGATAGATATATGGTGTCGCGGACTTTTTTGTAGAACTTTTAAAGATACATAAAGTCTCCATACATTAATTTCAATTTTACACAATAGTTAAGGCAGCGCATGCGAATAAGTCTGTTTAAGAGGATTTTCAGTCCGACCTGTATGACAAAAACTGTGATAACTCGGCTAATATATATGATACCAATATAAAATATAGCCTATAGCACTCCCCGATAATGTAGCATTCTACTGGTGAAAGAATTTTTAAAATCGGACCAGTAGTTCCGAAGATTACCCCATTTAAAAAATGTGACAAACTTACAAACTTACAAACTTTACCTCTTTATAATATTAGTATAGATATAGAAGTATAGATAATCGCGAATCGCAGCAAAGTTTCAAGAGTGAAACGAACTGTTACCGTACCCATGCTATCTGAAAAAACACCCTAGTTAAGAAGTTGGTGGTACCACACCCCCGATCCTCGGAGAGCATGTTAAGTCATCGCTCGGTCTCAGCGATCATCATTAACATCAGCAGAGCTATTCTGTAATGATGTTTTGTATTACTCGCAAGTGCCAGATTCTAATTCACCTCTATCTCTCTTCGTCTAACACGAGACTATAGACGATAGAGGTGAATTCGAAACTCGCATTTGCGAGTTGTACAAAATATCGTTACAGAATAGGCCCCCTGATAGTGGTGGTGGTGGTAGTCATTAATGAATTTAACATTCTTACCCAAAGCCCGCCAACCCGCATTGGGGGAGCGTGGTATGATTAAGGAGGTAATGATGATGACGATTTCATCTTACCGTTGGACTATTGTCGTACTTACAAGTGTTTCGCTTTATTGGAGGGGAAAATAAAAAGTCATGTATAAGGCTTCTAAAAATTTATTAAAAAAAAAACAATACAAGAAAATGGTAACACGTTAACTTGGTACTGTTGATTTAAATATTAAGTTACACGAACGTCTACTCGCTACGAACTGCCATATGGAATATCAATAAGTATAGCATAAGCACGTCTCTCACTGTTTTCATAGCTTTAGTTTAGCACAAAACTACAACACTGTAACACCATTTGCACAGAAGCATGTAAAAACTTCAGCAAAGGATTTCAAACGGTAAACACTGTAAAGAGAATTCACAAACACAGCTTTGGAAACGGTACGAAATAGGACCAAAAAAGCAAAGCATTTCATAAATTCGTACCAAATGTGACCGTTCGCAAGGAGCGTGTGCCGTTTCCGGCAATAACGGGGTGTACGAGCTTATCTTTTCCCTCCATTAGTCGATTGAACAAGACACTTTTGTTTGGAATGCCGCGCGCGGAACGCTGCATCCTATTGTTTTGTGTTTAGTTGTTGAACAAGTTACAAGATTTGGCGATTCAGATTAATATTAGAGGTTTGAGGTCTCCTAAAGCTACAATCTCTGAAACTCCGTAGTTGCTTACTGCAAAGGAAGCATGGGCTTTGCTTCGGGCAAGTGAGAGCGTTGCCTGATCTAAAGTATACATAGATCTGCCATGTTTAAATGAAAAATTGAAAATTTCGTTATTACATACTGAAGTTAAAGCTAAGTTGTGCTAAAGTTTGTTCTGTGTCCTACAAGTTATAAGGTTAAGGGTTTCAAACAATTTTAATTTATGATATTTGTCAAGGTAATGTTTCACTATACAGTTATGATTGAGCTCTCTTACCTGAAAGGAAATCTCTATAATTTTTATGTCTTAATATTATAATATAATCTAAATGTATAAAACCTATTACGAAATCTCGAAAATCGCTTGAAGTAGAAAGAGGAAGTTTTGCAGGAAGTTATTTATAGTAAACGAAAAACGGTTTTGCGTTAGAGCCGAATTGAGGAGGTCTAAAGGCGGACGAAGTCGCGGGCGTTCGCTAGTATAAAATTACTTTACAGAAGTTCATTATGGTTAATTTAGTTATTATGCTATTCTCTACTGTACAAAACGAATTACCCAGACTAAGCTCTACGAATTCGTTTCACTGCTCAAAACTCATAAGGAATATTGACTGTTTTTTTAAGTAATTGTCAATAAGTCAATTATTTACAGTCCTAAATGAAAGTGATTTACAGTTCTAAATGAAAGAGTTAATTCCGCCACATCTCATGAATTGGGCCTCGTCATGTAAGCAACACAAAATGAATAAACGGCGAATGACAATGCGATCCGCTTATTTGCGTTTTCTCTGTTTGTGTTCTGCGGGCAACCGACGGACCTGTGTGTGACGTTGAGGCAGCGATTTATAGCCCTCCGTGTTGTAAATAGAACAACGCGTCTCTATGGGATTTGACATTAGTCCCTACTTTTATGAAGTTGCGTATTTCACGAAGTTATAATGCTTTAAAAACTATACAAATGCTTAATTACAAATTATTGATCACAGGGATGAATAAATTAAATTCTAATGACTTGACAAAATCTCTGTAATAATTATATTAAACAAGGTCACGCTAATTACATCATTTATAACTCATAAATCTACGCACTCATTCGTATAACCTTTAATTTGTTAGATTTGCCTCCGCCTCAAATAGCAGAATAACTAAGGTATCGGAAAACCAATTAAGTATAGTGTAAACATATTTCTATTAACATATTAAGATAGCCCAGTGGATATGACCTTTGCCTCCGATTCCGGAGGGTGTAGGTTCAAATCTGGTCTGGGGCATGCACCTACAACTTTTTAGTTATGTGTATTTTAAGAAATTAAATATCACATGATTCAAACGGTGAAGGAAAAACATCGTGAGTAAACCTGCGTAGGTACATGAGAATTATCTTATTTCACTGCGTGTGAGAAGTCTGCCAATCCGCATTGTGTACCAGCGTGGTGGACTATTTGGCCTAAATCCTTTATTTATTTCGATAACTTTCAACTTCAACTTCAAGTCAATATTCTGGTGCTGACCCAAAAGACGTCCTCTTTGTAGTAGTATTGCAGGTAGTTAAATATATATATAGTCACTCACGCACTATGAAGTTTATTTTTAGGTATGATATAAAAATAAGAAAATAAAATGAGCAATTCGCGAAGGAGTGACTACAGTTTGGTCGTAAGTAAACTAAACCGAGCGGTAAATGCCCTGCGAAGGCGCGATCAAATAGGACACTTTACTGGCTATTCACTTACTACCTTGGCTAGCTCTAATAATAAAATAACGGTCACATAGATTTTTCGAGAGAAAATCAACGGTCACGGTGCCGTCATAAGCAAGATATAAATAAAACTAAAATAAGGCAGATGTCTAAAAATCTAATATCTTGGGTCACAAAATAAAATATTATCTTCTTATTTGAGTATCAAAAATAACGACAGAAATACATTCTAAATAAAGAATTAACCCAACCAATTAATTAAACCAATAAGGATAACGTTCAAGACTCGTTTGAGAAGCGGATAATGTTCCAAAAAAATGGAACACTAAAGGAGTGCGAATTTCGAAACAAAAATAAATTTAGATTTAGCTTACTTATATCAAAGCAAAACATTATTTTAACATTATCGATTGTATTAGTATTGTTAATAGAATTTTCCTCTGCGGTGTTCAATGTCGTACCTATTTGTTTATTTCTGATACTTACCATGCTATTATTAAAATATTCAAGTAAACTCGCTCAAAAAATAAAAACGTGTGAACGGAGCACCGAAGCCTGCCGCGAGGTGATACGGCCATTTTAACTTTGGTCGTATCCTTTTAACTATTTAAGTTAAGTGAATTATTTGAGAGAGGTGCGCGAAAACGACTTTAGTTCTGTCTCGTGGGTAAAAACTATTTCTTTTTATTCGGCGATAACTTAGCTCTTTAATTACCTACTTAACTAACGACATTTCAAAAGCAGTTTATTTCGATGTACAAATTGCATTTAAATGAAATGGCATGCGTTTATCTTCATTTCTAATTTGTTTGTTGGTAAACAGTACACATCGAGTATGGCTTTAGTCAGTGGCGTGCACTTCATAGATGCAATAACGCTTTTCCTACCTACCTATACCTATATTGGAAAAGAAATCTATACTAATATTATAAAGCTGAAGAGTTTGTTTGTTTGGTTGTACGCGCTAATCTCAGGAACTACTGGTCTGATTTGAAAAATTCTTTCAGTGTTAGATATCCCATTTATCGAGGAAGGTTATAGGCTATATATTATCCCCGTATTCCTATGGGAACGGGAACCACGCGTATAAAACCGCGCGATGTCAGCTAGTTGTACAATATGTACGTATAATGCATACCTTAGTAAAAGACATTGTGCACGTTACTGGCTTTAGTATAGGTATATGAGTCACACAACACGTTTGGGAAGGTTTCAGAACTACTACAATGATTTAAAGATAAATACCGTTTGCATCGTTCTACTAACGTCGTACGTCAGGAACAGCATAGAGAATAATTTTTCTCAATCAAGTTAAAAGCAAACTAAAGTAAACCGAGCTAACAAACTTTGCACAAATCGGACATCCCCGGTAACAAAGTTAAACAGTGTTTGCCAACTAGTTGGACAATTAGTCTCAACTCTGGTGCCGGCGGAATTATCCTACAATAACATCTGTTAGTGGCGCATGCAGCGGATTTCAGCTCAGATGAAATTTTCACATTTTAACTACAAAAGTTGCATATTTTACAAAATTTGAAACATAAATGGAATGGCTCGTATTAGACATTGCGTAACTTTGTCTGCATTTAACTAATAAATGTATGTGCACTTACAAAGCTAATTATTTATTACTAGCTGACGCCGCGTGGTTTCACCCGCGTGGTTCCCGTTGCTGTAGGAATACTAATCCGCTATACTAATAATAATATATCCGATAATAGTCCGCTATACTAATTTTATAAAAAAATAAAAAAACATTAATTAATATGATTCCGTTTGCACCACGGAAATCGAACCTCATTTCGTTCAAAACTATAATTGTAGTAGTGTACTGATTACAAGCGCGCCTTGAATGTTTGAAAACTGAAGTAAACCTAATTTGAAAAGTTCGTAAAACTATCACTGCCTTATTTTATTCATCGGAAACTTCAAGTTTTACTAAACTTCGTCCTCAATCAAGGAGAATTCCAAGCACGTCTATATTCTACAAACTAATCAACCAATTAGTTGATCAACTCGTTTCTTAACCAATCTAATCTAAATATTAATTGGTTCCTGATCCCATAGTAACACGGGGATAATATATAGCCTATATCCTTCCTCGATAAATGGGCTATCTAACAGTGAAATAATTTTTCAAATCGGACCAGTTGTTCCTGAGATTAGCACGTTCAAACAAGCAAACAAACTATTCAGTTTCATAATATTAGTAAGTATAGATTTAGTGTAAAAATGTAATTTTGAAAATAAATAAAAATAAAAATACGTCTCTACATAATATTATAATCATAAAATTATTTCTTCATACAGGGCAAATACTAGAAAATGAGTAAACGACGAAAATATACTATCACTGTAAATATAACAGAAGTTAGATTATTTCAAACAAAATACATAACATTTATGCCTCCAACAAGTCGCTTGAGCAGTTGACTAACCAGTTTGTCTCATGAAGGATCTTTTATAAAATACCGTTCAAACTGATGCACTCAATTTGACGCCGCTGTAATATTTATTAAAAAGTTGCGTTGTACCAAATAAATCGAATAAAATTTTCGATGATTAGCCCGAATTTTGAATAATAATAAATTTAAAAAATATATATTATTTACAAGTAAGACTACAATCTCACCTGATAGTAAGTGATGACGCAATCTAACATGAAAGCGGGCTAACTTGGTAGGAGGAGGATGAAAATCCACACCCCTTTCGGCCCAACCGGGGATCGAACATAGAACTTTCGTCTTGTAAATCCACCGCGCACACAACTGCGCCACGGAGGCGGTCAAAAAAAAGTCGACGGTTATATGCATAAAAATCGTCAACTGATCGCCCAATCAGTCGAGACTTTGCATAATCTGTGAGTACAGTCAAAACATTTGCAAGAAACTCGACGCGGGATAATTTTTCATCAGACACACTGTACCGGGAAGATAAGGAATGAGATTGGCGGAAAGAAGGAGGGGAGGGGGGATTATTTTAAGAGTTTGTTGACGACAAAATTCTTGATACTTGTTATTAATCCCCGCCACGTCCAGTTTATATATTGTAGTGGAATTTTAATATTTCAGATACAGCGTTTCGACGTAATTTGTGTGATGAATTAATTAATCACAAATATCAAGATATTTTCATCTCACTAACTCTGCAAGTCTTTCCTTGTAGTTCAAGCACAATATAATTACTTAATCTACTAGCGTGCAAAGTTTATAAAATGAAATAACATTTGGGTTGTCCTCGATTTAGTAAGAAGAAAACTTGAACAAAATTATATTTTTTCCTAAAACAACCTTACACATATTGGAACCGAAACGTTAAATTCTGAAATTAACGTTTCCTTGTGTTGCAACAACGTGTCTTTAACAATGCAATCAGGAGTTAAAATTTGTAAGTGTTATAAAAAGCCTGCGACAATCAACACTTATCAATAGGTAACCCCTTAATACGAATTATTCTCGCAAGCCATTAAAGTTTTCGATAGTATTTAAAGTAGTAGGATTATTTTTATGCGACTGAGCTCGTAAGCTGTAAACCATCGTCGTCTAAATGCTCCATTTATCTATCGCAGGCCAGAAAAATTAAAAACAAATGATTTTGTAAACATTAAATTGCTTATTAGCTACTAAGCACCTATATCTTATGATGTGGTAGTACTTCTTCGTGTGACTTATGTCAAAGACACAGATGTTTCTAGTGAGTAGCTATTTAATCTTAATAAAATGCGGACAGAGATACTTCATAGTTGGTATCCACTAAGAACGGATTTTGCGACAGGGACGGATTCAAGAGGTCTAAGGGCGGCCGAAGTCACGGGCCTCCGCCAGAATCTTATATTGCAGTCAAGCATTGAGCTGAAAAAAAGGAAATTACTTAAATCTGACGTTTCTAGAAAACTACAGCCGTGTGTGAGGAACACTAAGTTTTAACACGTTTGCCTTGAGATACAATTATTCCAACTTGTGTGATTAATGAATGACTACTGGCACTCAAATTTTACGTGGCAACAAACCTCGAACGAAAGAAGTATATCCCATACTTCTGTTCGATTCGGTAACGTTATCGATATTCGAAAACTATGGGATTTGTAACCTCGTACTAAATGTACTGACTCGCCAAGTTAAAATTGTTTTCGCAAAAACAATTCTCCTACAAAGCAATCGGAGTAAAGCTGCAAACGAACAAAATAAAAGAATCCACTAAAACCTTTATAAATTCAAAAGTGGACTGAAATACAATAACAACGCTTAGCTGAATCTGTCCACTCGGCTGAACTGTTTAACAAATAAAGAAAAATGTAGAACAGAAATAACAATTAAACCTTCGTCCATTCACATCTAAAATTGATTTAATTTTCTAGACTCTTTTCTATTATTTTTTGTTGCAGCATTTGGGATTTTTTGAAGTTATTTGAATATCACATACGCATCTAGTCAATTTTATATTTTCTTCATTTATTTTTATGATTTTAAGCCTATTTAAAAGGCCACATTAGGGCTAGGTCTCTTTCTTTATAGGGGAGGCTGCTCAAATTTTCCTCACGAACACGGTGGTAAAGGGTTGTCTGCGAAAAATCAGTCCTGGATTCCAGACATCATCATAATCATATTCCGGACTGAAATTTTCAGGCAACCTATTGACAATTGACATATTTATTGATATATTTAATGTGACATATAAAACAAAAAATCATACAATAAATGAAGGTTTTTTTTAATTCTTAACAAGTTAGCCCTTGACTACAATCTCACCTGATGAGGATGAATTCCACACCCTTTTCGGTTTCTATACGACATCGTACCGGAACGCTAAATAGCTTGGCGGTACGTTTTTGCCAATCAAGAAAACCTCAATCGGCCCAGCCGGGGATCGAAACCTCCGTCTTGTAAAGGAGAAAGTTATCTCTAATTACTACTGTAAATTGTTAATACAGTCGCCACTTTATTATCGTTATCTACACAGCGCTTTAAAAATTAAACTGTAGCGGCGAGAGCATTTAATTTTGAGAACACTCAGTTTATCAGTAGCGTAAGTGATGTCGTAACAGCACTCTAAGCTACCATTTGGAGCTACAAATTAACATACCAATTTAAATTAAGCTTAGGAGGAGCGCCAGTACATGTAACACACTATATGCAAATGAAGATGAACTGAACAACGTGCCAATAAATCCGCTTGTGTTAGCGGGATTCATTTCGTGAAATAGAACCCACTAGTTTTTAAGCAGCGTTGCCAATACCTATTTTCCAAATTCCCTATAAATGGGAGCGAATCTCCCCAAATTGGGGAAAGAAAATATCCCTATTCCCCACTTGTAGAAATTAAGTAAATTATGTTGGCTTGGCTGAGTTTGATGTGGGTTCTTCTCCTGATGATGAATGATGAAACCTGAATATCTACAGTAAAATAATTCTTAATTTCAACCAACTGTTATACAGAGCGTAAAAAGTAATCTTAATCTAGTCAACACCGTAAAAAGAACGCAAGTCAACGATAGTTAGATATACCTTATTTTAAAGGCCGAAAGTTTGTAAGCCCATGCTCCTTCTATAGGTAAAGTACATACGGTAGTCAATTATGGAATTTTGACTAACAAATACATACTTTTCCACACTCGTATATACCCTGTCAGCTTAATTATTTATTACTAGCGAACGCCCGCGACTTCGTCCGCGTAAATTTCGATGTCAACTTTACTACTACCCCTACCCTACCCTACCACTACCCCAACCCTACCCTACCCAACCCCTACATCTACCCTACCCCTACCCCTACCCCCACCCTACCCCTACCCTACCCCAAACCTACCCCTACCCTACCCCTACCTTACCTACACCCTACCCCCATCGTACCCCTTTCTTACCCCTATCCCACCCGTACCCCTATCTCACGCCTACCCTATCCTACCACTTCCCTATCCTACCCGTACCTCTACCCTACCACTACCCTACCTCTACCCCTACCCTACCACTACCCTAAACCCGGCCCTAAACCTACCCTACCCCTACGCTTCCCTACCCGTACCCTACCCTACCCTGTAACTTCTCTATCTTACTCCTACCCTTAGCAAAATCGGTCCAGTCCTTCGAGAGTCATGGTGGTATGACCAAGATAAATAGAGACTTCTATGCTAATAATATAAAGAGGTAAAGTTTGTGTGGTTGTAGGAGGTAATCTCTGGATCTACTGGACCGATTTGGAAAATTGTTTTACCAATAGAAAGCTACGTTATTTGCGAGTGTCATAGGCTATGTTTGATTCCCATATTCACACGGGAACGGGAACTACATAAATGAAAGCGCCGGGCGTCATGTAGCGGAATTTCTGCGTCTTTTAGAAATTTTGTATTATCTCCGAAACTATTTAAGTAATTAACCTACTGTAAAGGGCAAATCTTATCTCCATAATATCCTTGTGATTATTAAATAATTTATTTTAATAAGGATTAAAGTTTAGTTGTATAAATATTGACGTAAACCTAAGTATATAAAATTAATAATTTTTAAAACACAAAAGGTACTATATCTGCTAATATATAAAAGATAGATATATGGTGTCGCGGACTTTTTTGTAGAACTTTTGAAGATACATAAAGTCTCTGTACATTAATTTACATTTTACACAATAGTTAAGGCAGCGCATGCGAATAAGTCTGTTTAAGAGGATTTTCGGTCCGACCTGTATGACAAAAACTGTGATAACTCGGCTAATATATATGATATCTATATAAAATATAGCCTATAGCACTCCCCGATAATGTAGCATTCTACTGGTGAAAGAATTTTTGAAATCGGACCAGTAGTTCCGAAGATTACCCCATTTAAAAAATGTGACAAACTTACAAACTTACAAACTTTACCTCTTTATAATATTAGTATAGATTATGTTTAGTAATTAATCTTTAGATCATAAACCATACCGATACGCCAAAAAACGCGGCAAAAGGAAAATATCAAAACATGGGTACAAAAGCAGAGTACCTATTTTCATCTATTTTCATCATTGCTGAAAAAATAAATTTTGTATACATTTTCCTCTTCAATGGCTAAAAAGGCATTTCCTTACTCGCTCGTATAAGCCAGCCCTATCAACTCAATTATGTTTAACAAGTAACCTTTAAATGGTGAACGATTCCCCTCCCCCCGTCGCCCCGCGGCGCGGGTCGCCCTGCCCGATGACCCGTGAAACTCCCCATGGACCGCTTGTACCGGTTGCATCATTCCTTCCACGTGATGCGTTTTATATTGGAATTCGTTAAAAAAATGTTGAAGCCTAGATAGACGTCATTCCAAAAATAAATAAATTAGTTTAATTGATAAAACCTATTTATAATTTGATCTGTATGTATGTTTATCAAAAATATGGGTTATTTCAAAAACAACTCATCATCATCAGGTGCCCTCTTCAAACTGAAGTTTGGCGGTAAGATGGAGAAAACTTTTCCGATCACTAAAGATATTTTTCAGCTGGCTGTAATTACTCTTGGTTCACTCCTTAAAACTTAAAAACAACTACTTATATGAAAATTAATTATTTCTATAAATTTCAAAAAATGTGTATTGACACAATTTCTGAAATTCGACATTGAAAATAATTGCTGGGTCAGGGTCTGGCGTTCGTAGGTAACCAGAGTGAGTCTTTACAAGAAACGATGAAACCCATTAAAAAAAACAAACGTCACGCGTCTCCGCAAACCGCATATACAAACTTTTTTCATAATTTGTATTTCAAAATTTAACACTAACAAATATTTTAGTTATTGTGAACAGTTTCTTAAATATTTAAAAACATAAGAAGCCTTTTTTCTTGAATAATATTGAAAATTACTGATGCGACGGTTTGTGTATTACTGACTCGAGAATGTATTACTTTTAGAATTTTGTATTTGGAGCGGATACGACAACATCGTGTTCCGTACGCTCCATCTGTATATTATTGTTTAATCTATATTTAGGATATAAAATTACATTAATTCGCAGACAACGTGTAATTTTGTAGTGATATATAATAATGTAGATTACACAAAAAATTTGGAAGAGGTGTGGATTGTCATCCTCCTCCTAACAAGTTAGCTCGCTTCCATCTAAGATTGGATCATCATTTACCATCAGGTGAGAGTGTAGTCAAGGGCTAACATGTAAAGAACATAAAAGACCGACGATTAAAGAACGCCAGTGTAAGGTGACTGTCAAGGTAGCCTAATTACAAATTTTACAACCTACGAGTATATCAGAAAGTCGTACAAGTTTATTAATTGGCCTTACTCGGCACTCCATTTGTTCTAGCGGAGTGTGAATCAATATCCGTTAGAGCGGTCGTGTTTTGGCATGTGAAACACACGGATTAGCGGATTTTAGTGCTAAATAGAGATGAGAGAACATGTCGAAGACTAGCTGACGCCACGCGGTTACACCCGCGTGGTTCCCGTTCCCGTAGGAATACAGGGATAATGTATAACATTCCTAGACAAATGGGCTATCTAACATTGAAAGAATTTTTTAAATAGGACCAGTAGTTCCTGAAATTAGCGCGTCGATTTTTTGTCAAGAGATATGTCTTTAGTCGCATGCTAAGCATATATGTGACATTGCAGTCAATTGCTAACTTGTAATTAAATAAAGCAACTAGAAAACAATTCTAGGCGGTGTAAAATTACAAGGTATCATTGCCACATAAGTCTTGAAATCAACAAAATAGATAGTCTTAAACTCCTCAAAGGCATTCGCCGTGCTCGGCTGCTAAACAGCAAGCATCGGCCAGCCATTAACCAGTAATTGGATTGCTCACCGAATCAGGCCGATTAGGCAGCGTGTCCCTCTTTTTAACGTAATTGGGGTGATCGTGAACCCCGACGTGTAGGTATTCGTACTCATTGGCTAAGCTTCTAATTAGATTACTACCAGATTACTCGGTTATTGGATCGATTTTAAAATGTAGACGACCTTTATCTTTATTGTTCCCTAAATCCACTTGTGTCTTTTCCAAATTTATCTTCTTAATATTTCTGCGAAAGAATGTTACTAATGATGTCACTAATTTGTGTGCTATCGGATTCTATACCAATATCTTATATAAACACGCAAAACTTGGTATATTTGCAACATCATATCGTATAGTACCTACTCGTATATAGAAGAAATAACAAAGGACTTTAAGGAAAACCTTGGGGTACACCGATTGATCTTAACGCAGTATTTTATTCAACAATACATGAAATATATTATTTTACCTTATTTTTATTATACCATAATTTTTACCTTAGACGCCATGAAATATTAAATACATCTGCAACTTACCTGAAAAGATATAAAAAATAATTTTAATCTTTACTCATATTAGAAAAGAGGTAAAATTTGTTGTGTTGTAGGAGGTAAGCTCTGGATCTACTAAACCACTAGAAATCCAAGTTATTCATGAGTGTCATAGGCTATATTTTATTCCCGTTTTCTCACGGGATCGGGAACCACGCATGTGAAACCATGGGGCGTCGGCTAATAAAAAAATATCCCAATTTAACAAAAATAGATACATCAAAGAACGTCGCCAGTAGATTAAACAGTGCACCCTGAAAGCTCAGTAATTTATTTCCAACTGTAAACAAACAAAAGTAGTAAATAATCTGAAATTTTCCAACCACACGTACACTCGAACTAATTAAACAATACTCATCTGTCATTTACGTAAACAACAAGAGAGCCTTCCGTATTGGAATAAAACATAGTACACTATAAAACTGTAGCTTCTAAATCAATGGCAGTAAGAGCTAAATTCCATCACAGTATTAATTACTACTTTGTAAAACAAACAAGTTATTTCGTAGTTAGTATGGACTTTATTATTATATACCGTAGAGATTGAAATCAAATATACAGATAGGGAAATACAAAATGGTAATAGACCACGTGGGAAGGGGAACGCACTAGTGAAAGTTTGCACTCCAAATAGCAAAAACCACATTTTGTTGTATGGCACAATTTCATAAGAGATAACAAGCAAGTAAGTTGCTTTCTTATACTTATTATTACGAGTATTTAATTTAACGTTCGATGACAATTTAATTTTTGTTGTATGGTGTACTTGTGCCAGTCAGAAATTGGCAATATTGAACATATAGGTGCACGCATAGTAGCTATATATAACATAAGTTTATAATAACTTTGTTATGTTTTAGTGTTTTGTTGAATTCAACTTTTTTTAAACAAACACTTATCAAACTGAGACAATATAATGTATACTAATATTATACAGAGGTCGAGTTTGTGAGGTTGTAAGGGGTAATCTTGGGATTTACTGAACCGGTTTTGGAAATTCTTTTACCACTAAAAAGTCACGTTATTTGTGAGTGCCGTAAGCTATATTTGATCCCCATATTCTCACGGGAACTGAAACAGATGAATACGCGAACCGTCGGCTAATGTAAAATTATATCGCAATTGTAATATAAAAATACTAGCGGACGCTCGCGACTTCGTCCGCCCTTAGACCTCTGGCGAAAATCCGTTCTTAGTGGACGTCTACTACCTACGAACTAATCTGTCAAACCTCAACTTTTTATGTCAAGCGATTTTCGAGATATCGTGATGAATGGACCTTTCACATTTATATATTAAGATAAAAAATATATTATTTTATGAACTATAAGTACATATTACAATTCATAAAAAAAACGCTTTCGCTCGTAACTTATAACCACTTTTCCCCACTGCAACGCTTCGTTCGTTCATTGTGTGTACCTATATACTTTTTTGCCGTGCATTACGAATATCGAACGTAACACGGAGAATCGATGACGTAACAAATACACGTGTTGCGTGTTATGTTGCGAAGATGCTATCGATGAAAGCAATTTGACAACATTGCATGTTACATGAATAGTAACTAGGACTTAAATTGTAGGGCAAACCATCGTAGAGCATTGTCTTCTAGCTTGCATTCCCTGGTGCATCCTACTCTATTACGAGTACAGGCCAAAGGACTGATCAGTAAGCATTGCGATTGTAATGGTGGTAATTATAGTCGAAAACTTAAAATTAAAGTTACGAGGGTTCCAAATGCGCCTCGGTCCGAGAAGAACTCAGCCGAGGTTTATTTATTTTTTACCACTATTTGACAAGTTGGGTTAATTTGATTGGATGGAAAGCGATATTTTCGGTTCCGCCGATATTGGTCGACACATGTCTATTTTCGTAGCGCACCTACTGGGACAAGCTACGCTAAAAAGTTTTAATATTTTTCAACAATGTTTTGGGATAATCATCATCATTATCAACCCATATTCGGCTCACTACAGAGCTCGAGTCTCCTCTCAGAATGAGAGTGGTTAGTTGGCCATGGTGGAATGCCGGTTTGCTCACGATATTTTTGTAATAGTTGTATAACAGAAGTTAAAAAGTCCAGATTATTAATTAACTAAAATACAAAAACAAATGTTTTTGTATTTTAGTTAATTTTTCAGTCAGCTATTATAAAGTTATATTTTATTTACTTGTTCCAAATGCAGAATGTTACTTTATATGCCTACATGAATAAATAACCTTCTAAATGAAAATTAATTAATTAAAAAGTACCTACTATGAAACTGATAGAAAAAATTAGATTTCCGAACAAGCTCTTGACCCAATTGCGATGCCAGTGAGGTTTGGTATAGACTGGTTAAATTAATGTAGGCCTCTTTACAATATGAAAATATATGTGGGTATAGATTATCTACTTAATGCTAGCCACCCACATCCAATAAGCCACATGCCTGCAACGCTAACGGCTTGACATCCGCGCGATGGCCGCGATCTGCATGATGTCATGCAAGTTACAGACTTCCGTAAAAAAAATAAAGACAAAACACTACAAATAACTAGGCCAAACCAAGAACCATAAACTACGAGTAAAACAAAAAGCACTAAACTAACGAACGAGTTATTAAATACACATATTTTCAATCTATCTATCTTCATCGCTGTCAAAAGGTTAGCAATTAACCGTCCAAAGTGGAACAAAACCGACAAGAGTGGACAAAAAGGGATTTCCCGAGTTCGGAAACTAAAAGAAGGGATGGGGGTTCCAAATTTGAAAAGTTCCGCACCGGCCCGAACCAACTAAAACTATAGCGGACGAGATATCGTACTCGTAAACTTTTCGAAAGCAAGATGTATTCATCCCTGGTATGAAATTTAAAGTCTCTCTTTGGTGCCGTACTGTTCGCAAAAAAAAAATCAATCAAATTTTTATATTATGTCAGACTAACTGTTGCCCGCAGCTACGATTGTAGTAGGAGTTATTTTTTTTTCTGGATGAAAGGTACCGAATTTTATTTCGTGTCCTGACAACGTGTAGGTACGAAAATTTTGTGATAGTCGGTTGATTAGTCAAAACATGAAAGCGTCACAAACAAACAAACAGCCTGAATAACTTTTCAGAATATACTTGTACAGGGTTATTCACCTTTTACGCCCACTCATATACACATATAACATATTTTAAACGCGATTTTTGTATGTATGACATTCATATGACAGAACAACGTTTACCGGCTCAGCTAGTTCAATACAAAAACCTATAAACATTAGCTGTCATTTTGCAGTTTTGCTGTCTCTACTGACCGTACACTCATCTTGACAACTACTTGATTGTGTTACAGAAGTTTTACAGGCAACGGTGGTTTAAAAATCTGGTACTATATGTCTAAAAACTAGTGCTTTTTAATTCGCCTTTTTAAATTTTCGAATTTTGTTCAGATTTCAATCTGAATCAAAGACATTGCTAGGTACAAGAAAAATATATGACTAGATACCGCAAGTCAGATAGATTAGTATCCAGCGCCAGATTTCCATGCTTGTAGATAAATCATCGTATTTATCGTATTGAATCGTTTAACATCAATTTATGATTTTGTTTATGTTTGGATATTATTTATTACAGGTCACTGTCGCCACACTGCTTAGCTCCGCCCATCTCTTCTGCTTCTTCCTTCAGGCACCATCAGGCGATGCCTCTGCGTTCGCCCCAAAAGCCCGGTGACATCGCTGAGATCTCATCAAGAAAGTTAGGGCACTTACACAGTCGGAAAACAAAAGAAAAGAAACCACTTAGCTGAGACGTTGCCGCGCATTATAGGGTTAGGTATGACGACAGAGAGAAGCAAGAGAAGAAGTACGCGCCAACCAGAGATCTGGTGACGTCATCGTACCAATAATTTTCATACTACAGAATGAACAAACGGCGTCTAGCTATATACAGGATGCTCGGGATTATTTCCCATAACTTCGAGGTGTTGACGAGTCCACTTATAGGAGGAGCCGAACTGTATAACTAATATTTCATACAAAGTAAATAAAATAATTCCGACTATCCATGTAACACACGCCTTTATCTATCCTTGCATTTTAAATACGTAAAACTTGGCTACGTCATAATTATAAGTATGCGTTTATGGGACACAATTTAAGATCTATTTACAAAATAAATATTTTTACTTCGAAAATATTCATTTAAGAACACATGTTCCTTAGACATGTTTAATTAATTTTCCTTATAGAATATAACCCTGGAGTTATGGGAAATACTCCCGAGCACCCTGTATAACTCTGTGTCTAAGTAGTACTTTTTATTTTTGTATGTATGTAAAAGTTCTATAAAAGACATAGTAAACCCGGAACAGATAACTAATAAAAAATATGAAAAAAGGAATATATTACACAAGTTACAACAAGTTAACCCCGCAAACGGCCCGCAGGCGGTTCGGGCGGACAAGATAACGGATATAGACGTTAAATAAAGTGTCCGATATTGATGTATAGACCGCAGCGCGTTTTAACTGCGCAGTTTCAAATGTACCTACAGTTTTACCTAATCGAAATTTCAATTAAGACCATTAGAAAAAAAAATACAGTTAAAACGGAAACTTTTTATAACGTGCTACAAACGTGCAGTTTTATCATAACTCACCAGTTAGACTGTTCACGTGTACGCGACAGTTGTACATGTGTCCGTCAGTTTTAACTGCACAGTTTTCGATTAGATAAAACTGTACAGTTAAAACTGAAGGTCTGTAGGTCTTACACTAACTTTTATCTCTAGGCCTGACAGTGAAACCAACCCCTGCAGAGAAATTCCCGTATTTTTGAACTTTGTACACAACATCCGCTTCAGTTGACGTCAGAGCCAAGTGACTTCGTACAACATTACATTGTTCGCTTTGAAGGACCGATTAGGGTCTATAAATATGACAATTGTTGGGTTATTTCTGAAACCACGTTCGTCTTTGACGCCCAGATACGAAATTTACACAACAGCGCAAAAAAATTTAAATGCTAGTACCGTACTCGCCATAATAGAGCGAAAAATTGTATAAAATTGTATAGAAAAATTGTATAGAGCCTCAATAGCTCAACGCTAAGAGCGGTCGGGTTCATCACCGAGGGGTGGTGGTCCGATCCCCGCCCCGTTGGACTACTGTCGTACCCACTCCTAATACAGTCTTTCCCGACTACTTGGAGGGGAATGGGAATATTAGTCATATTTAAAAAGATATGGCAAATATTCTTTTTGGAAAAATAAATAAAAATAAAAAAAACTAAACAAAAAAAAAATAAAGGATCAATAAAGTATGAGAGACTGGAATAAATAGAGTTTTCTTCTATCTGTGTTATCGTGAGTGTTCCTTAAAATTTAGGATCTTGCTCTAGCCTTTTATCGGATTCCCTGCTCTACATTTTTTTCATTCATTCAGCTCATTTCAGGGCAACAAAATATGATAATTGTTCGTTTATTTTTGTAATAACGCTGCCCCGACATGCGAAGGTCGAAATGGAATCGCAACGAGGGACTTTATTGCTACGATTGACATAAGCGACTGTCGGGAAACCTTAGGCGTCGACCTCGTGTTGTGTGGAAAAAATATAGCTGCATCTTGTTCATTGAGTTTAATGAGTCACAATCTCAAACTATTTTCAGAATCGTGTATTGCACTTTGTAAAATAATATTTGTGAAATTTGTTTTCAGTTATACTATACTAATTCAATAGACAAATGGTTCTCATCAAAACAACAACACCGGATACTTCAATTTACATAAACGATTTTTTTTTTATATTTTTACCTAAATAAAATACGCCACACGGCATTTCGAACTGTACCTTTATAGGAAAATCGAACTATTATAAGCATAAGGTAAACTTTCAATGCATATCAACAAACTTCAATAATAAATAATTTTCGAAAATGCTGCTGGCTTTGTAATTTAGCGTCGATAAATTGCTTGTTTTCATCATAATGAACTGACATTGTGTTCCGGCGTTTGCGGTCGGGCCGTTCTGTTTACGCGTCGCGATGTAATTCACAATTACCTACCGCATTAACATACTTTTACAGACAGTGTCCCGTTAGCGCAGTGATTATTAACTGTATCTGTATTGATTTTCTTCTTTTATTGAGACAATCCATGAAGATTAATGCCCAAAGAATAACTACGCTGGGCGTGCGACTTGGTCATTTGTAGGGCTGGATTTTTTCCGTACCGGTGTCGGTGCTGCCCCAAACCAGCCTGTGTCATTTGCCATCAATTTCCGAATCCAGCCAATCCCGAGGCTCTAGCGACCGATTAATGGCTGTTCTTCCGCCATTAATCGGTCGCCAGAGCCTCGTCAGTCAGTCTGCAAGGTGCACCACGAGCAGGTGAGGTGGCACTAGCCTCTCCCCCCCCCCCCTCCCGCTAGGTCGGTTCGAAAACATCAAGCGGGTTGCAGGGAAACGCTGGATGCTGGCTACTCGAGACCGTTGTGCTTGGAATTCCATACAAGAGGCCCATGTCCAGCAGTAGACGTATATCGGCCGATAATGATGATGATGATAGTTGATTGAGACACTAGGATCGCCTTACGAATATACGCCTGTTCTTACGAAATTCAGATGTTGTAAAATTGTAAATTTTTTTTGTAATCTCTTCTCTTTTTAATTTATTTTCCAAACCCGCAGCAACTTCTCTACAAACAGTAGACTTAATGACTTTGTGAAATAACCGATTCTGAACGAGCTTTATTCACTTTGCATACATTCAAGATCTACTGTTTTATTACAAACTAGCGGACGCCCGCGATTTTGTCCGCCGTCAGACCTCTTTAATCCAGCCCTTACAGTAGTATCGCTTCAAAAATGGAGTAACTCCTCCCGTTTTCCCAACATTTCCCTTCACTGCTCTGCTCCTATTGATCATAGCGTGATGAAAATTATACTACAACCTGCCTGTAGTTTTCGTTTTTATAACGAACATACAGACAGACCCAGACAGAAAAATTTTACTGATTGCATCTTTGGCGTCAGTATCGATCACTAATCACCCCCTGATAGTTATTTTGGAAATATACTTCATGTACAAAATTTACCTCCCTACAGATTTATTATTAAGTATAGATCTAGATATAGCCGTATTTGGCAGCCGTCCGTTAGGGTTATAGGTTAGATATGAATTGCCAGCGAGTAACGTGTAGGTACCGATGTTCCGTGAGAGCCTCGTGGAGCATATAAATAATTTAGCGGGGGCCATTTGCACGCTACGCCGGTGCCTGCCTGCGATTTGTACCTACATCGATTGACGGGTGACAATCAATAGGCGAGGGGAAGGTACAACCTACGGGTACTGAGAATGCTTTATTTACAGAAACATAAATGAATTGTTTCAGACTTAAATAAAATAAATCATGTCAACAATTTGCAATGGTCGGCTCTCTTTCTATGTACATTTCTATATTCTTTATATGCACATGGTACATAGCTAAGAACCTTAATGAAAAAAAAAACTGCGTCTAAATCAGTCCAACCGTTTTAAATTACAATGTTATTAGTTAGTGGTCCTAACTATAGAAAGAAAATAACAATATTAATCCTAATCAACAATCAAGTAAGACTAAGATATCGGTCAGTCCAGGTTATGAAATATTTTTATTTAAAATTTTCAGCAGTAACTATCTTGGAGCTAAAATTTGGCCGTGTTTAACCCCGTGCCCCGGAAAGCAAAAGCTAAGCCGTTGGTTCCAGTAACTATAGTTAACAGCTATTCGTGAGGGATCGTTGCAGAATCTATTTTTTTTTTTGACAAACCTTGATTTTTGATGACTTTCGTGGCGCAGTCGTATGCACGGTGGATTTACAAGACGGAGGTCCTGGGTTCAAACCCCGGCTGGATCGATTGAGGTTTTCTTAATTGGACCAGGTCTGGCTGGTGGGGCTTCGGCCGTGGCTAGTTACCACCCTACCGACAAAGACGTACCGCCAAGCGATTTAGCGCTCCGGTACGATGTCGTGTAGAAACCGAATGGGGTGTGGATTTTCATCCTCCTCCTAACAAGTTAGTCCGCTTCCATATTAGATAGGCCCTGTAGTTAGGCATTTAAATAGGGATAATGATGAGGATGCAACTCGGCATCTAATAGTAACATCACGTTCTCACATAAATCTTATGTACAGGATTTTAGCAACACATAATGTATATGTATGTAAGTCAGCCCTCATGTTTATATGTATGACATAAATACACAGCCCGAAACAGGATATCGTATCAATCATGCAATCATTTCGTTTCATATCGCATTCTCCTATTTCCTATCTATGATAATATTTCCAATAAGCAAACGCCCACGACTTCATTCAGAGAGATTTACTTTTTCACGAAATTATTTTTCTTCTCTAAAAAATTCTAAAAAGATCTCCAATATACGTTTCAACAATATTTTATTTAATCATTTATACATTAATTCTTAAAATAACTATCAAATTAATAAAAACCACTAAGGAAAAGAAAGAAGCGTAAGTTTGCCTTCGTAGCAAAAGCGTAGACAGTGCTACGGTAACCGTAGACGTTATTGACGGCTACGCATTCTGTGTAGCGAGTTTTGTAGCGAATTAACCTTCGTAGCAGTTACGTAGCACAACTCGGGAATAAGAAGCTTTAGTTACAATATACGAGCATCTACTGAAGGCTGGTTGAATCATTGATATCGAAGTTACGAACAGGGTTATCTGACAAAATATATTCAAATTCAAAATTCATTTATTTCAAGTAGGCTCAGTTTACAAGCACTTTTGACACGTCAGTTGACTATTTGTAAAGATTCTACCACCGGTTCGGAAGGCAGGTTCTGCTGAGAAGACCCACATTTATTTGACCCACAGGTGTCCGCTAATAAATTCACAGAGTTTGTCAAACAAAAGCGTGTGAACAAAAATATTTTATATATCCGACGTCAGCAAAACGATATCTCTCCGTACAAGTCAAAATCAAACGAGATCGAAACCCGATATCGCAATGTCGCCGTGAATCTCGGGCCTGATTGATCCTATAACACCCGACACGGGACTTATTTGAGTTATCCATGCTCTGAAGAAAATCACAAACCAGTGGTGTATTTGATAAGTGTCGTGCTGAAAAAAATCATATAAACTACGGTACTTCGCTCGCAAAGAAAATATAGGGCTATATTATAATAATGTAGGGACACACATATATGTAATGCAAGACAATATACAGAATACACAGCAGGCGATGGAACGAGCTATATCTGCATGATCGAATCAGAAATGAGGAGATCCGCAGAAGAACCCAAACTCACCGACATAGCTCAACGAGTCGCGAAGCTGAAGTGGGCGAGGTAGATAGTTCGTAGAGCTGATGGACGTTGGGGTCCCCGCACTAGAAAGCGCAGTGTTGCTCGACGATTCGCTGGATGCAGGCTGTTCACACACCCTCCGGAATCGGGAGGCAGAGGTCATATCCACTATGATATCACGGCTTTCAGTTAAACTCATAATACCTTTTGAAATCATATTGAAAACCGTACAATGAGCTGATTCAAACATGATGAATACAATAATAACACAAACGTTGTTCATTAAATAAAAACTCGGAAATATTAAAAGTATTATATGAAAAGATAAAAAGCAATCATCGACAAAATGTTTTTACAGAGACATAATAAAAAAATGACACCAAATAAGTTAAAGCAACACAAAAATATAAATAAAATGAAAGATAATAAAACAAAACAAAGGGAGCGCGCGCGAATAAATCAGCTAATTCATCAAACAACGCAATACATAATGCATGCCCGGCCTTATTTCCCGGAGGATTTGTACGAGATAAAAAAAATATCCAACAACAATCACTTTTGATTACTTACGTCCGCGTCCGAGTGCGAGTCCGTCCGAGGAGATCCATTGCGTCTAGAGTAAGAAACACGATTGGCAACATCCAGTGGTTGAGACACCTGGACGCTTGCCAAGGATTTTAGGTTCAAAATGGTGGTATTTGAGTCTTACTACATTTGTCATATGAAATGTAAAGTTTTCGATTCAACTTTAATTTAATTTTACCCAGTTGGATATCAAAGTTAAGCGTTTTTCTTAATTCGAATTGCTAAACTCTTAAATGCCCTTCCAACGTCTGTATTTCTTGCCTATTATAACTTGTAAGTTTCAAAGAAAAAGTAACTAAGACATCTACTAAACAAGCGCATTTCAATTTAGACCTTGTCATTGATTCCTATCAGGCATCAAGCCTATTCATTGCTTAAAAAAACTTTGTTGAATCAGCTATCCAATGGTGTAATTAAAATTTGGATAAAGATGATACCTACGTAACTGCAAACCAAACTAAATGACTAAAAGCTAGTAATGTAATCAATAGAACATGTGATGACAATGTGAGTTGTAGTTTTAAATGTACGTACTTTAATTTTTGACTTTAACCGGACAACAATGCTGTAAATACCTTTAAGAGATGGCTTCGTTCAGCACTAGCACTATAAGTTTTCCTATGTACAGATTATTATTAATGTATTTTGTTGCAATTATTAGTGAATTAATAAATAAATAAATAATTTATTAAAATTCCCAGACATTAGACGATAATTGTACCAAAAGATATTTCGTGTTCGCACTCCACGGCGCGAGTCAAAAACATGATCGCAGCAGTGCAACTAGTAACAGCAGTTGTCAAGTTAAGGCACAAGTTTCCGTCAGTAATTTTAAACTACCCACAGCCGCGTAAGCGAATGCTCGTTTAACAATCTCACAAGTTGCTGTGTTGCAAGTGTCACGAGATGTTTCGAGGTCGGCCAATGTTCGTGTCTACTGTTTTCAGACACAAATAATGTTCTTGGAATTAAAATGAATTTATTTGATAGCCATTCATGTAAATCGACAGAGAAGTATGAGTATTCTAAAGAGACGAATATCTTGGCAATCCATGGATTCACCGTGCGGGTACCGGGTCCATCGCCTGGCGATCCTCTCAATAAAAAAAGTATAAAAAAACAGTTTTACTGGTAAATTGTTGTTTTTTTTTTTCAGATTGTGTATTTGCTATAGGTTCCATAATGGACGAGCGCATTGGTGATGGCCAGTGTTTTAGCATAAACTATCACTCACTACTTCCTGAAATTAGTGTATAGACAAATAGAACTACTTTATTGTATCCTTTTAAGGCCTTAAATTTTGATAAAAACTAACTTTACCGTATCACCCGCAATCCAATGGTATGTTCGAAAGTTTCAATCAGACATTTAGCGAAATTAGTGGTAAATACCCTCCGGTGAGGTTAGGACATACATAAATACCACTCTTTTTCATAGAATGAAGAACATGAAAGCACGAAGGTGACTCCAGCGAACGTAATTACTGTAAGAAACTACGATTGCCTGACGAACCCGAACGAACGATACCAGATTTTACTTAAAAACCATAATACGCAACATTAATTACAAAGATACACAGCTGTTGCGAGACGCGCGACTCTCGAAACTAAACCAAGTTGTCAAGAAATCAGCGGACCGAAGCGAGCCGAGCCATAACAATTATAGCAAACTCGAAAGCGAAACTTAAGTTGAGGACGTGCTCAGATGTTCAGACTAGTTTTATTTCAGTGCAAAACTTTGATTGGTGTTGTCGTATAGCGCTACAATAACATACTTTCAACAACAGTTATTGAAAATCGTTTTCAATAACTGTTGTTGAAACTTTATTCAACTCTGTTGTATTTTTTCATAGCAGTAGTTAATCTATACTAATATTATAAAGCTGACGAGTTTTTTTGAGTGAACGCCCTAATCTCAGGAACTACTCGTCAGATTTGAAAAATTATTTCAGTGATAGATAGTCATTTATCGAGGAAAGCTATATATTATCCTCATATTCCTACGGGAACGGAAACCATGCGGGTGAAACAGCGTGGCGTCAGCTGGTAGTCAAATAAAGGGCCGGACTGATGTTTTGTGGAATGTTTATTTATGCTTAATAGGCTTGCATTTGACTACAATCATATCTAGTACAAAGCAATGAGGTCTAGGATAGAACGCGCTTGCCTAGAGAGTGCCTATTTCTCTTGTTTTGAAGGTCGTATCGTCGTAAGGATTGTAGGTAGCAGGAAACACAGACGCCGAAATGTATTATGGAAAATTATTCCCAACTACTAATATAACGCATCAACACGCAGGTACTACTGGCTAAGTACACTTCCTACTATACGTTGTCCTTAGTACGTCTAACTGAGCTATACTAAGTAACTCGAAAATTAAAAGAAGTAACAGAACTGTAGTAACTTTCCGTTATTACTTACTGACAAGTTAGCCATTGACTGCAATCTTAACAGATGTTAAGTGACGATGCAGCCTAAAATGGAAGTGGGCTTACAGGAAAGAAGCACAAGTTTATCCTACCTTAACTTAATCGACGGGTAGAAAGTCACGTTACTGGCGAGTGTCATAGGCTATATTTTATCCCTGTATTCTCACGGAAACACGAACTATGCGGATGAAACCGCTGGGCGTCGGTTAGTAGATATCATATAAAGTTAATTTAATCAACGAAAAGGAAATAAAACAACGATATTAAGCGTAAGGAAAATACCAAAGTTTATATCACTACATAACAAAGAGCAATTTGGGGCAATCACCAAATAAGTCAAGGGGAAAAAAATAAGGAAAATTAACAAAAAACAAAAATACGACTGCCATCTTTTTTAACGGGGGTGATTATTGCGACAATCATTTTTGCGGCGGAGTCAACTCAATTGTTATTGAGGTTTGGGCGGTAAAAAATTCGTTGATGAATACCGTATCGCTTACCATAAATAGTCTATCAAATCAAGTAATTTCTTGTAAATGCTTGCTAGCCACTTGAGCAATGTATGTTCAAAAATGATCTCGAAAATGAGGCAGGCGATATACTCGTACCTACATCTGTAAAGTTTTGTATACAGATAAAATGTACTAATGTATTTTTGTATATAAATGTGTATAACAAAATAAAACTAAAACCTTGAAGAAGGTTCATTTCCCTAAAAAAATATAGACTTTGATTTAAAAAAAATTGAATTCCTGTTTCAAACTTCAGTTACCATCTAATTTTATTTTAAAATGTAATGTATGAATCTAAATCGCTGTGGGTATGGCCAAAACCTATGAGTATGCATCAAAAATTAACCCCCTCCCCTTTGCCGTGCAGGAGAGATAGTTGAGGGGTAAAGCGAAGTGGCGGAGTAGTAAGAGACTCCTCAACTAAAGGGTTTGGCGCTGGCAGTTTAAAACGTTTTTATGCCAATTATCCTATGAAAGACCACCAAATGAAGAAAAAGACAACTATTGAGTCTTTATTTAGACTGCCAGTTAGTTTACAAATTAATCATTAATGCCGATCTAAAATTATTTGATTTTTTACTCAAAAACAAAAAAAAATATCTTCGTCCTTAGCGAATAACTGACATTCACCTGACTGAAACAACAAAATAAAAATTTCACAATGACATTTTTATTATTAGTTACATATTATGTTATACGTAAACTAAATTATAAAATAACAATTTTGAAAGGGATCTTCACCCGATTATCCAATCTTGTCTTTAATAAAGCATGATAGTACGTCTGATGGGGTAATAATGGTAGTTAAAAAAAATATATTCGTCATACGAACTAACTAACCATATAGTATTAACATAATTGATTCCAATTGGAATGGATTCCCGTTCCGTGTTTTCATAAGCATAAATAAAGCATTAATGTAACGATAAATAACCAAAGCATTCAGACAGGATATCCGGCCGGAGACCGCCGATGGTTCATTACATGTTCAAACAGCGATAATATCTCGACTACCCCCATTTCTGATGTTTAACTTTGGAAATCAAATTTATCAAAAGATAATGAGTAGTTAACGAAGAAACCGGCATTTATCTTTGTTATTTTCTTCAAGCATTCGTTAATTTAAAGAGTAGACACCGAATTACCATAACTTAATTCACGTACAACATCTTTACATAATCGAATAAGCTTTGGACTCTATTAACATAATATTAACTATATTACTCCGACAAAGTGTCAGAAAACTTTACATAAATTACTACCCAGCTAAGCTGTGTTATATTAGCAAAATTATTAATCGCGCCAAGCTTTTAGGGCTATTACAAAATCAGTGTACACTGCATATTCAAACAATAGCACTCCCCGCCCCTGTATAAGCGGTGTTAACTCGTCGAGAGCTCAATTGGAAATGAGTCGAATGAGAATGGGCCGTTTCGCAAATTTGAATTTGGAACAACCGTTGGCCGGTGTTATGAATGCTTTCAGAAATTAGGCTTTTGAATGTGCGCTTTTATAATTGGCCCTCGATTTGCATTTATGAAAATTCGATTCGTTGCATTTTCGCGGTTTCTCTTAATATATTCGTCTATTATGTTTTGAATAATATTGAACGTTAGATACCAAAACACTGTCAGTTAACTTCGGTTAAACAATGATACTGTATAAAACATTTGCTTTACGGGGAACTGCATTGCTTGCATTTTGGTAAATACTCGTACGTCTACAAAATGTGTTTATCGTAAAAACAGTGCGATTAGAAAAATCTGCACTTCTTCTCTCGATAATAATGAATAACTAATATTCTATTAGATGGAAATTCTTTTAGATATAAATTAATACGTATTTTAGGCATAAAAATTGGGATAAAAATAAATAAAAACCTATCAATTTAAGAGAATTTCTACATTGTAAATTGTCGGTAGGCAGAAAAATTACGCCATTAAAAAGTCAACGTAACGTGGAGTGGTCGTATGAGGGGCGGAAGTGACGTCATCCGCTCGAGGGCCCGCTTACGGCGAGCTTTAATCAAGGATTCCCTTAATGCCGTTGTCAGGAAACGCATCAAAGGTGCCTCGCCTCGGAGCCTGTAGAGGCACTTTTTTAACGTAAGGGCGTGGCACAACTGCCGGCGGTATCCACGTACATTTAAATAAAAAGAAATGCTACACAGAGCAGCGTTTACTAAAAATAGTACAACTTTGTGTTATGAATTGAATGAAAAGACACAGATAATTTATCACATCACACTATGTGTGTGCAAGTGTGTAAGTATGTTTGTTCCTCCTTTACGCTGCGGCTTCTAAAGCGATTTGGCTGAAATTTGGAATAGAAATATATTTTACTCTGGAATAACAAATAGGCTACTTTCATCCCGAAAAAATGCATGGGTCCCACGGGATTTGTGAAAAACTGAATTCCACGCAGACAAAGTCGCGGGGGTCCGCTAGTTGAATATAAAATAAGAATATTATAACTATGTGTGTAAGTGTGTAAGTATGTTTGTTGCTCCTTTACGCTGAGGCTACTGAAGCGATTTGGCTGCAATTTGTAATATAAATAGATTTCACTCTGGATTAACAAATAGGCTACTTTTCATCCGGAAAAAATCCATGGTTCCCGCTGGATTTGTGAAAAACTAAAATCCTCCCGGATAAAGTCGCGGGCGTCCGCTAGTTGAATATATAATAAGAATATTATACAAAGGATTTTTTTTTGTTAAATGCATTGTTTTGTAGCGGAACTCTGAAACTACTGCACCCATTTAACATTTTTCAGCGATAGACAGAGCTACATTATCAGAACCGTATTCATAACAAAACAATACCAAGGAATACTAGCTAAGATCACATCCTACAATTCGTTGCTCTATCGCATATCGACCTGAGCCATAAGTATTTAATCTCTTAATATCTCATCAGCAAGCAGAACCTTCAGAATGAAACAAATACTATTAGGCTCTACAGAATCGAACTACAACTGAAATCCTATACTTTATCATATTCTTACATTAATCCGGACCATTTTTCAGCCACAAAAGCCGCCCCTTAAGCCGTGCGCGAACGTTCAACAGTTGAACTATAAAATTACTGCAATATTCAAAACTACCCTCATAATTAAAGATGCTTAATTTATTATGCACGAAGTTATCACGGCAAGTAGATTGTCATCTGCGGTGTACCGAGCTGGGGAAACTTTCAACCGGTCTAGGGTGCTAGGGTGTGCTTGCTTCAGCAGTTTTGACGGACAAGTCCTTTTGTAAACACTATTCTTAGCACACTATTCTTATTTTCAGAACTTGTGGAGGCGCTGATGTGCTAGTGACTATATAAATTATTAACAAAATGTTAATAATTTATATAGTTACTAGCATACGTCCCGCGGATTCACCTGCGTTCCTGTAGGTGTTAGAAGTTAAAATATAGCCTATGACACTCACAAATAACGTGGCTTTGTAGTGGTAAAAGAAATTTCAAAATCGGTTCTGTAGATCCAGAGATTAGCCCACAATGCCACAAACTTTACCTCTTTATTATATTAGTATAGATTCGAAACATATTGCTAAAACAAGCACTAATATACTTATAATGCAATTGTGTAATTAAAATGTAATTATTTGGCATTTAATTGAAAACTTATTTTATGAATTAATACCTAAATTTAAATATAATTCTGTGCTGTGATAGCCCAGTGGATATGACCTCTGCCTCCGATTCCGGAGGGTGTGGGTTCGAATCCGGTCCGGGGTATGCACCTCCAACTTTTCAGTTGTGTGCATTTTAAGAAATTAAATATCACGTATCTCAATCGGTGAAGGAAAACATCGTGAGGAAACCTACATACCAGAGAATTATCTTAATTCTCTGCGTGTGTGAAGTCTGCCAATCCGCATTGGGCCAGCGTGGTGGACTACTGGCCTAACCCCTCTCATTCTGAGAGGATACTCGAGCTCAACAGTGAGCCGAATATAGGTTGATGACGACGACGTCGAAATATAATTCGAAAGTCAGTAAGTCTACCATTCTCAATTATCTCATTACTACTAAGGTTAAATTTCCTTTGCAATCGTGGATAAGTCTGAAAATATTTTAACGCACGGTCACCCTACCCGGTGAGTGATATATGCCCGGGATAGGGTTTTAAATCTTTAAACTTGGACAAGTTTGGAGCACAGTTGTAACTAGTTCGCCCGGGGAAGATCATATGCGCACCCGGTTTCGCGTTTTGAATAATTCCAACATACTTCCGCTACCGGGTTTATTTACCCGGTATACTGTTTAACTTTGTTATTCATTCGCATATCGCCGGCTTACTAACTTATCTTCATTAACTTTACTAAAGTGTTTTAAGTTACTTACTTTAACTTGATTATTCATCATCATCATCATAACAGCCGATAGACGTCATTGCAGGACATAGGCCTTTTGTATGGACTTTCAAACATCGCGATACTGAGCCACCTACATCCAGCGAATCCTTGCGACTCGCTTGATGTCGTCAGTCCACCTGGTGGGGGGTCGGTCAACACTGCGCTTACTAGTGCGGGGTCGCCATTCCAGCACTTTGGGACCCCAACGTCTCGGCAACAACTGAGCGGTGCCACTTGACGTATAAACAACTGAGCGGTGCCGCTCCGACGTCGCAACGCATTCACCCCTCCCCGCCTCGTCTCGGTGGTTGCAAGTCCGGTGCGGTGCCGGAGCGCATCGTGTGACATGCAACAGATATTTCTATGTAAGACGACGCAGCGACACCGCACCGCCGCCGCAACGCATCGTGTGCCCCCGCTCTTAGTCGTAACCGTAAGTACAAGTGGAAATATATTATTACCTCATTAAGCCGGGAATCGAAAAATAAACTAGTTAATGCTGATACATACCTGAAACAGAAAGAAAGCGTTAATTAGAAAAAAGTTAAACTAAATTAATTACAAAGATAAAAGGTAACTTTCAACAAAAAAGTAGATTTTACAGGTTAACTAGAATACCTAGGTTTAAATAAATAATAATAGCTAATCGAATAACGTTAACAAAATAATCGATATTTAATCGAAAAAAAGATTCGATATCAATAGAGGCAATTTGTATGCGTGCTAGTTAGTTATTCGATTACACGGTACAGCTTTTTTCATTGTTCGTTGTTCGACATGAAAGCTCTGTAGTAACTACACACAAAATGAGCGTTTGGTTTTTCAAAGCAAAACTTTTATTTAAAACGTAACATAATAAACGAATCGCGTAAAGAAAAATCTGCTAGTTAATCAAATAAAAATATCGATATCAATAAATGTAAATAGATTGTCGGGTTGTTACTCAATTCTACAGAACCAGTGACTATGTTATTCACTAGACACACAAAACGCCATAATTTTATAGAAAATATCTTCATCATCGGTTTTCATAATAACCTTTGAGCATGGGCAATGCATATATGCTTGAATAAAGTGCCTAGTGCCTCAGAACTGAGTGACTTTCAGTAAGTAAGGTACCTACTCCTAGTTACTATATAGAACTCCACAAAATACGAGAAGGAAATTCTTCATCAATCCAGATGCATAAAAAAGACGGTAACCAGTGCTATTATATACGTATGAAGGGCACGCTCATAACAGCTTTATTCACTGTCCGCTAGTTTCAAAATTAAAGAACAAATACCATCATTTAAGAAAATTTCTTTGAAACTTTATGACAATGAAGCTTAAATGTATTATCAAACAATCGAATTACCGATCGAATAAAAGACTCGATATCAATCGAGGCGAGCGAAGCGCGCGTCGGTTTTGTTACTCAATTACGTCCGTAGCGTCCGGACGGGATGAAATCGTATTAAAACGGCACGTTTATAAATATATTTTAAACAGCCCTTCATACGACTCACTGCTATATGTAAAAGCTCTGTAAGCGACATTGGAAGACATAAATAAAATAATTAAAGCAACTGCTTACTGTTCCACATGGCGATAATCTGCTGAAAGCTGAAACGGAAAAGCATCAAAATGCTTAATCTTGCTCACGAGATTACTACTGGTATATGTGGAATGTCGAGCAAGCCGTTACAATTTATTGTTTTGATAATAATTTCAGTCGATGGTCTTAAAAAGAAAAGCTTCGATTAACACCTTTTAAGAAGCTTTCCTGTTGGGTTAAGCACGATGTAATCTTTGCGACGCCGCGCCGTCGGCGCGAATGAAAAAAGGTTCCTTTCTTTGGAGCCTTGACTTTCTGAAATAATATACTTCTCATAAAAAAAAGTCCGCAAATAATGTTCAGGCTGACTTTTCGTTCTTTGTTTTTGATATCACGGCAAAGGCTAATTTATCATAGCATAATAACAAAAAAAATGTAAGTAGTAAAATTATTATTAATGAATTGTCTTGTCTAATGTCTATAGAATGACAAAGTATACTTAAAGTAATAATAGATTTAAACAAACATTCTAAAAAAATGTGCACCATAATATTGTTTTTTTTTATAATATTAAAACTATATAGTTCTAAAACGTAATGATGCGACTGGCGACAGGTGACAAATGTGCCATTACAAGCATTTATATTTTTTAAGAATAAAAAAAAATTAAAATAAATTCAAAATAAATGCACTTACAGTATTTTTATTTAGAGCAGTCGATCCAAACGGAACGGGAAATATATAAATATTTCATTGGACGCGAGCACGAACGCCGCGCTACGGACGGCTACGGGATATTTAATTTAAATACCAATTTTGTAAATGCACAATAACACAAATTAAATAGAGTACGTAAATTTTTACGACTTTTTAATACTTTTCATTTAAGTTCCCTTACTAACAGAAACTCGCAACTTGTCGGTGTGGAATATTGTTTTTTTTTATATACTAGCGGACGCCCGCGACTACGTCCGCGTGAAACGCGATGTAAACTTTCAACTACCTATACTCTACCCTACCATCAGGTGAGATAGTAGTCAAGGGCTAACTTGTAAAGAATAAAAAAAAAGTGTGATGTCCCACGTGGTCCAGGAACATTCACCTCGGCCTTCCCCTTACAACCTTTCCATTCACCAAGCCATAAAAATCATTTTTGTTAGTCTCATTCATTCTCTTCTCTACGGGTTTAAGCCATCTGGCTAAGAATACCTTTCTTGATTTTAGTTACTTCATCTTCTTTTATACCACAATAGCTGACGCCCCGGGGTTTCACCCGCGTAGTTTCTGTTCCCGTGAGAATACGGGGATAAAATACAGCCTACTACACTCACAAATAATGTGGCTTTCTAGTGGTAAAAGCATTTTTAAAATTGGTTCACTAGATCCAGAGATTACCCCCTGTAATAACAAAAACTAAACATCTTTATAAAATTAGTATAGACAACGTTCTCTTATTACACTAATAAATAAAAAGGATTATTATTTAACTTCCTACATTTAACAAAATGGTTATGAGCTACATAATGGTAGAAACATACTGGTAATTAATTGAGCTACTCTTAATTAGCGGGCAAATTGCGCGAGTTTACGAGATTAAAATTCACTAATTAATTAATTGCGCGGACTATAATGGAATTACTGACTTATTGTACCAAATGTACACCGAAATATTGTTCTTTGAGGTAACTCGTACAATGGTAGATGGAAGAACTACTACGATCCACAGCATTGCTGGAATTTAATTTCAAAATTATAATTTAAACAAATTTGAAAGAGGTCATAGAAAAAAATTAAAAACCAAAGAGCTATTGTTTTTTCTGTAATCCGTATCAATTTCAAAAACCATTAGCGTATTTTTGTATACGTTTTTATAAACAAAATAAGCAAATAATGCAAAGGATCGGTTGATATAACTTTACATGTGTATATTTTTTTAATGAAAAAAAAATAATAAATAAAAGAAGAAAAAATGAGAAAGATTACTAAAAAATAAAGGCATTTCTGACAGAAAAGTTGACATTCAAGATAAATTGTCTAATTGGTGAATAATTGTTTAATTTAGTAATTGGTAAATTGTGACAGTTGGAACTCAAAAAAATGTTTCTATTATATTTTAATATTGAGCATTATTTTATTGCGACTGGACGTAAAGGACATAAATTAAGTCATGATCCCTTCAAGTAATTTAATGAATTTAAAGTAATAACTAAACATAGCTCTTTAAATAATTAATTAAAATACGGGTACCTAATTCATAATCTTTTTAACATAAAAATGGAACCAAACATAATTTCAATTATTTTGATTTTATAACAAAATTATTAAACTTATACCATCTTCAGCTGTGATAGCCCAGTGGATATGACCTCTGCCTCCGATTCCGGAGGGTGTGGGTTCGAATCCGGTCCGGGGCATGCACCTCCAACTTTTCAGTTGTGTGCATTTTAAGAAATTAAATATCACGTGTCTCAATCGGTGAAGGAAAACATCGTGAGGAAACCTGCATACCAGAGAATTATCTTAATTCTCTGCGTGTGTGAAGTCTGCCAATCCGCATTGGGCCAGCGTGGTGGACTATTGGCCTAAACCCTCTCATTCTGAGAGGAGACTCGAGCTCAGCAGTGAGCCGAATATGGGTTGATGACGACGACCATCTTCATCAAAATGAAATGGGACCAATCAAACTTTCTTCTCTTCAAATCTTTCAAACAAAAAAAGGATTTTCAAAATTGGTTAATAAATGACTAAGTACGGTAACAAACATAAAAAAGCATACACGTCAAATTGAGAACCTCCTCCTTTTTTTGAAGTCGGTTAATAAAACCGAATCCCACAGAAACAACTTCATGGGTAACAGTAAGTTTGAAAACCCGACATAACTTTGCATGTACCATCATATTATAATAACTTAATCGAACTGTCATAGTGACATACCTGCTCGTATTAAATATATTCTTTAAATAGAACTTGACAAGGGTCCGGTTAGGACGGGCCGTGAGCCCGTGACACTCACCTTATGACGTAGTATGGGATCTTATTGACATCTTATTATATTATCGAGAGGATAAAATATTCTATTAAAGCAAAGGGTTCATTCCGGAAGCTGATCCATAAAGGTTAATGCTATAATACCATATCTATACATTTAAATATAATATTATAGTAGAAACTACATATATAAATGATACGTATAACGTAAGTAAATACTACGTAAGTGTACACCTGTTCACCTGACTATACCTAATATTATAAAGCTGAAGAGTTTGTTTGAACGCGCTAATCTCAGAAACTACTTTCCGATTCCGATTTGAAAAATTCTTTCAGCGTTAGATATCCCATTTATCGAGGAAGGCTATATATATAGGCTATATATTATCCCCGTATTCCTACGGAAACGGGTACCACGCGGGTGAAACCGCGCGGCGTCGGGCTTAAGTCTCATAATCTCGTCTGATGGTTTTATGTGGGGATTTCCAAATATCATGGTCTCGAGAAACTTGCATGCAACGAATCGCTTGATATGTTCTACCTGAGGTAGGTCGATCAAGAATGCGCTCCGGCACGGGATCTTCATACCAACCACAAGTTTTAAAATAGTTAAGGCTACCATTATAAATTTATATAGAACTAGCGGACGCCCGTGACTTCTTCCGCATGAATCTCGATGTAAACTTTCAACTACCCCTACCCCTAGCCCTACCCTATCTCTACCCCAGCAATTTTATGACACAAGAACCTTCTACTGACAATAACAAACACGTAGTGAAATCGGTTCAACCGTTCACGCGTCATAGCGTGATCAAGGGATATATGAATTCATTTTTATATGTATAGATGAAAAAAAAATCCTTCTCCAAATAAAGGTTCGTACCGTTGAGATATTGAAGCTTATAATACATTTTCTTTGTTTTCCTTACTATATAAACAACTAGCTGACGTCGCGCGGTTTCACCCGCGTGGTTCACGTTCCCGTGGGAATATGGGGATAATATATAGCCTATAGCCTTCCTCGATAAATGTGCTATCTAACACTGAAAGAATTTTTGAAATCGGACCTGTAGTTCCTGAGATTATCGCGTTCAATCAAACAAACAAACTCTTCAGCTTTTTAATATTAGTATAGATAACGCCAGTATAAATAAAAATCTACTCAATACAACGCACCCAGGTGCTCTGTACCGAATGTATATCTATTACTTACTTGGGCCCGTGTAAGAGGATTTGTGTTCCACCCCTCTGTAAATTAAAACAAACCGGAGCTGCCGTTTAAAGTGAGTGCCCGTGTTTTGTTTAATACTATCCTCATTAGGGCAGTTTTAGCCCTCGGATATACTGCATACAAAAATGTCAATTGTATTTCCCATTGTAAAAATAATTTAAAGTTTTCGGAAAAATTTTCTCCATCTGACCGTCAAACTTCAGTTTGAAGAGGGCACCTGATTATGATAATTAAGAAAATACTACTTACTATAGCTTGGCAACTTCGTTCATAGCACCCAATGTTCCGCGCGGGGCGGTGGGCGTGTAGCGATGAATGAAAAACCCACGACTGATGCACGTCACTTCCCCGCACGCACGGTTTCACGCCCACGTAGTCTTTCCCCCTGTCGCCCGCATATCATGGGAGTGTTATCAACGAACTTGCCAGACTATAGTGACTTTCTGACCAGTTCTTTCATGCAGTTGTGAACTCATTGCTCCCAAATCATATACGAGTACACTAATATTATAAAGAGGAACGATTTGTATTTTTGTATGTAACAAATAACTCAAAAACTACTGGACCGATTTTAGAAATTCTTTTGCCATTAGAAAGCTACATTATCACTCCATAACATAGGCTATATTTTATCACCGGATTCTCACGGGAAGGGGAATTATGCGGGTTAAATAACGGGGTGTCTGCTAGTATCTTCTAGTTATCCTTTTTACTAACGTAGACTCTCTATGTTATCCTTTTATAGGCTTTCGTGACAATATTTAAGTATACTTTTTAAGGTGCTGGAATGGTGACCGCACCGGTAAGCGCAGTGTTGGTCGACCCCCTACTAGGTGGACTTTAGCACATCAAGCGGATTGCTGGAAACTGCTGGATGCTGGCGGCTCGAGACCAAAGCAAGAGCAAGAGCAAGAGTTATGCAAGAGGCCTATGTCCAGCCGTGGACGTCCATCGGCCGCTAATGATGATGTTGATGATAATTTTTATTACAAAAGTTGAATGTTTGTCAGATCATATGCCTACCATAGTAGAGAATAAAACTCCTAATAAGCATGCAACCATTTCAAAGTCTACTATTATTTTCCTGGTCCTAAGTTAACAAGAGGTGGTAACCCTATCCGCTCTTAAAAAGGGAAAATTAAAAAAAATATATATGCTTATACAAAAAATTTATCAATAAAAAGTGAGTTTAAACTTTCTAGTGTTTCATTCATAAAACACCGTATGTACATGTTATATATAAACAGACCCATTTTTAAATGAAAAAGAGAGAAAAAAATCTATACGAAGCAAACGAAAAGCCGACCGAATTTCATTTCAGTTTTTCACGTTGAAATGAGAAATGTTTTCCACCTTTGTGTACCTGGCTTTCGGCAATTATGTCTAACACTATACGAGTATTTGAATTTCAGTTATATTTTTGGACACACTTGAATTTTTCAGTGTTCTACTTAAACACGACGGAACTTAGTCGCGCCAGGTGTTTTATTTCTATTGAAAATATCCTAATATTTAGTAAAAGGTTGTACGACGTTTTGAGGTATAGGTATGTCGGTAAATACAAGTCAAGAAAATTCAATAGACATTTCACACAAGGAGTAGAATGACCATTTGACGGCCTCCGTGGCGCGGTGGATTTGCAGATGGAGGTCCTGGGTTCGATCCCCGGCTGAGCTTATTGAGGTTTACTTAATTGGTTTAGGTCTGGCTGGTAGGAGGCTTTGGTTGTGGCTATTTACCACCTACCATCATTTATTTAGCTGATATGCTGGTAAATTTTGCCTTCCGGTACAATGTTGTGTAGAAACCGAAAGGGGTATGGATTTTCATCCTACTTCTAACAAGTTAGCCCGCTTCCATCTTAGATTGTATCACCACTTACCATCAGGTGAGATTGTAGTCAAGGGTTAACTTGTAGATAAAAAAATAAATACCAGTAAATGATGATCATTAATACGCATAGTAAGTTACCTTTCCCTTTTATGTTATACAAGCGAACGCCCCACGGTTTCACTCACGTACTCGTAGTTCCAGTTCCCGTTAGAATACGGGGATAAAATATAGTCTATGAGTCTATGATAACGTAGCTTTCTAGTGGTAAAAGAATTTTCGAAATCGGTTCAGTAGATTTATTGTCCGGGAACCGTAGTAGGTAATTTTTTTACAACTAATTACTAACCAGCTGTTTTTGTACTATTGCTTAATTAACAATTATACCTACAACTTAACAGCCACAAATTGCGTGGTACATTATCTCGTTCCGACGCTCAGAAATTTTTTAATTCCTGGTAACTCAGTTAGCTACCAGAATCAAGAATTTTCGTAAATAAAAAAGTTGATCGTCTCATCGAGATGAAGCTACTCACGAAAAATAAACTTGATAGTAATCAGTTTTACAAAATGTTCTACAGATCCCTGACTAGAGATATTACCCCTACAATACCACAAGTTTTACCTCTTTATAATATTAGTATAGAAGTATATATAGATTGTTCGTTGAACTACATGATAGAAAATACACCCCGCACGTTCGAGCTTTCCTCAAAAACTATAAACTATCAAAGTCATGTGCGCGGGCTGTCGCCAAAATCACGCTCGCAGCGAGCGGGCGTGCGGGATTGAAATCTCTGTGTGGCGGACAAATATCGGTAACTGCATATTGGTGGCGCGGATCTGCGCGTGTTCGGCAGAACAAACGCTCACACCATATGCATATTTGCATTTTTCGACGATATGTTGTGTTATCGCCTCGGCTTCAGTGTGCTCGTGGTGCTCGTTCGATCCGTCCACATCTCTTGTGTTATTCTTTATGGGTTACTTGGGATAGGCGCAGGGGGAGGGGCAGGGGGGAGGGGCTTTGAGACTTGATTGGAAAAGCGGAGTGTTTGTTAACAGTCAAAGAATCCTTTAACCCTACACACAACGTTCACAAGTGCGTGACTTCACTCAAGGTCATTCTCTGCCATTCTAGGGTCTTATTTTGGTTACAGTTTCATTTGTTAATTAAGTTGTCCTGACAAATGTTGTGAATCATAACCTTTGTTCGACATTAGTTTTCTTATTTTTGTAATCACCTCTGAGTCTAGAAATCGTTGCATGCAAACTCTGTATATGAGAGACTGCGATGGCTAGACATGTGCCTGCCTATGCTCCTACAATAGCTAAGTATCTACAGTAGCCAATTACAGAGTTTGAACTACTCGTGTGGCGGACAAATATCGGTAACTGCATATTGGTGGCGCGCGGATCTAGACATGCTCGGCAGAACAAACGCTCATACCATATGCATATTTGCATTTTTCGACGATATGTCGGTGTAATCAAACACTGCATATGAGAGACTGCGATGGCTAGACATGTGTCTGCCTATGCTCCAACAACAGCTAAGTATCTACAGTAGCCGATTACGGAGTTTGAACTACTCGTGTGGCGTACAAATATCTGCATTTTTCGATGATATGTCTTTGCATGCAAACACAGCATATGAGGGACAGTGATGGGCCAGATATATCACATATTATTAAGGCAAAAATTTGTCTGCTTATGCTTATACTATAAGTAAGTGGACGGAATCCAATAATGAAGTTTATTAGTATCAGTACATCGTCGTTAATTTTGGCAATACCTAAATGAATTATGATTTTTTATGAACTACTAGTGACGCCGCGCGGTTTGTTCCGCGTGGTTACCGTTCCTGTAGGAATACGGGGATAAAATATAGCCTATAGCCTTCCTCGATAAATGGGCTGTCTAACACTGAAAGAAGTTTTCGCGTTCAATCAAACAAACAAACAAACTCTTCAGCTTTATAATATTACTATAGATGTTGGCTTTGGAAAAATTAATGTTTCTAGGGTCAAAGACCTTTAACCGTGCCAGTATAAAGCCCATTTTTTTTTATAGTTTCCTCGGCATAATATGATACATCATGTCCCCGGTCGCCAGTCACTTTTGCTGCAAACCTTTAATAAAACATCGATGAAAAGAAAACCAAAAAACACCGTTTTTGTAGGAAAACTTAAAAGGTTTGGCGAATGGAGACATGATTCTTCATGATCACTGTAGAAATTATATAAAAAAAAAGTTTTATATTTAAACAATTTAAGATCTGGCCTTGAAATTTGCTTCAAAGCACGGTCTTAATTCCATAATTCCTTACCTACGATAGGAGTACGGGCTAACTAACTTTCAACTTAAATACAATGAGGTAAGTCTCGCTATCGCAAGCTCTCGGTTTAATACACAGTGGCGTGTTCGTTTATACAGAAACGCTTTGTCGAGACACCATCTCCACAGACGAGAGAATTGCAACGAGTTGGTCCTATCTGCTATAATCGGATAATTTCCACGGTACAACAGTTATTCGTCCGGCGTATAATCACAATAGAAGCTCACTGTGGAGATTGGCCCAGGATAGAGTTAGCATAGAACTTGGTTGAATTAGCACGGCGAGACTATTGCCGCGGTTCTATCGTCCGGTGCAGATGGCAACTTCTTAATATTGGTGTAAAATATATCAATAATCTATACTAATATTATAAAGATGAAATATTTGATTGTTTGTTTGTTTGCAACTATAGAAGCATATTGAAAAATTATTTCGCTGTTGAGAAGCTGTCCCCGAGTGCTATAGGCTTTATTTTATCCCCGTATTCCTAAGTTGTGTGTATTTTAAGAAATTTAATATCACGTGTCTCAATCGGTGAAGGAAAACATCGTGAGGAAACCTGCATACCAGAGAATTACCTCAATTCTCTGCGTGTGTGAAGTCTGCCAATCCGCATTGGACCAGCGTGGTGGATTATTGGCCTAACCCCTCTCATTCTGAGAGGAGACTCGAGCTCAGCAGTGAACCGAATATGGGTTGATGACGATTCCTAAGGGAACGGGAACTACGCTTGTGAAACCGCGCGGCGTCGGCTAGTAATATTATAAACAGCAAATATTGTTTGTTCGTTTGTTGGTAGGGAATAGGGAAACAATATTTCACCAATGGACAGCTACATTATAAGCGAGTAACATGCGCTATATTTTATCCCTGTATTCCTACAGGGATGACAACTATGCTCTTTAACCTGATGTGATCGTAAATCAATACAATAAGTAGCCACCACAAGCCAAAATTAGAGAGTTAGGACATACAGCAATGACATATTAAATATTATGATTATATTTAGATACATACGAATACAATACGTAGGATATTTAGATAATAAATTAAAAGCACTCCTGACCCGATAAACCCGTGAAAGCCTGCATAATTAACGTAAACAAGCGTTATTGAATAGCGATTAATTATGAAATTAATTATTATTAAATCACCGGATGTTATTCGGATCACGTCTGTTTGTCGGGCTGTATACGCGCCTATTGTTTGCCGACACCACAGAAAGGGGTCTTAATTAACCGATTGGTTATCGAAATTTTAGTAAGGTTCGATTTCACCGACATTTGGTTAAACATAATCAACCGTTTAAATAAATTAAACGCCGTTTAGTCCAAATTTCCTGTTCACCACAGCCCATATGCCGGTTAAGGACGTCAATCGGGCGGTTATCTTAACCGAGCTTGTATACCCGGATATTATTCGGTTGAGACGTCTTTGACAGATATATTTGCAGGTGATGTTTTTGTAACGCTCGCAAGTTTCGTAAAGTTTACTATCTCAACTACCAAAATGCAAAGGACCCGTAAAATTATAGAAAGTATATATTTAATATTTAAAATAATTAATTGTCTCCCATAAATCAATCACTTCCTTTGAGGTTTTATGCAACTGGATGCATGCCAGCTTTGATTTATAAATAAAAAACATTAAACATGGAAAAAAAATCAGTGTTTCTAATACGTATTTTTCTAAATCCCTACAAATCGAAGCTGAAACTCCCCAAATTGGGGAAAAAAAACATATCTCAGTTCCCCTAAAAATCCCCGCCATTTGGGGAATTCCTCACAAGTTGGCAATGCTGTTATAGATAATAAATAAAATGTTCATAGATCGTTCACTCGCCGTTCTCAATTGCTTAGTTTACAAACCAGAGTCGACAAAATCCACACCTGTTTTCAACCTCTTTTGTTATACCTTCTTCTTTAAGTCGAGTCATGGTGTCAATCAAGCTCCCTCCGTCAGTGATCTTCCGACGTGTAGCAAGGCCGCGACTCGGCTCATCTCAATATCAAAAGATCCGCCCATAGTGTAGTGAGACATTTGCAATTCAGGTCACGTTTGAGAGTTTAGCGTGCGCCACAGATTGAAATCTTGTATTGCCATCGCACTGTAGCTAATGGACCGAGAGGGTGTAAACAGAGTAAACAAGTGCGTGGTGGTTTGTTAATTATAAACTTACTGTTTTACAGTAACTTTATAATTAACAAAACCAAGATTCTAATATTCAAAATTAACTTATTAATTGTTATCAGTTACATACACTCATTTATACTATTTTGCTATCCCATTTTCCTTAACAATAAAATATTTTTAACAAACAAATTTAACTGACTTCAAAATCACAAATGGCGCTTGGTAGCGCCACGTTGCGGGAAATTTCGTTATTTTCATTTTAACATAAAATCACTGAACCGATTTAACTAGTTACTCCATCTTTTACTAAACTACAAGTTTTTGGCCGTTTTTTATTCCATTTAACTACACAAACCGGCATTTTTAGGGAGCTCTTTACACGACGAAAACGATAACAATAATGAAACATCGATTCTATAGCAACAGTTTTTATAAACATGTTAGATCATAGATTTTTGATCTTTGACAGAAGGGTAACGGATAGCGAGGCAGGTCCTGTTATTTAAATGGTCTTAGGTATCAACCCTTAATCGCCTCACTGCTGAGCTCAAGTCTCCTCTCAGAATGAGAGGGGTTAGGCCAATAGTCCACCACGCTGGCCCAATGCGAGTTGGCAGACTTCACACACGCAGGTAATTAAGAAAATTCTCTGGTATGCAGGTTTCCTCACGATGTTTTCCTTCACCGTTTAAGACACGTGATATCTAATTTCTTAAAATGCACACAACTGAAAAGTGAAACACCCTCCGGAATTGGAGAGGTCATATCCACTGGGCTATCAAGGATCTTACGAGTATACTTACGTTTGATTTCATCAATATACTCGTAACTTGGTAAACGGCACACTCGCTCATAGTAGCTACACACGCCATGGTGGGCTCACCTGTTCACTGTTGCCCAACATCATAACATTCACCACCATGATCGTATGTCACAGGGTTTTATGTGCGGCGCGGGACATAAAAACTAATATAGAGCGGCTCGGATTGTTGTAAAATAGACCCTTTTCGGACACCTACAGATAAGACACGCTATAAAATCAACTATAAAACGGGCTCAGGGAAAATTCGGCGCTCACGACAACATGCGTGGAAGTAAGAAGTTTGATCAGTGACTACTTTACTATAGCTTGGCAACTTCGGAAAGCGGAAACTGAACATAGGAGATGAAGGGTCGTAGCTGACATATTTTCAAAATCAACAGAACGTTCTGTAATCAGGCAGTTCAAAGATAAAACCGTTTGATTTAATTTTTCTTATAAATAGGTGTAAAATTGTAAGCGAATCATGTTGCATTCTTAAAATAATGTATTTAAATGATTATTGAATTATTTAATAAATATACGTTAATATTTTACGAATTGTAGTAGAGATTTTGCGAAATACTACAAAGAGTGAACTTTGCAGTCCGGATGTGGTATTAAATTAAATAGACATGTACGCCAAGGACCCTCCCACGGGTACTCGACGGTAAATTCATATCGGCCAGGGCTGCCACTCGCTCCTATTTTATTAATACCTACTAGTAGGTACATCAAAAACCGTATTAAATAAATATAATCAATATTTTGTGAAACATTAATAGTTTAAAACAAATAAAATGGAAAATAAGCAGCGGGAACAGCCTCTATTTTATTTAATACCTACCTGTATTTTCAAGAGATATACCTACCTGTGTTTTCATCACATAATAAAACATAGATGAATAAAAAATAAATATGGCGGTAGTACCATCCCGATAGTACCTATGTATTGTTCTATGTTCCGATCTGAAAGGATGGTTGTTGTTGTTATTACAGACTCATCAGGCTGAACACCTATGGCTAAAGTTGACTAACGCAAAGGGCTGCGGATTGCAGAAGAACAGAATCCTTAGAATCCGCCCTCTCTAATAGTCGATGGTTTCCACTTAGCACCAGATGGCCTGTTCCATCAACAGTTACTACAAAAAACATAAAATATTTGTGCATACATATAACGCTGGACTGTCACATTAGATTAGGGTAACATTAATATACACTAATATTATAAACAAGAAAATATATATTTTTGTATGCAATGAATAAATTCAAAAACCACTGGACCGATTTGAAAAATACTTTCACCAATAGAAATCTACGCATTCCCACGGGAACGGGAACTACGTGGGCGAAACTGCGAGGTTCTGCTAGCTGATAAAACAACAAATAAACAAAAAAACACACCACACAACGTACCCTTTCCTTCTTACTAAACATAAACACTCAATTGTTAATCATAATTTAATTTACGTAGTACTTAAATTGTAAAAACACTCGAAATACAAATAAACTCGAACACTTCGTTGGGTCAACAGAACCTGACAATAGACAACCCTATCGCTCCACTACAGAGTAAACTTTTATTGGAGGGTACCTTATAAACTTCCAAAGGGGCAGGACGAGGGTACGTTTAACAATTGAATCCTCGACTCGAGTTGTTGGGTTTCTGATAGGACCGATATATACATAAGCTTTCGACGCAAACCCGATTGTGTCCATACAATACCGGAATAGTAAATTTCATTGAGCCATCTATGTTTTATCTATTTTTGGTAACAAAACTGCGTAACCAGGATTTTGTGTCCAGAAAAAGATTGGCGTGTTTTTAACTGAAAAATATTCTTATGTACAACAATAGGGCAAAAAGTGGTTTGATCCTTTATTATAGTGAACGAAGGAATATCTCATCAGACATACCCAACTGCACGGAAAAGTAGCCGGGGATTATGTGGGATTTTTGCCTACTACGAGTGAAATCGCCTCAGAGGTTCCAGCATCTAAAATAGGGTACATAAGTCACATGAAGGCGCATGATCAAAGCCCTCGTCGGACTTGACAGAGATATTAGTCGCTGTTGCCAAATACGGCAGAGATGTGATGGTGATGATGAACATACTCAGTATGTAGGTGGTGCTTAGCCGGTGTTGTCTTAATCTAAGCCATTTCTGACAGGACCACATAAAACAACACTGTCTGCAAAATCTAAATCTATAAGATATTCTCACATGGTTTGAATTAATACATCACCGGCTTAGCACCGCCTTCATACTGATCAGCAGGTAGAACATATTATGATGTTATTTTTCGCTTTTTAGTTTAGTGGGTACGTTTTTAGGTTTTGAAGTCGGTTGTACTTTTTTTATCTTGAAAAAGATAAGTTGAGCATTTCATAGCCTGACCTTGGGGTGGAAATCACGACCTCGTAATTCAAAGCGACATATTCTAACCAATAGATCAACACAGCAGTTGTAGCTACGCTTTAATACTAGGTAAAAACCTGTAAATGACCATATATCATCGGTACTGAAATTATTGATATTAATACGAGTACATAATATATATTTTGTAGAGTAGGTATACTTTTAAAAATACATAAATGTTTAAAAACGTAAGAAGTCCTCTATTATAATTAGTTAGTAGTACCACAGTACTCGACCGAGTATCATAATCTACCACTCAAAACTGACGCATCGCCAAAGGAAATTCTTGAGACAACTTCACTGCGAGCACTTACTTCTTATGATGTTATAATTAACCTTCAAACGACACAGTAATCTAAACTCTGCCAGTTGAATGAAAAGGTCGAATTTTCATTGTGCGATTTTATTACGCGAGAGTCAAAGTTGCCGGTTTAAATGACGCAACTTTGTAGTACTTTTAGTTCGGTTTTCGAACGATAAGTTGAAAATTATGATTTACGATTCAATTTGAGTGTCGTTATAGTTTTTTTGATACCCATGTGATTAATTGCAGTTACCTAGAGTTGCGTTTACATTTGCGATTTATGTTTCTTCATGCATTTCTATCAATGGGAATGATGACCCGGTTTGAATATATTGATTTTTATGAGTCGGTTTTCGGGTAAATAAGGTCAATATTAACTAATTAATACATAAAAAACAGAAACTGTCGAGATTATTTAGTCAAGGCCGAAGCCTTTCTCCAGCCAAAACCCTGTTACCGCTACAAAATTGCTTTACTATTAGCATAATTTTAACTTATTTTAACTTATATCTATACAATGTAAAAACTTGTCAACAATCCTATTACAGGGCGCACTGATTTGAAATGCATTTTAAGAGAGGATGAAAACATCTCATCAGATTGAATGCACCTCTCCTTCGGTTCGAAGGGCGTAGGTTCGATTTAGTCTGGGACATGAGCCTCCGATTTTTCAGTTATGTGCATTTTAAGAAATTAAATACCACGTATCTCAAACGGTGAGAGATAAACATAATGAGGAAACCTGCATACTTGAGAATGTTCTTAATTCTCTACGTGTTCACGTGAAGTCTGCCAATCCGCATTGGGCCAGCGTGGTGGACTATTAGTCTAACCCCTCTCACTCTCACTGAAAGGAGACTGGTTCTCAACATTGAGCCGAATATGGGTTGTTAATGATGAATGATGATGATACTTAAATTAATTCTAAAAGTTGCCTTAAATATAATATACAGCTAGGTATCTCAAATTCCGAGACTGCTACCTAATGTTGCCTAAAATCACTGGATCAATAGAACGACGACGAACAATACAATGTTTTGTCTGTCCGTCGCATTTACGTCGAAAAATCGGGCAGACGTGATTTATCTGACCAATAATACTCGAGCGCCGCACCGTGCACTGGCATGATAATAATTCATTGAATTAGCTCTGATCATATTCCTGGCAGGGAAGTTTTATGACCCTCTCAATATGTAAGTACTTACCTACCAGTAGCGAAGGCAGAAATTTTCTAGTTGGTAAATATATACCGCTTTTTAGTTGCGCAGAGGCGTTTATTGTACAGATTGTAGGAATACTGTTGTTATATCATATACATATTTCGAACGTATAAAATACATTACAATAATGTGGGTATATGAATGTACGGCTTTTGAAAAGTAACCCGATTGGAATTGTGTTGTTAGGATGCATCGCCCCTGCTACCTACAGAAGAATTTTCTTTGAAGTATTATGCTATATTATACAGGTACAGTTTGTGGTATTGTAGAGGGTTATCTCTGGATCTACTAAACCGAATATAAAAATTCTTTTACCAACAGAAAGCCGCGTCATTGTAATAAACTATATTTTAACCCCGTATTCTTACGGGAACGAGAACGAGAAACCGCGTAAAAATTAAGTTGCTTTCCGTTTCGCTAAACACCACAAAGGCTACATCAATTTGAAAGTCTTTTTTTTGTTTATTTTCCCTAATAGTGGACAAACATATAATTTTAATTGATTATGAAACGCGGCTAAAACTCACGTGATATTAGGTCGGAGTACGCCCGACTAGTTTCGAACCCATACGGGGCCCTTAGTCATGAGCTGGTTCTTGCATCGCGGCACGATCCAAACTGTGATATCACGTGAGTTTTAGCCGTGTTTCATAATCAATTAATATGAATAACACTCACGATAGTTTAAATTCTAAAATATAATTTTAAATTTTAAATCCCAAATATTGGAATTCATTGGAAATCGAACTCGAGAACAATAATACATATTCAAGAGTATACAAGCTTTTCACTGTACCACAGTCCGTAATGTCGTTATTATGTAGATAAGTATAATAAATTATTATATACGAGTATTATACACATAAAACAGGAAATAGCGTGTTAGTGAATCTTCTACGCTCGAACAAGTGCAGCGAAAGTGAAACGCAACACTGTTTTTACTCCATTTTCGCATTCAATGCCAGCTATAAGGAAAATATTGTTTTTAAATTATAAAGTACTGACCTAACACACTAAGGAATAACGTGCCTTTCTAGTGACAATAGAATTTTCAAAATCAATCAATAGCTCAATGATGAATGATAAGAGCGTCGAACTCATCACCGGTGGTGGGTGGTGGTTCGATCCCCGCCCCGTTGGTGTATTGTCGTACCAACTCCTAATACAGTCTTTCCCGACTAGTTGGAGGGGAAAGGGAATATTGGTCATATTTAAAAGATATGGCAAGTGTAATTTTAATAAATCAAGAAAAAATCAGTTTAGTGGATCCAGAGATTAATTACCTCCTACAACACCATAAAGTTTACCTCATGATAATTTTAGTTCCCATTCCATTCATTCGCAGTTCCCGTTTCCACCGTGGTGTATCCCGTTCCCGTGGGAATATGGGGATAAAATATAGCCTATGTTACTCTGTGAAGATGTCGCTTTATAACGTTAAAAAAAAATTTAAAATCGGTCTAATAGTTTTTGAGTTAAATCGTGTACCTACAAACAAAAAGAAACAAATGCGCTGATTTTTGAATTTGATCAATCGATATTTTAATATAAAAATTCATGTATTATATGGCACTGTTTTCAAGATCATAAATTTGATTATTTTTGTATGTTTTCAAACGAAAATTTTTATATGATAGAATTTTTTCGCAGACGAAGTCACAGCTAGTAGCCAGTAGCCAGTATTATACTCACTACACAGTAATATTCTGCTCACCCACGCGACATACTCGTACTCTTATTGTGGGAATTTAGTTATTCAAATGAAATTTTCTTTATAAAAACTCCGCCATACGGATAAAGGGTGAAAATGGAATACGTCTGAGAGTTACGTCATGAATTCCCTTTGTATTCTTATAGTATAATATAACAGATGGTCATACAATATGATGTTTTTGTTGAATGTTTATAACACTATATCTGTCATGGGTCTGTCTGTACGTGATGAAGTCAAAAATAAAAGTCTCACAAAAATCAAAATATTCAAACCTAGTCATCATCCACATTACATTGAAAATTGAATTACGGTCTCCAATGTAATGGAGATGATGACTAGGTTTGAATATATTGATTTTTGTGAAACTTTTGGGTAAGTAAGGTCAATATTAACTGGATCTGGATTGCCTGGATGTTTGTAAAATAAACATAAAATTTTAAAATCAAATAAAAATCTGTTAACATAGGTAATTAGATGGAAAATCGTACATTTTTAGTTTCCTTACATTCAGTGTGTCATTTTTCATTATAAACATAAACGCACATATAACAAGATATTTGTCGTATCATACAAATCTAACGATCTCGTGAAGCGACGACGTCATTCTTTCGTGGCATTTAGTATGGAGCGTTTTTAGCGATCCACGGCAGCGCCGCAAAATTGAGCATTTAAATCCCTGTAGCTCCAAAAGTAATGATCGCAAATACCCTATTACTGCTTCTTTACCGTTTGCAAACTCTTAATGTCTAAACCATTTCATGACAAAGAAGTCACATAGATTTTCGTGTTTTTTTTTCCACAAAATCATCAATTTTCTCAACAATATCTAATAAATATAATTAACCCGTAGATCCGTTTAGATGTGAACAAATTAACTGATCCCAGATAAATCTCCGTCCCGTTCCCTCGGGCACGTATAAGTAGGGGTGCGAATGAAAGGCAAATGTTTGCACAGCAGTCGAGCCGCGATCCCGAGCTTATTAACGCGGGTAGTTTGCGATCGGTCGACGATGACCTTTGCGAAGGATTAGTGAGAGTGGATTTAAAGAAATTCATTTTGCAAATACATTACATTATTACTCTTTGACTTAAACCTATAAAGCCGTGATAGCCCTCTGCCTTCGATTCCGGTCCTGAAAATGCACCTCCGACTTTACAGTTGTGTGCATTTTAAGAAATTAAATATCACGTGTCTCAAACGGTGAAGGAAAAACATCTTGAGGAAACCTGAATACCAGAGAATTTTCTTAATTCTGTGTGTCTGAAGTTTGCCAATCCGCATTGGGCGAGCATGGTGGACTCTTAGACTTAACTCTCAATTCTGAGAGGAGACTCATTGCTCAACGGTGAGCCGAACATGAGTTGTTATGATGATGATGATGATATTGCTTTAATCACTTGAGTTTTCATTTGAAAAAAAAGACTGCACTGTTGAGCTGTTACTTCCTCCAGTTTCGCTCGCTCAAATATCGGTCTCGTCAATTACAGTTTGTGTCCTACATCCCATTCTGACAAAAGGAATCGGATGTCACACGAGTACCATGACATAGCAACATTAGTGTTTCCATTACAAGAACATATTGTGTAACGCACAATTTCAGGAAAGTTGAAACACAACCTCATTGTTTTCCAATATCAAAAAGAAGATGAAACGTAACATTACCCTACGACCGGACGCCGTCACGGTTGATCTAATTGCGTGTAATTGCGGACGCGGCCGCTGCGAGCGGACGCGGCGCGTCAAACGTTTTGACAGCTGTCAAATTTGACACCTCCGCGTGTAACAATGGACGCTATTTTGGATTGCTGTGTCACGCTAATTGTGTTGCGGTTTCGCGCTATTTTCGTGGTTCATATGAATACTGGTTCCTGGGGCTCCCTCGGAATGAATACCCGCTAACCAATATAACTACTCGTACATCATAGCAAATAACATTAAAATTCATAAGTAATCAAGAAACATATATTGTTTTAACTTGTAACTAACTGGTTGGCTTTGGCGGGAAAATCGTAAGAATTCTCTCCCAAGATCTAAAGCAAGAGTGTTTTGATTGATTAATGCGATGTTTTTGCTGGACTCCAAAAGTTTTGGTAAGTAACGACCGACTGACGGACACTTTCGCCCTCATAGAACAAACTATATTTAATATATACCGATACCCGCGTGGTTCCCGTTCCCGTAGGAAAACGGGGATAATATATAGCCTATAGCCTTCCTCGATAAATGGGCTATCTAACACTGAAAGATTTTTTCAAATCGGACCAGTAGTTCCTGAGATTAGCGCGTTTAATCAAACAAACAAACAAACTCTTCAGCATTATATACTTGAGCCTATATGCAAAAAAAGGCGAAGCTGTACACTGAAGGTGTACAACGCAAGTAGGTACTAAAAAAAAAGAAATACCGATTTTTAAATTGCATTACCTACGTATAAACAATTAGTAATAAAAGCTCTCCCTTAAGATTATTGACTCATAACAGAACCATTCATTCCAAATGAGAAACTTAAGCCAACGCCTAAAGTTATTTCACATAACTCTCTCTTAAACTTAAAGACCCCCTAAGAGTAAGACAAATTTTCCTCCCCGTTACATACAAAGTTAAAAATTGAAAATTAACTTCCGAAAAATTTCCTCCCGTTTTCCGCAATAACTGAACGCCTCCGCTGAATAAACAAACAATATTTTCGAGTTCCTCAACAAGACGTGAAATATCCCCGGCGTAATGGCGTCGGGGTTAAAAATTAGCTGAATGTGTCGCAATGTCGCAGGCCAACTTAGTGCAGGCGTCCACTGTACAATGACATTATAAACTAAACACGCATTTGTTTGTGCGTTCACACAAAGACAACACTATTCTTTGATATTAACTGATTTATTTGGTTTTCTATACATTGATTTAACAAAACTAATAAAAAAATTCTTTCATATAAGGTGCTACATTGGTATACGTTGAAATTGTTCCACCATTCTTTGTTCATGTTGTAGATGTTTTACGAGCGTATTTTATGTACTAACAAAAAGGTGGGCTGATTACATCATTATGAAAACAGGGCGAGAATGGATGTCTCTCGCAAAAGATACAGATTAATGGAAGAAGAAAGAGGAGGCCTTCACCCGAACGGGATCCACATCACAAGAAGATAACTAACCATACAAACATTAGAATAAATATATAGATATAATTATAATTTAAACTAACACACCTAACAAACGTTTGAAATGTAAATTGATGTGGAAATAAAAGGCTTTATTATTATTATTATAAGTACTAGTAGAATTCTATATAGATACTATGATACTTGTTACTCTTTTCATACTTCAAAAAAAGGAGGAGGTTATCAATTCGTCGGAATCTTTTTTTTTAACGTCTATGTCTCGTTTGAAATAGCGCGCGAACATTGTTCATATCACAGAATAGAAAAAAAAACATACATACAGCCGAACGTAGAACCTCCTCCTTTTTGGAAGTCGGTTAAAAACGCTAAAAGCTAACGCTTATATTACAGTAAGTCCGCCAACTTACGCTGGAGAGCTTGGCAAACGTACATACTAATGTCTGCCTCTAAACTACAATAATGTAGATGTACCGTACACTACGACGCAATAATGAAATAAGGGATAAAAATTCGTATTGAAATGTAATTAACATTTAAAATTTATATTATATTAAATTATTCAGAAAATTCAGAAAGATTAAGAATTGCTCAAAGTCAATAATTTTCGTAAAATGAAAATAATAAAAAAAAAATATTGTGAGACAGTGAAAGCTCACCATTATGTCCGAAGGCTTCTTTTGAAATATTGTTTCTACCATTGCAATTTGAGAAGGTCTAGCGTTTAAGAGGAAATCTTTAGTTTGTGTAATGATGGACATTAATTTGAAAGAAAGAAGTGTTTAAAGTATTAAATTTCAAGAACTTCAGCAATAAAAATTGGACTAGCAATTTTTCAAGACAACTTCCGTAAACAATAGTTTTAATCAAGATATTTTCAGCAGTACAATTATTTATTTTTCGACTGAATATCCAATTTTGATTAGTAGAACCATTCCTTATAACAGAGCACTAACCAGAAAAGTGGTTATTTTTAACTGAATATATCAGTAACGTAGCCGTGATAGCCCAGTGGATATGACCTCTGCCTCCGATTCCGGAGAGCGTAGGTAAATTTTTCGGTTGTGTGCATTTAAAGAAATTAAATATCAGGTGTCTCAAACGGTGAAAGAAACATCGTGACGAAACCTGCATACCAGAGAATTTTCTTAATTCTCTGTGTGTGAAGTCTGTCAATCCGCATTGAGCCAGCGTGGTGGACTATTGGCCTGACCCCTCTCATTCTGAGAGGAGACTGGAGCTCAGCAGTGAGCCAAATATGGGTTGCCAGCCAAAAAAGCCGAAGCCAAAGGTGTTACTCCCCCATGGCTCAGTACGTTAAACCTTGTCATATCTATTAAGATCTGGTAGTCATTCCAGAATCAAACAATATAGTTCTTGGAGAAGCGGTGTGGTTACAAGCTCCAACTCCCCATTTCTATATGAAGAGAAGAGGTCATATGTGGACTATTTAAACAAAATGTTGACGATTGTTGCGATTGAATCAAAACGATCAAAAAGACAATTTCTAGTTACTTTCCATCTACATATATTGATTCGGACAGATGTTACGTGGGCATTACTTCAGTATTTACAAGCCATATAATACGATAAAGGAACACTAAGCACGCAGTAGCGAAGGCTGAAATTTTATCATAGGTGGTTTTTAAGTCTGAATGTGTTTTTGACAGAGTACGGTAAATTAATTACGTCCGTAAAACTCGAGTATATTTAAAAGGTAACCCGATAGGAATCGGGTTGTTAGGAACCATCGCCTCTGCTATACAGAAAGACTAAAGAAAAAAAAATATGAGATACGTATCGTGTATGTCCGTATGTAATCATGTAGGATTTAATAAACAATAGGTCAAAACACCGTGAAAATTGGGTGACGTTAATTAACATGCGGCAACTACCAAACTGCCAATTAATTACTAATTAATTAATTGGTGGGTAAGCAAATTTCGCAATCAACAGCGAAATGTGAACCATAACGCCTAACTTGCATATTCCATACAGGTGATTCATTGCACGAGTTTTGCAAGTTAACGCCTGTAGTCTATTCTGTAACGCGTGCTACGGACATGCAGTTTCAACTGAACAGTCGAACTGTTCATTTAATACAGAAATACACAACAAAATACAAGGAATACAGAATAAAAAAAAAAACAAAATACTTACGTGTGTAGTGTCCGTCAGTTTTTACTGTACAGTTTTTTGTAATGATTTTATTGGAATTACGATTAGATAAAACTGTACAGTTAAATCTGCGCAGTTAAAACTAAGTATGTAATAATGTTTTTATGCCTCGAAGTTATCTCTTTTTGTCTTTGTCAAACACCATACTATAGACAGAAAGAAACAGCGGCAAATTCACAACTCACTCAGTCGAGTTGTAGAGGCATCGTCATATATGTATATGTTCTATTCTGTAACGATGTTTTGTCTGACTATTTGTCTGACTATTTTTTATACAACGACATTGTGAAATTCAAATTTGTCACTAGGTACTTCTCTTTATCTTCGGTTTTAGAAAGAGAGATGATAAATATCATTAAATAATAGCGCTACTGATTGACCTCGAGTGATAGCAATCAAAACTTAAATCGATACTAAGGTTCACAAATATCGATTCATGAAACTATATTCGATTTTCATCACTAAGCCCACGAACCCACTTTAGAGTAGCATTGTGGGCCATAAATCAGACTGATGATCATAGTTAGCAGTAATTAGTAATTCTGCAAACACCAGTCAAGCGAGACCCGTTACAGCGAGCGTGCAATATTCGATACAGGTGATTTATAGAGCGAGCTGATTAAAGCGGCTCAGCCGATTTATTAACGCGAATATACATGCACGCGAAAATGAAGATACGATTTTTTTACACACCAATATAGTTATTAGCGTGTACTACATAAATGCAAAATGCACTGCCTATTATATACCCTTAAGAGTTTACACGTATTACAAACCTGTATAGGACAAATAATTTTCCATTTTGTACGATCTCACCGTACAGTGCCTATAATGTGCCTAGTTAAAAACCTTGTGCACGCCTCTGAATAGAATTAGTGCAGAGCATAGAACACAGTTAACTGCCAGTTCCGGTCATTATCATTATTGTCTACAGGAGGATATCTCTCCTACACGGAGGCACGCCAGGCCTTGTAGGTCCCCGTTAAAATAAGCTTACGATGAAAGTTGATGGAACAGATAGATTGTCTATATAAGGATAATTATTAGCCTATTCACTAATTTGGTCTTTATTAACAACCCATTAAACTAAACATCTGATCAACTGATAAATGTCATCTACCTACTGTATGATATTCAGGAAGGAAAAGTAGCCTACTCGTATGTTTATCCAGAGTAAAATCTATTTCCATTCCAAATTTCAGCCAAATCGCTTCAGTAGTAGCTGCGTTTAAGAGTAACAAACATACATCCATACAAACTTTCGCGTTTATAGTAGGATGTACTGAGCTGAGGACCCCGCACCCAACAAGTCCCACCAAAAAGTCCAACCCAATGATAATGATTTAAAGGACACTTTTAAGTGTTTATTTTTTGTACTCGATTGAAGCAGTCACTCACATTATTAATTTTATTTTATTAAAAAACTACGAGTATACGATTATACGGGTTACTTCTAATCTAGAGTTTTTATTATTCGATTGTACAATTGTATATAATATATATGTATACGTCTTTTTAATGTCTGAATGTAATATTATAATAATAATTAAAATTATATATATTATGCATACATATTTTGCTTTAAATTATCTAATACGATAATAAATTTTTAAAAATTGGTTTTCTCAATGCGGGGTCTTTAGGCACTGCGCATGACGAATTCTTAGTTGCTATGGATCGTATTCAGGTTGATGTCATGGCAATTAATGAAACCTGGCTTCGTCCAGGTGAGGAAGGGCGAGCGCCCACTGTGCCTAACTATAGGTTCATCCACATCCCTCGTCCAGACACAGTTTGCAGTGGCCGAGGCGGAGGTGTCGGTTTCTATATTAAAAGGGGAATTAATTTTAGAGCATGTCAATTCCCTCGGCATGAGACCGTTGAACAAATGTGGTTAGGTTTTACTGTTAATACTCTTAAAATTGCCATTGGCACTGCCTATAGACCACCGTGGCTGAACATTGATCTATTCTTGGATGTTCTTACAGATACTATTCAGGCATTATCAAGGCATGATCGTTTAATTTTATTGGGAGATTTTAATGTAAACTTATTAGATAAAAAGGATAGTAAAAGTGTTAAACTTACAGATTTTTTTAATTATTTACAACTAAATCAGTTAATTACTTCCCCAACGCATTTCACAGATTCTACTGAAACTTTAATCGATATTATCTGTACTGATTTGCCTGTTAGAAGTGTAAGTGTTATGCCAATTATATCCCTGAGCAGACATGCTGTTTTAAAGTGTGTTTTGAGTGTTAAGAAAGACAGAATTATGTCAAAGACGGTTGTTTATAGGCCTCTTAACAGTGTACGCATGGATTCTTTTGATAGGGATCTCGACGCAATACCTTGGGATGACATTTCGTCCTTGTGTTGCGTCAATGATATGGTGGCTGTTTTTACAAGATATGTCATTGAATTATTTGATAAACATGCACCTTTAAAAACAAGAGTCTTTAAAGAAAAGTACAGCCCGTGGATTACGTCCAACGTTAAACTCATGATGAAATTGCGAGATAATGCGAATTCAGTGGCGAAGTGTCAAATCAGATGTAAATAAAGTAAACTATAAGCAATATAAGCATCTGGTGATTGAAGCTATTCATAGTGAGAAGCGTGCTTATTTTAAGCAAGACATAAATAATAAAATTAAACAACCCAAAGTCCTTTGGCAAAATTTAAAAAGTACGGTCTTGCCTAAAAAGAGTGATCAATTGCCGATGCATTTCAATGACGCAAATGCAATTAATTCTCACTTTCTTAATGTACCAGGTTCTAAGCACGTCTCGTTATCTCAGCTAACATATTATGAGTTCAATAAGCTGTATGAGAACACCTTTAATCTTAGCCCAGTTTCTGATGCCGAAATTTTAAAAATACTTAGACAGTTACACTCTAACGCTGAAGGAACAGACAAAATTGCATTAAATATGATTATCATGACATTACCTCAAAGTGTTAATTGTATTAGTTCCATTGTTAACTTGTCAATAACAACATCTACTTTCCCACGTAATTGGAAAATTGCTTTAATTCGGCCACTTGCCAAAGTTTCCAACCCTCTCACACTAAAAGACCTTCGTCCCATAAGTATTCTGCCTTGCTTATCCAAAGTATTAGAAAAAGTGGTATATTCACAACTTTCTTTGTATATTGAAAACCATTTAATTTTGCCAGATAACCAGTCAGGTTTTAGGGCTGGTCGAGGTACGGTAACAGCGCTTCTGGATGTGACCGATAACATTCTTAGGGCACAGGATTCAGGTATGTGCTCCCTCTTGGTACTGCTTGATTTCTCTCGGGCATTTGATAGTATCAATGTAGCACTTTTACTATCAAAGTTATCTTATTACGGACTCACCGTTGATACTGTTAAGTGGTTTGAGAGTTATCTTAACAAAAGAGCACAGTATGTCCAAATTGTACAAGAGGGAGGTAAGGAATATCGCTCGGCATCTGCTCCGGTTGAGAGAGGCGTACCTCAGGGTTCTGTCCTTGGTCCGCTTTTATTTATTTTATACTCTGCGGATATTGCCAAAGAAATTTTACATTGTAAATATCATGCATATGCTGATGACATACAACTGTACTATCATTTTAAGCCAGAAAAACTTCATGAGGCAGTTCGCTTAGTTAATGAAGACTTGGACAGGATATTATCTTGGTCAGATCGTAATTGTCTTGTTTTAAATCCATCTAAGTCAAAATTCATGTTAATGGGGTCTGACAAGCAATTACGTTTGATTGGTCCACTCGTTAGTGTCAATATTGGAGGTAACGTCATTGAAAGAGTTGAGCAAACGCGGAATTTGGGATTGCTTATGGATGAAAAGCTGAGGTTCGAAGACCACATAGCGGAAGTAGTTCGGAACTGTTTTTACAGACTGAAGATTCTTTACAAAGTTCGTCATTATTTATCAATTGAATTACGTACGCAGCTAGTAGAGGCTTTGGTGCTGTCTAAACTTAACTACGCTGACGTTGTGTTCGGACCTCGGCTTTTGTGTCGTACAAAGCGTCTCATACAAAGAGTGCAGAATGCATGTGCAAGATTTTGTTTTGACATTCCCTCCAGAACTCATGTTACTCCTTTTCTAAACTATCACCGATTGTTAAAAATGAGGTCTAGGAGAAAATTGCATCTTGCAGGTCTTCTCTTTGGCGTTATCAAACTGGGCAAGCCACCTTATTTATTTAATAAGTTGAATTGGTCTAGTGACAATGAAAGGGGTCTACGAACTTGTCGTAATGTGCTTCGAGTCCCTTTTCATCGTACTGCAGCTTTTAGGGGCTCATTCGCGTACTCCGCCACTAAATGCTGGAATAATATCCCTCCGCCTATAAAGAACCTTAAGAGTAAGTTTACATTTAAGAAGAAATTAAAAAGATATTTGCTTAGCAAACAGGAGGAATTACAGGATTATGTGGCGGAGTTTTCACTTCTTTAGTGAATGAAATTTCCTAGTAATCTTCATAGATTTCGTTATTTAGGTACATACTACAGTAGTTTTGTAAACTAGTTAATGCAAAAAAAAATATTTTCTTTTTTCTTTTTGTTTTTATTTTTATTTTATTTCCTCATTTCATGTTTCAATTATTATACTCGTAGATTGTTAGATATAAGGCTTATCATTATTGTGTATGTGTGTGTGTGTTTTATTTATACCTTTTAATTTTATATTGTTGCTTAATTTGTTGAAACACTTTTATTTGTTTAGCGTAATCCTATTATTTAGCATATTAATTCAAGGTTGTTTGTTTTTAATTTAAAGGTAATAATATAGCATATTGTCACTGTGGCTATGTATATCCGTGGTGTCACCTGGATCGAGGTAGCAGCTGAAAATCAGCGCCGCTTGGCCAAGTACTTTGCTTGGTTTATGCGGCACAATGCTGAGCTGTTACCTTTTTTCAAGGTTGTGCCAAACATAACGTAGTGGTTTTTGATGCTTCAACTACTTTAGTTTTGATTTTCAATTGATCAGGTGGTTGAAGCATCAGACACAACAATAGTGCTTACTTAGGCATTGTGGTGTATGGCACAATTTTTTTTTTTTAAATAAATGTTTTTTCTTTCTTTCTTTCTTTTCTTTCACTTGTATTTAATATAACAAACACGGGAAAACGTCAACTATTTCCCATTAAATCGTTAACGAGTTAACGATTTAATGGGAAAGAGAGAGAAGAGCACCTTCAAATGTTGACTCCACAGATCGCAAAGGGAAACAAATTAGTCTTCTGAGACGCTCGACACCTACTCGTATTGTAACAGGAGTGTAATATTGTAATTCAGAATCTCCATAAGGAGAACACACGATCGAAGCTCCTTGAACAGGAAACTTATTGTGAAATTGTTTAACTCGCAGTGATATCGCTATACGCACTCTTTACGCCTGTCAACTACGAGTGTCCACGTAAGTTTGATTACATCGTTAACAATACCCTGACATTAAGCGATCCTGCGTGGCGGCAGAAACAACCTGTGAAGTTCAGAGCCACTACTTAGCAATAAGGCCGGCTTTGCATGCCTATTCTTAGTGTTAATTATTCATTTTTTGTGTGCAGCAATTGTTTGTTTCTCTTATTGTCACTCTTCTTCTTCTACTACAAAATATTGAAATAAAGATCCGCTATGTCTCTGGCTCCAAATCTTATCCGTTTATAAAATATTCGCAGTATCTTGATTATCACATACTCTAAGTCTAAGGCAAAGAGGCTGGCGACGTCAAGCTATCGTGCAATAAGGGCCATTATAATTTATATACGTACGCGCGTGTAATGGCACACTAAAGTGATGTACCGCTTTCGCTTCCTACGTTATTAATTTTGCTCGCGAATTTGACAATATCAATGAATACTATGGAAAAAAATAAATGTCTAAGTAAATATACATTCAAATACGCAATCTGTTTACGAAAGTACTTTGAATTTGCTTGTAATAATATAAGCATTCTCTTAATTGTCACTTTGATGGACCAGGAGAATTTTGATGAAAGATCAGCGTCAGTGATGTAGGTAAGTTCATTCTCAAAAGTCTCCATTTTTCGCAAAAAAATAGATCAAATGCTATAATATGTAACAGTTGAAAGTAATCAACCTCCTAACAATTTATATTAGCCTGGTACTCTAGTCTTATTATGATGATTATATGTTTATGAATAAACAATGAACAATTTTAGTAAACATTACAAACATTGTAGTAAGTGAGTTATAAATCAACTTCATATTAAGTAGGTACTCTGTATTACTCGGATACTTTGTTTGGTCTTACGGTTTGGTGTTACTTGTGCGATTTAACTGAACAGTCGAACTGTTCACGTACGTGTGTGTCAGTTTAACTGTACAGTTTTTTCTAATAATAATTGAAACTGCGATTGCATGTAACTGTACAAATAAAACGGCGTACTTAAAATTGAAAGTCTGTAGCGTCTAGCCACATAAAAGAACTTCGTTCCAAAAATAGTGCCCTATAGAGATATAAAATGGTAACCGCATTATAACTAGGTGACCCCTTCCCGCGCCGCACCGCCCCGTCGTGACACCTAGGTGAATATTTTCAAAGAGTTTCATCCGAGGCGGAACGTTTATTTGTTACTCAGCCGCGCGCTAATTGCTTTCTTCCAATTCCACCCTGATAATGGGTTAGGCTGTGGGACAGGCCACGAGCGAATGGCGGATCAGTTAGGGACATTACAACCGCCGAGACAGGGCTAGGCTTCTTATTTGGGATATTGCGCTTCAATGTGAATTGATGGGCATAGGATAATTATGCTGAACTATCCTTAATCCGGGCTGAATTTAACTGAAAATTTCTCAAGAGAAATAAAACTCAGTATGATAAACTGAGTTTTATTTCTCTTGAGAACTGCTGACCAACGAGTTATTCTTATAATTAATACTACAACAGCTCACATTTTCGCCGTTTGCTAAATCCAAAAACTATTAAAGTAATTTCCTAAATTACTTATTTATTTATTTTTCGCAGTGATGTCAACATCCTTCTATCCTACTAGTATTATAAACGCGAAAGTTTGTATGGATGTTTGTTACTCTTTAACGCCTCAACTACAGAACCAATTTGGCTGAAATTTGGAATGGAAATAGATTTTACTCTAGATTAACATATAGGCTACTTTTAATCCCATAAAAATCCGTGGTTCCCGAGGGATTTGTGATAAACTAAATTTCACGCGGACGAAGTCGCGGGCGTCCGCTAGTTATGTACATATACCTCGTACATAAATACGAGTATGTAGGTATCAGTGGTGATATACCTAATCCATTTAAAATAAGAATATTGTTACGTCGTTTCGTAGGGCGTATTTAAAGTGCCTGAAACGAACATAGATTCTTTATCGCTGATATACTCGTAGATTTATTTAATAGGGTACACCCGCAGAAACGCAAAAATTGATTTCCGCCTCCGCCTGTACCTTAAAGAGGTCATTATTTAGCGAGTTCGCGGCGGTTTCCTTGTCGCTTCGCTGTTTTACGCTTCGCTTTTAATTAAACCCATTTCTTTGGCGCCAAACTACGATTTTTCTTCTTATTAAATTTATTCAACTGTAGAACTTCTAATTAAATAATACAAACTGATACATTTATATTATTATATTTAATATAAGTTGGACGTGTCTCTCAGATAAATTTATTTAAAGTTGGCGTAATACTGAAACAATAAATTCTTGACTTTGAAAAGTAGATAACTTTATTTGACTTAAGCCAGCCACACACGGTCTTGACGGTACATATTGACCGTGTGTGGTAAGCAACCAATAGACAGAACAACCTTGTAAAGCTACAAGGATGGTATTGGGTTCGATAGTTTGTAAGGGTATATTTTGTTAGTTCTAAAATTTCGCGGTTAAATATTCCAAATTCCTTAATTGAGCTTTAAATTAACTATTACAAACGATCGTTTTCAGCTTTGCTTGCATTCATTTTGATAAAGAACAGTGCTATTAATTATTATTAATGAAAGACTTTCATTAATAATAATTAATAGCAAGAGATTCTTTGTACTCCTGAGAAAAATGTATGTAAAATTGCATTTTGGTGAATCAAAGACTGTATGAATCCGAGCTACAAACGTGCAGTTTTAACTAAACTGTCAAACTGTTCAAATAAATTGTACGTATATAATGTTCGTCAGTTTATGTATAACTAATTAATGAAACTGTAAACCTAATGATTTTGATTAATATTTCGGTTAGATAAAACTGTACAGTCAAAACTGCACAGTGAAAACTAAACGTCTGTAGAGTGGGTTATGTAATTCATAATATTAGTTAGGGCTATAACACAGTCAGCAAATAGACAGTGTTGAAACATGAACCATAAATCAATTCCACATCCAAACCGCAAATTAAATGTAAACATTTAACGATAATTGTCGTAATTAGGTTTACGACACAAATCGGCTGTAAACAACGGCGTTAATGGGCATTGCGTCTAGATAGAGCGGGACGTCGTAAATTATCCGGATATTTTGTCAAAATTATATCAAATGCATGGATTTCGTTATTTTTATGACATTTTTACATCACTAGACACTGTTCTGCTGGAGTCATAAATCTGAACTAACATTAAAGAGATTGTTTTTATTTTTAGACTATTTAAATTATTTATTTTATTGAATTGTTTTTCTATTTCTATTTCTTTGAGAACGGTACTTTGTATTTAAGAAATACCTAAGTCCCTTTCAGTAAGACAAAAAACAAAGTATTTTGTTTTTTGTCTTTTAGCAAGCTGTATTTCTTTAAAAAATATATGAGAATTTAATAATAATAATCATGTGTTATCAATTCTTATTTACTTGTACCTATTAGTATAGCCACTACGTGCACAAGGTTTTTAACTAGGGTATGCACTATATGTACTAATTGCACAAAATGGAAAATTCCTCCTCCGAAACAGGTATGTAATGAATCATCAAGCATTGCGTTTATGCATCTATAAAGTGCACGCCACTGCAGTATAGTAGTGCACTTGTCTACGCGAATTTTAATAAAATATTTAAACGGATTTATCTGGAAAATAATAAGCAGTAAGAAAATAAAACTTACTGGTCAAATTAAACAGCTTATACTGTGGCCGACGCTTCCAAACGATCCACTTGACGTGATAATCAATTATAATCCCGTTAATCAACGTTCGACACAGTGCTAGAATGTTCCGGACGATTCGATTAGGTGATGCGGTGTTGTTATCTAAATTGATTTAATCCTCTTTTTCTATCGAAAAATAAAGATGTAATGTGAATTATATATTAGTATCTTATCAGCCGATAGACGTCCACAGCTGGACATAGGCCTCTTGCATGGACCTCCAAGCACAAACGTCTCGAGCCGCCAGCAGACAATATATTAGTAGTTTAACTTAAAATTCCTATTTTATTAAACCGCCAACAACCAACAGCAAAAGCAAAGCATCTTTAGATATTATAACTTAACCATTAAACTGTGCAAATATAATTCTCCGAACTGTTATTTTCACCGCGGCAGTTGCCTCGACTGGTGACAGAAGGGCTGGCTCATTTTTGCGCAAAGGATCAGCCTGGCTGTCCAGCGCGGAAGTGCAGCCAGTATTCTTGCCACCATTCCACGTGGGCTTGATTTGTATAGTTATTAGGATAAGTTAGCCAAAGTTCCCTATTGTATTCTTTCTTAATAAAACTTTAAAATTGTGAATATATTTATACTGTTATTTGTGTAGAACTGAAATCGTATTAAAAAAGCCTTTAGTTTGTCAAATTAGACTATAACAATTTTTAATCAAGTTAAAAAGCAGCGCTATTCCGAAACGATGTTTCGAATTCACCTTTATATTTCTATCGTATCGTGTCATACAAAAAAAAAAATTGAAAACCCCCCAAAGGCCATGAAATTATTAATTACACCCTCGATCAAGTCATCAATATTCTCTGTCAGTGCGCTTTCATTTGAGACCCCACTAGAGTATATTTGCCGACATTCGGTTATTCTTCCCCACTTTAAACCCCCAGAACTTTTAACGGCTCAACCGATTTTCATCAAACATGTCTAAGAACAATCGTACATAAATCACCTTTCATACAAAACAAACTAAGTTGTAATCGCTTAATCCTTTCGGGAGCTCCGGTGCCACAAACACACACGTCAAACACACCACCTCCTTTTGCATCGGGGTTAGAGAGAGAAGAAATGAATTCGAACGAATAAGTGCCAGCGGCGAGGAGTCTAAACAACGCTATTCCTAGCGGCTAACCTTTTAAAAATCAATAATACCTACTCGTACGTATTCATTATTGTAATTTATTTATACGCTCGAAATAGGTATACTCGTACAATATTACCACAGCATTTCTACAATGTTTACAATAAACGCCTGTGCGCATGACTAAAAAATCTATGATCGGGTTACCTATTACAAAATTTCAACCTTCGCTACTGGTAAGTGCGAATACGTACGTAGCCAATTTTCTCAAAAACTACTATAAATTGAATAGTTTTCGTGATTTAAAAGAATTGGAACCGTTTCTCTTTAACCAAATTTTTAAATGTCTGGCATATTTTAGCAAATTCCATTACCTCTAGTCATAAAAAAGATTAGAGGTACATGGTACATATTCACGTAACCCAGGTCGTTCACCTAAATGGAGCCGGTCATTCGTCTGGCTGGACCGAAGGTCAGTGCCAACATGTACAGTCGACCACGTGCTTTTCAATCATCGGCCACTGTAAACGTACACTCATTAGAGTTCCGTCGACAAATAAAAACTGTAACTACGTGGTCTGGGCAAATTAAAGTCAAGGAATGAGGAAAAACCGTACGATTAAAAGTCGTGAGGTCCTATAATGCATAAAAATGCTGATGGCATATAAAATGGTAGTCAAGTACTTTTTTCACATCATAGAGTGTACCTGGGAGACGTTTCGTTTATCAGTATTTTATTAAAAAAAAAATATTGCACAAAATCTATTAATATTATAAACTAGCGGATACCTGCGACTTCGTCCGCGTGGAATTCGGTTTTTCACAAATCACGCGGGAACCATGGATTTTACCGTGATGAAATGCAGCCTACGTGGTAATTCAGAGTAAAATCTATTTCCATTCCAAATTTCAGCCAAATCGCTTCAGTAGCCAAGGAACAAACACACACACTTACGCACAAACTTTCGCCTTTATAATATTAGTGTGATTATGTAATCAATTATGTTTGGCCATTAGAAATAATAACAATGTCTACGGAACTCTCCACTTTTAAATGCTTAATATTGTACAAACTTTATAAAATCTAAAACGAATTCCATTTTACATTACATTGTATGAAACTTAAAATACTTTTGAATACAATTTCGACTGACGTACAAATTGTTTCAGAGAATATACTAAAAAACGAAAAAAAAAAAATTAAAATGTGCAGCCGAACGGCTAGCTTCCATTTTTGAAGTATATAAAATATGCAGTAAACGACTGCTTTTCCCGGACGGTTGGGCTCCACGTCAGTGTTTAGCCGTTTTAAACCGGCTAAGCCGGTTAGAGCTCTTTTTAAAAGAGTAATTGCATAATGTTACGGCAAAAAAGCATTTCTGAAGGTTTTTAAAGTGTAACGGTAACGTACATAACTAACAATTTAAAAAAGAAGCAGTATTATGACACCATATTAAATACTTACTTGTAATATTGACAACTGAATACTAGTGAAAGACAATATGTTAAAATCATTACAGAAATTTAAGTTTAGCCCGACAATTTGAATATTATATAAAAAAAATATTAATTTGCATATTTACATTTATTAAAAAAATACACATTTAATGTAAAAAAGCTAAAACTGTATGAATTTTCATCTAAAACAAACAAGATTTTTTATAAACTTATTTATTTTACAAATATCCAGACAATCTTTGCTTTTTATGTATAAATTAGTTAACATTGACCTTATTTACCCTAATGTATCATGAAAATCAATATATTCAAACCTAGTCATCATCCCCATTCAAAGTACTTTGCTGACCTAGTTTTGGTGCAATTTGTCACATTTTTGTCCAAGGTTACGTATTTTACGCAATTCTATGTAAGGAGACGCGTGAGCTCGAGTATCTCCCTCATGCTAAATGTCGATAATTACTTTCCAGTGTTAACAGTTACTTCCTGCGGATGCTCATTACGACTGGGTTACACATTACATTACTGTAATGGAACTTTTCTATAATACTTAAAGAGTTTGGGCTACTGAAAACACCTAGAGACTGAAATCGCCTGGTAAATTTCGAGTTTATGTCACACTATTAGCCTTTACACTACTATTAGGTTACACTGAGAAATGTTAAAAAAAAGGATTAAATATTCTTTTTTTTTAACATTATTTAAAAAAAGTCATGCAAACAAATTAAATAACGCATACATTTCTACCTATATACAAAAAAATGCAAGTATTCTGAGTTGTACCAATATTTGCACTACAATTTTGGGAATGCCTTATGAATTTTTTTAATTTGTCGGGCGATTTTAGTCTCTACTTTCATTAGCCGAACACTACGCACAGTCTGGTTTTTTTTTTTCAGAAATATTAGTCAAGTGTGAATGAGTCATTCCGTACAAATATGAAATTAATTAGTTTGTATTACTGTGAGTTAGAAGAGTATCGAGAATTGTTCAAAAGAACAGTAATGATTTTAATTTGCGGCTAGAAAGTATTATCCTCTTATTACGATAGCCACCATTAGTGAAATGAAACAGTTTTTGCTATTTATTTTTGCGATAAAATATTACAGGATAGATCAACGGGAAATATCCAATAAATAGATTCCCTTGTGAATGTTATAAAGTCCGCGGCATAAACGACCGTATCTTTAAAATGAAAACCAATGCCACGTGGATAAAATCGAGGGCCTGCAATAACAGATCCCGTTTTTAAAAATGTTATGAAATAAAATCATTTCTGAATTAACACACTTTGCTTTGTCCATCCAATGTTAAAAAATAACAAACCGACATCGTTATTAAAAAAAAGAAACATTCTATCCACATCACCGGACCGAGTTTGTTTAGCGCCAACTGAAATAACAGTTCAACCGCAAAACGCACATTGGACCAACATTCTGTCAAATATTGGCGCAAACATTGGTGCAAAGGTTGGCGCTGTTTTATAAGAATTTATAACGACATCGGTTGATACACGAGGTGACTGCCAAGAGTTCCCTTTACACACGTCTTGTTACATTATTTTGTATACAAGTTTACATCTTAAATTAGTGTTCGGCGGTTATTTAGTAAATATGAGTATAAAGTATGTGGTGACAGTTTTATCATTGATACTTTTCGTCTGCGCAGATTTCGGTTTTTAGGTTTCTTTTCGTCTTAAAATAAACATTTTTTACAAGCATGTTGTTTGAATTGATAGCGAACGCATTAAATATATGTAACAGAAGGTGGGAGAAGTAAAATAATACTTTCACTGTACACAAATTTATTCGATAACAATTTCAGCATAGCTTCCGCTATAATGTTAATATTACACGCTGATGGTAGTATAAGAATAAATCTGCCAAACAACCCTCTATTTTATAATATTTGCAAAGTTAGTGTCTACTGTTGGTAACACGAATATGTTAATAATACAAGTACGTTTTAATAATAGTTCCGGAGTATTATTATACAAACCAAACGTTATAATTCTATCTAAAACACATTAATTAATTAGAGGAGATTTATAACGATCGTAAATTAATATTAAAATATGGAAACACAAAGTTGAGAAATTAAATACAATATAAATCATAACGTGACGTCACAATTGTTAAGAGTAAAACAACCAATGATGAATTTATATTATGTAAAATAAATAATTATATTTATATAAATCATTAATAATAACCTCTACACTGTTCGGATTGATAATCATTGTTAATTAATTAAATTTAACTATAATAACCGGAAGTCATAAAAGTATGAAATGGAATGACGCTACTATACGCTAGGCGGAGACACGTATCTATACGAAATAGGCGGGAAGCAGGTACTATTTATAACATATAATTTACTAAATAACTTACATGCCTATATTTGACTGTCTTTCCCAGTAATTGAACAGATGACACTTACCTGAAACAATAAAATAAACGTTTTCATTATTTAAAATTTTAAACTGTTACATTATACCGTGATTTAAAAACAAATACTTTTCCGTGGACTATTTATCAATTCCCAGTCTTGGTGTTGGCTTGTTGTTACAAGTTCCTCGATTACAGGTAACGTTAACTTTCATTATTTATGTTATTGTAGAGGGGAGGTACCAGTGTTGATATAAATAAGAGGATACTTGATGACTTGAACTCAGTTGTTTGTTAGGCAGCGTAGACTCCGTCACGCTGCCGATCGCGTTAGTGATTTTGTGCAATAATGTTTTGTGTTGTAATTATTGTTTATAATAAACTGTTTACTGTGGGCATGAAGACCCAAGAATTTAATACATTTGCTTAATATTTTAGAGAAAAAGTTGGTCTGGCAAAAGTTTACATTTCGCACGAAGAATAATAGATAGATATACATAGATAGGTTTAAGTAAGTACGGTATAGTGTATGAATCATGGTGGCTTTGTGCTATACATTGTTACAAAGGTATAAAGCGGACAATTATATAAATACAAAATTAAAGTCATCACCTGCTCAAATCAACCCTGCATTCGTGTACCTCGAATTGTTACATTCCATGATCTCAACGTATATTTTCTAAGACGAAGGGCCCCTTGTAAGACGTTGTCGATCCCAAGGTCGATATAGCCTCAATAGCTCAACGGTAAGAGCGGTCAGACTCATCACCGAGGGGTGGTGGTTCAGTTCCCCGCCCCGTTGGTCTATTGTCGTACCCACTCCTAGCACAGTCTTTCCCGACTAGTTGGAGGGGAATGGGAATATTGGTCATATTATAAAAGATATGGCAAATATTCTTTTTAAAAAAAAGAAAAAAAGAAAGAAAGAAAGAAAGATATACCACTTTAAGTATCACAGCTCTACACTAAGCTACACTTTATATTCAGAATAGTGTTATCAAAACGGCATTTCCAATAACACAGCGTACACGTTATCTTTCACATACGCGCGTTAAGACGGAGCTGTATAAGCGGCAGTTAGCCTATCGGTAGCCGGTTAACGGGCGTATAAACGTACGGTTGGCAGTTATGTAGTTATCGTTTAGTTATATCTCGTGAGGATTATAGATATTACTTGTACAGACTACACGATTAAACAGTCGTGCCCACTGTTTTTGCGTTAATCGATTGATCAAATCTTTAATACTCCGCATATTATACGCCTCAATAGCTCAACGGTAACAGCGGTCGAACTCATTACCGAGAGGTGGTGGGTTCGATCCTCGCCCCGTTGGTCTATTGTCGTAACCACTTCTAATACAGTCTTTCCCGACTAGTTGGAGGGGAATGGTAATATTGGTCATTAAAAATTGCATATAATACATTACATAAAATACTATAATAGATTTGTTTGTTTGTTATTAATTTTCAGTTTAGACAAATCGAATCAATTTTGACGAAATTTGTCACAGAACTACAATAACACATGCCCCGCGACACCCGCGACACCCGCGTAGTTCGCGTTCCCGTAGGGATACGGGATAAAATGTAGCCTACGTTACTCGGTGAGAATGTAGCTCTTTAATGGTGGAAGCATTTTTCAAACTTCAAGTAGTTTTTCAGTTAAATCGAAACAAACAAATCAAATCTTACATCTTTATAATCAATCTTAGAAAAAAGAAACACCCAATAATTTCGTTTAAGAACAAAAACATGAGAAATTCGTCTTTAAGGATTTTAAGTCCATACAAGATTCGACACTTTTTAATCTGATCGCTAGATACTGATTTGTTAAGCAATAATCAGGCAAGTTCGTTGACGACACTCCCATGATATGCGGGCGACGGGGGGAAAGACTGCGCGGGAGTGAAATCGGGGAAGTGAGGTGCATCAGTCGCGGGGTTTTTCATTCATCGCTACACGCCTCCCGTCCCACGCGGACCATCGGGAATGTTACGAACGAAGTTGCCAAGTTATATATAATTTTAGAGGACATCGAACTTTTTTTGCTACGAAGCAAAAAAAAAAGAAAACCTTTAACTCTTTTATCGCCAATCAAATAGCCAACAAACAGTCAACCCGCAGTTGTGTGAATGGAGGACTTTGACGAACCAAAACTAATTGAAACATCTTCAAAACGATCTCAGCCAATAGAGACTCTATTACAAAGGCGATACGTACGAGATTAGGTCGCGGTCGCGGCGGGAATGGTAATTTCTATGAGCGTACTACATTTTATAGGCCGTAAAATGGTTCTATTCTTAAAACGGGGAATAAGCGACTGAAATAAACGTTTGGCCACCAATGTTCGGTCAAAGTTCCAATGTTCGTGAAATTTATGGAATTTTTTTGGAAGTTTCTACAATCGAAGGTTCCTCTCCTCGTTGAAACAAAAATATTGCACATTCTGTGTTCGATTTTGAGTACTTAGATAATTTGCAAATCATGACTGCCCCTTTGGTTCAGTGGTTAGTCTGTGTGGCTTCAGATCACGAGGCCGTGGGTTCGAGTTTTGAGTTGAGCTGTGAAATACTGAGCTTTTTTTTCTCAAATAAATTTTCAGTAAAAATTCTCAAAGCGGTCATTTAAGTCACCTGAAGCCGTGCCGTGTATTATGTTTATGTGTACTATGTACGGCCTATGCTGAGCTGTACACCCTATCTTTTTAAGGGTTACAGCCAGGCATGCTGTCATTAGGGCAGCCTAATGTCTAAACCCGTTTAAATAAATAATATTCATAATGAACAACCACGAAATAAGTTTAAAATCATTAGCCTAATGTCTGTAACTCAATTTGAATAAATTTATTTTCTTTCTATTTATTTTTTAAATCGGTGGTGTAACGAGTTAGCCCGCTTCCAACTTAGATTACATCATCACTTACCTTGTAGGCAAGGGCTAACTTGTAAGGAATAAAAAGAAAACCCTCCGGAATCGCAGGCAGAGGCAGAGGTCATATCGCCGCTCCTGTGTATGTAGGTATATCCAACATGAAACTGCTAACGCCTGGGCCTGAGATAGCATCTTCGCACAACCCCCCACCCAAGTGCCGCCTATTTACATAATAAAGGAGTCAAGTGTGCCTCGACCCGACTCCCCAACTTAACTAATATCAAACATTCCTACAGTTTAAGTTAGCGAGATAATCTGGAGAGACCGTTTGCGGGCAAACGCCACTATAAAGTTTGATTGATATTTAGTATTACAACCCCCTTACCTAATGGTCAAAGTAATAACAGGTCATTGAACTCTACTGCTGTGTTATTCCAGTCTTATTAGGTTCGAATTCTGGCCAGGCCAGGTGTTTTTCTGTCTCCTATGAAACTTTCAGTAAAATTGCCTAATGTTGGTCGTGAGCGCGGTCACCATTCCAGCACCTTGGGACCCAACGTCCATCGGCTCTTCGAACTATGTGGCATGCCCATTGCTACTTCAGCTTCGCGACTCGCTGAGCTATGTCAGTGACTTTGGTTCGTCTGCGAATCACCTCTTTCCTGATTCGATCACGCATAGAAACTCCAAGCATAGCTCGCTCCATCGCCCGCTGAGTGACTTTGAGCTTTCTAATAAGACCCACTGTCAGCGATCAAGTCTCAGATCCATAAGTCATCACTGGCAACACGCACTTTTCGAAGACTTTCGTCTTCAAGTACTGAGGAATTTCGGGTGGGTAAAACATTACACTAGGCTAATAATGATCATTGAACTAAACAGCTTTTAAAGGTACCTATAATTACACATGCTCACCTTCACCTTCATCTCTCCCTGTCACGATACTATAGACAGAGAGCGATAGACACAAATTAGCATGTGTAATTGGAATGTTTGCTTTGAGCATGCTTATTCAGGAGCATACTTAAAAATAGCACGTTTTTAGCATGCTATTTTAGAGCCTGTGTAACACTACCTTTATACTAAAATTAAGTTAGGTAGTTAAATTTTGGAATGTATTGATATAAACGATTGTAAATAAACCTAAGTAAATAAACAAATAAATGGAATATATACCTAATTTACAATAATTGATACGAGCGAACTGTCCAACACGCAAATTGCATCACCGGGCATTGTTCAAATCAAACTAGTTATACAATAGCCACAATGTTTCAATCGCGTCTGTTGTTTGTGTAGTAAGTTATAGCTTTTCTATAATTTGGTTTCCGTGTACTTTGTTTGGACATTGAGTGCTTCCACAATCAGATGGAGTGCAGCGGGGTATGAGGGGTACAAAGGGGGAAGGGGGGGTGCTTAAAGTCTTTTGTTCGTACCCCTTTGTCCCACTGCGGGGCAATCTATCGCACTTTATTGAGTTTACATTAAATTGTACCGGGGAACAGGGTGAAACAAAGTTATTTATCTTTGTTACAGGAAATTGACAACTCGTGCATTGCGGGCCTATTGTTGAACAATACGTTATCGGGTTATAACGAAAGTTATTATTTACTTTCCCCCACACGCTCGAGTTATTACAAAAGTATAGACAATTATACCGATCGCTCGATTATAGTTAAAGGAAAACAAAACAAATAATTCCTACTAATAAATTAGCGTGAAAGACCGCCAGAAAAATTTTAGTCTAAAGGTAATGTTTACACATGCTCTAAAATAGCATGCTAAAAACGTGCTATTAAGTATGCTCCATACGAGCACGCTTATCATCGGTTTACATTTGCTAGCAATAAGCATGCTATTTTTAAGTATGCTCCTGAATAAGCATTCTCAAAGCAAACATTACAATTACACGTGCTAATTTGTATCTATCTAGTACTACAGAATAGCAATGCTGATCGACTATCATACTCAATAAGCAAACCTGTTCGGACGCGCAGCAAGTAGCATGCTCATAAATCGCACGACTGTTGATTCTTGAGCAAGCTCGAAATAAGCATGCTCATTATTAGCAATGTTGCGATACACATGCTAAAAAGTAGCAACTGCTCAATAGTAGCATGCTTTCGTGTTCATGCTTGAAATGAGCATGTGTTGAAATTGTAAACAAATAAATGAACATGCGATCATCATGAATGGTGATGAAACCATACGGAATATACACTAAAAATTCCGTAAAAATTGGTCAAATTTGATCGGAGGAGTTTGATGACAAGCACTGTGACATGACAATTTTATACAAACAGATTTAAATATATAATTCAGATGCTTCAATAAGTTTTCAAAGTCGCATGTCAGGCACCATTTTGAAACTGATAACCCGACCGGATTACAGAGAACATCTCGACGACGCACCCGATCCGCGACATTATGCAAGAGATCAAAGCATATCTCCTTCCAACTGGGGAGACCGTTCTACTTCCTTTATTGTGCCAAGTTTGCACACGATACCTATACGCTTAGTTGGTAACTTCCAACTATTATTCACTTGATTTTGACGGCCTCCGTGGCGCAGTGGTGTGCGCAGTGGGTTTAGAAGACGGATGTCCTGGGTTAAATTCCCAGATCAATTGAGATTTTCTTAATTTGGCCAGGCCTGGCTGACGTCTGGTTTGGCGTTCCGATACGTTGTTGTGTAGAAACAAGTAGTCAAGGGTGTAGTCAAGGGCTAACTTGTGAAGAATAAAAATAATTTTTTTGTAGAGCTATTCTGTAACTCCGTTTCTATAACTCTAATAATTAATTTTTTCTTGTTTGGAATTAAAATCTTGTTCATTGACCATTTTCATTCATTCGTTCACAAAGCCCATCAAGAACCTATCTATCGCTACCGCCGCTATCTTAGAACCAATAACCCGCTGGACGTCCATTAGTGCCTTCAAAATCTAACATCTAGAACATAAACATGATTCTAAAATCGGTTATAAAATAACCAAAGATGTTAGCTCTTATGGGAGAAATGTAATAAAAATATTAAATCTGTAGTAAGAAAAATCGTCACTGCCTTCTTTCTCATAGCCTAATAAAATATATGACTTTTACTCCATATTTACCAATGTACAATATAATATAGTTTAAGATAAATGTCCGAGCGCCATTTTGGAATCGCCGGACGTCCGTGCGTCGGATAAGAGCAAACGCCTCGGCATCGACGCTTCTACTCCGCGACATAATGCGAGAGATCAAAGCTTATCTGTCTCCAAGTGTCAAGATCATTTTACTTCATAAATTAATCAAAGTATGCTATTATAACCATCTTTGGTTCGCTCACAATACTCATATTCTAGCACAAGAGAAATGATATGGATTCTATGTCCCAAAATTTAGAAATGTTGCCACTATTTCCCTTTTCAATACCTAATATATGAGCTTCACTGCCTATTTACCAATACTATGTTCAAGATAAATGTACCGAGTCCCAAGTCGGGCGCCATCTTGGAACCGATAACCCGCCGGACGTCCGTGCGTCGGATAAGAGCAAACGCCTCGGCATCGACGCTCCTACTCCGCGACATAATGCGAGAGATCAAAGCTTATCTGTCTCCAAGTGGGAATTTGCGAGTAAATTGTAGCAGAGCACGATTTTATAGGACTCCACTCAAGTGTTTGGGATGAACCGCCAAATCTCGACATTAAATTTTACGACGCTATACACCTGGCTATATAACTTGGAAAATTTTACAAGAAAACACGTAAAAATAAAAAGGAGGATTAGTGGTAGTCAGTAAATGTTCTAACTTTACCTTCTTACTTTTACTCTATTAACCTTTTACTTTATCGTATAGGGTTGACTACTTAGTTAATCAAACCTATTGAATTTTTATTTAACACAACTAAAGTTGACTTATTTTATTCGGAAATGAATTTCTGTCCGTTAATCAGGTTTAAACTCAAAAACGATCGAACTATTTAAGTAAATTTTTATTCTTATTAACATAGTAGACATACCTCTGTAGATTTCAATATGCAGACCGTTCTATTTCAGACAGAAAAGTCCTCAGGGTAGGTAGTGCATTTTTGAATCTACGATGTGCATGCAATGAACATAAGCATCTGAGTTAAGTGAGCCGTGATAGCCCAGTGGATATGACCCCTGCTTCTGATCCCGGAGGGTGTGGGTTCGAATCCGGTCCGTAGCATTCACCTCCAGCTTTTCAGTTGTGTGCATTTTAAGAAATTAGATATGACGTGTCTCAAACGGTGAAGGAAAACATCGTGAGGAAACCTGCATATCAGAGAATTTTCTCAAGTCTATGCGAGTGTGAAGTCTGCCAATCCACATTAGGCCAGCGTAGTGGACTATTGGCCTAACCCCTCTCATTCTGAGAGGAGACTCGAGCTCAGCAGTGAGCCGAATATGGGTTGATAACGACGACGATCTGAGTTAAACCATACCCCTGACTTCGATACACAGCAATACTGAATAACAGAAATAAGCATGGAGATATAATTTCCCCGGAAGAGCTGTGCCACAAAGAAATCCGTCATTATAAAAACAACAATACCTTAACAAATGCGCGGATAAAAGAACATTTCCTTCCCAGCATCCTTAAATATTACATCTCGGTATCTCCCCGCAACAGAGATTCATAAAAACGAAAGCACCTTATATTTATGAGCGGTCTTCACTATAAGCAGCTCTTAGAAGATTAATGACCACCTATACTGGGTAATTTGTTGCGCCTGGCCCCTTCGAGATATGCGAGACTTACCGGAGCCTTTCAGACCGAAACTGCGATAGCTAGACATACTTCATTTTAGAATGGCTGTAACTTCGTCAACCCATGCTCCTACTAGTTTGTTTCACAATCCCGCGGGAACAATGGATTTTTACATTTTCCTGGGTTTTATTATGATATTGTATCTCCAATATGTATGTTCTCTTACTTGGTTATGGACATATCTTTCAATTATTCGTATACCCTGATCTAAAATAACGTCAACCCATGCTAATACTATTTTGTTTCACAAATCCCGCGGGAACCATGGATTTTTACATTTTCTTGGATATTATTATGATATTGTGTCACCAATATGTATGTTTTCTGACTTGGTTATGAACATATCTTTTAATCATTCGTACACCCTGATCAAAAATACTGTGCTAGAAAATATACAGCATAGAGTACGAACTACGAATGTAAATTACGATATACCAAAGGATATATTTGAGAATACAAATCTACAATAAGAAAACCTCTGTTGGTATTCCAAGAAGTCTTTATATCCTCAGCTTTACACAATACCTATTGTGTTGCAAGTGTATTCATTACAATGGATATTACTGTGCATTACATTAGAAGTTAATTATTTATAGAGCTCTATGCCATTAATATAATACATTATAAATAATTATTATGAATACATTAGATCAAATACAATGATAACAATGTGGCTACATGAAAGTCTATAATATTCAATCCATACTGAATTTGTGGATATTTGAGTGTTCTCTTAATTAGAAATTATTTATTATTTTTAGTCCCATAGAAATTCAAATAGAAAACAATCAATATTTGTTTCACTTTGCTCTAAATATAGGAATATTTACAAATATGGGAAATACCTTCGAAAAATCGTAATTGTAAAAGTCGTAAAAGTTTTTTTTTTTTGCAAAAATCCCGATCTTTACCTATATACTGATCTGATACTAAAGCAACAAAAGAAAAGGGGGAAAGGGTAAGTTATTGCTCAGTGAAAAAGAAAACGAACATCAAGCAATTACTTCAGTAAATAAAAAAATTATATTATTAATAATATATTAAGTAAATAAATTTATAAGTAATTAAAGTGAACTTTAAATGTGGTATGGGAATTTTCGTCTAGAATATCTAAACAAACTCATAGCGAAATTAAACGAAAACGTGAAATTGTTCATTGAAATGTATTGAGATAACGAAATCGTTCGAAACCATCTAAGGGAAAGAGTTCTCAAAGGAATATTGGAAACTTTTCAAAGAGAATTCCACTTAAAAAGCTCTGCGATGTAACGTTTTTTTAGTTAAAACTTTAAAATGTATGATCCACCAAGTCTTTGGCGAGCGGTTCGGATTCGCTTTCGTTAGTTAAATCTAGCTTTAAATAAGATGAAATGAGATTCTTTAACATTTATCATTTGGTAAGAAGCTATTAATAGATGTTCTATTACAAGATTAGAGTTTTGCTTCGGTTGTAGTAGAAGTGTGAACACAGGCATGGACAGGTTGTGACTTAGGTGTGTGAAACCAACACACCAACGTATAAACTATCAACTGCCTGTGAACGGTTGCTTAGCAACGGTAAATAAACGTGTTTCCATTGACCTTTTATATTAATAGGAGATCGATGCGTGTTTCAATGTCACACACATCTCCCTGTATCACTATAAATAATTTAACAATTGACGCTACACATGCTCATTTCAAGCATGAAAGCATGCTACTATTGAGCAGTTGCTACTTATTGGCATGTGTATCGCAACATTGCTAATAATGAGCATGCCTATTTTGAGCTTGCTCAAGAATCAACAGTCGTGCGATTTATGAGCATGCTACTTGCTGCGCGGGAGGTAGGGGGCGTGCTTTTAGTGCGTCTGAACAGGTTTGCTTATTGAGTATGCTAGTCAATCAGCATTGCTATTGAGCGATAGATACAGTGTAATTAGAATGTTTGCTTTGCATACTTAAAAATACATGCTAATTGCTAGCAAATGTAAACTGATAATAAGCATGCTCGTATGGAGCATACATAATAGCACGTTTTTAAAATGCTATTTTAGAGCATGTGTAACAGTACCTTTAGTTTACAAACGCTGATCTTTTAGTTTACACACACAACTTCTCTCTTCTCCGGCGTTACGTTACTACTACACCCAAAATCAAACTTCCTAAAATGGAACTACCAGCACGCCATTTCACTAACTTTGACGTATGTTAATTGACATACGAAATAGAGATTCTAATTAACAAATGTCATCCGGTGCCCACTGACAACCCTTCGTGGATATCACACAGTAGGTAGATGACATTTCTCAGTTTATTTGATGTTTATATTAGTAGGTTGTTAATAAAGTACCAAATTAGTGAATGTACCAGCTGGTCCGGTTAACTAAAAGTTCCATAACATGTGTTGCACGGCGATGTTCCGATTCCGATGTAGCCGATAGTTTTCCACATTACATCAGGGAGGCTATTCTGCAACGATGTGTTGTATAACTCGCAAGTACGAGTATCGAATTCGTCTCTATCTTTCTCTTTTTATAGTATCGTAATAGACAGAGAGAGATAGAAATTAATTCAAAACTCGCACTTGCAAGTTATACAAAACGTCGTTACAGAATAGCCCTGCTGATGGCTCATCTGTTTTAGTCGTTATTTCGCAGAATAAAAAAGCAATAAGTCAAAGTCGAAAAAAAAAATAAAAATATCATCTCTAATAATAATAAACCAATAACCAATAAACCGACGGTCGGTAAGTTCGGTCATTTTAATCCAAAGACAAATTTGCGCAAAGCCTCCTTTTTTCTTTGATCCCTCAATAAATTGGGGAGGGACACAATCTGCGATATTTCCAATGAAAAGCTCGATAAACCTATAATGAAACTGTTCTACTGACTGACAGAATATTAAATAGCCCAACGAATTATTTATCCACGATCAGAACGTATAACAATAATGTTATTTTTGCCGGTTTTATACACCATTCAAATACACAAAAAGGTATTTTTGAGTTCTTTAACATTGGATAGAAGCAGGCGTTACTTTGCGGAAGTTCATCATGATTATATAATGATTTATTTATTTTGCTATCATCCGCGAAAAGTCGACGAACCCATGCGACAACGTCACCCAGGTCGGCTCTACAACGTGCAATTGCAAAGTCAAAGTTTTGCAATTCTTTGCAATTGCACGTTGTAGAGTCAACATCTCCTGAGGATGCTCCGGTTTCGGGGTGAAACGTACGTAGAGAGTATTTTGTCGGACCTGGGTGACGTTGTCGCATGGGTTCGTCGACTTTTCGCGGATGATAGCAAAATAAATAAATCATTATATAGTTCTTTAACAGACGAACACGATTACAACTATGAAACAGCGATACTATAAAGACAATTTTTCTTATCGCATTAGATCGTTTATCACAAAATATTACTTTGACAGAGAAGTAATGTCCAGCGAGGCATGCAAAAACTATACAATGATTGATCTAAGACTACAATAAATATATTACAATACAACTAGCCGACGCTCGCGATTTTGTCTGCGTGGATTTGCGTTTTTTAAAAACCCCGCGGGAACCATGGATTTTTCCGGGATGAAGTAGCCTATATGTGTTACTCCAGAATACAATCTATTTCCATTCCAAATTTCAGCCAAATTGGTTCATTAGTTGCGGCGTTAAAGAGTAACAAATTCATACAAACTTTCACGTACATAATAATTACAAGTAGTTCCTGAGATTAGCGCGTTCAATAAAACAAACAAAAAAACAAACAAACTCTTCAGCTTTATAATGTTAGTATAGATTAGTAGGATGTAAACATAGTAAAATGTCAGTAGGTATGACATGTTTTTCCGTGTAGCTTTCCCAAACGCGCAATAAGGATCTCTGTTCCAAAAGGTTTCTCAAAATTATTTTCTTTATTTATTCAGATTGTGTGCTTGGTGTTGTCATCGCCATTTTATTCACCCGCATGTTATGACACGGGTTCGTAGCATGACGGATAGCGGGTGGTTTTACGTTGCGGAAGTTGTATAGAGGTGGATATGGATATACCTACTGCACCACTCAACGATATTTTATTGTGTTACGAATATATTGTTGAGTTTTCACCGAAGAATATTCGGTGACAGGTTTTGAGGCGACGTGGCAAATAGTTTTCGAAATATCGCCTAACTGGTTGCAAGACATGTTGACCAACATGTCGAACTACATAGAACATTTTGTTTTTTAATCTAAACTAATGTTATAAAGAGATAAGATTTGATTGTTTGTTAGTTACGATTTAACTGAAATAACTGAAATACAATAAATAACAATTTAAAAAATTCTTTCACTACTAGAAAGTCACATCTTCATCAAGTAACACAGGCCATATTTTATCCCCATATTACCACGGGACTGAGAACTACGGGAGTAAAAACGCGGGTGCGTCAGCTAGTAATAAACAACAGGCTAATTCTTCAAACAATATTATAATATAAAAAAAATACATGTGACACTATTCGTACACACTTATTACCTAAAACGCCATGATAATATAAAAAATCCAATAAAGTTATGTACCTAAATATCTATTGGTTTAAGTTTGTTTTGTAAAAGAGTATCTATTGATCTCTATTCGATAAATATTATTTCTCTTTAACATCAATGTTACTTTGTAAGATCAAACGACTTCATTCATTTTTTCATTTAAAATCTAGGCAGAAAAAAAAACAAACAAGATTAATAAGAATCCGAAAAAATCCTTAATGTAATTCAAATCTTTGTATAGCAAGATTACAGAACAATAGAGCGTTGTCTTTTATGGAACAATTCCTTTTATTCCGACTGTTCCAAATCCGAATGAAGAAGCAATTTCTTGTCCAAATAATGGCGGAGCTTTTAAAAGTCTAATACTAACAAAGGGAGACGTAATACGCAATAAACAATATATCTAGATATCACGGGCTGGTGCTACAAAGTCTTAAACCTGAACCATATTGTATGGCACGCTTACAGGGATACAAAGCAATATGTTAAGCTTGCGTCACACTAAGACTCGACGTACATTTTTCTACAGACGATATATTTACACCTGAAGTTCATTATTTTTACAGTTCCGTACCTCAAAAGGAAAATACGAACCACTTGTACTCTGTTGCCTGTCTGTCTGTATGTTTGGCTGTCTGTGAAAAAAATAAATGAGCCAGATATTTTTTTTTATTTTGCAAAAAAATTAAAACACTACAACAAGGTTTGAAGGTGTAAAACTTTAATTTTTTTGCAAAATAAAATCTTTAGCTTGGACTCCGCAACCCATATAGAAGTTGATTTAGCCAGCTCTTTAGTTATGTGTTAAATTCGTATAGAAAAGGTACATGTCAAGTACAAGTCATTTCAGATTGCCTCAAATATCTACACAAATAATAATAAAATAGTTAAAAAAACTAAAAAACACGCTTTTAGCACGCACTAAAAATTACAAATGGAGTTTTTTCGTATTCCTGACAGCAAACCCTTTAATTTGATACCCATATGATGGGGCTGCAATTCAAATAGCCTGCCGGCCATCTAGTATGTCCGCCATATTGGATTTAAGACACGTGACTATTTTTTTCGTATTCCTGACAGAAAACCCTTTCATTTGATACCCATGTAATGGGATTTCAAACAGTCAGTCCGCCATATTGGATTTGTAACGACGTTTCTTAGCTAGTCATGTATTGTCATCAGAATTCAAAGCGTGTGCAAAATTACATCCTAATCGAGCACCGGGAAGTGGGTCAAATTAAGATTCCAAGATTTTCTTACACACATAGTTACGAGTGAAGCGTGTTTAAAAGCCGACCAGCTCTTCAGTTTTAGGAACTTTTTCACAAATACCCGCTGCCTGATTTACATATAAATTAACCGATATTATCATATCGTATATCATTCATCATACCTAGTAGTACTCTGAACTGCTTCATGCGAGCTTCGTCAAAGCCTACTACAATCCAATACAAGTCCGATTGAATATCTCGGTGTGTCCCCAGGCCAAGGACACAATAGTGTTCAAATTGAACGCTCAGCCTTGCCTCCCAACCAGCATCTATAACTCACGAGATGAGCACAAAAGGAACAAACCGTCTCATCTCCTATTATGTATCAATTTCGGGGTACACGTGTTTTGCGCGCGGATTCATTTTATCTGAAATTGTATTGGATAATGTCATCTTAACATACTATAAAACAACAAAGTCGCTTCACTACGACATTGTTTATATCTTTTAAACTAAATGAAAGCATGCTACTATCGAGCATTTCCTATGTGTATCGCAACATTGCTAATAATGAGCATGCTTATTTCGAGCTTGCTCAAGAATCAACAGTCGTGCGATATGAGCATGCTACTTGGAGGGGGGCGTGCTTTTAGCGTGTCTGAACAGGTTTGCTTATTGAGTATGCTAGTCGATCAGCATTGCTATTCTGTATTCTCTTCTTCACCTTCATCTCTCCCTGTCTAACACGATACTATAGACAGAGAGCGATAGATACAAATTAGCATGTGTAATTGGAATGTTTGCTTCGAGCATGCTTATTCTGGAGCATACTTAAAAATAGCATGCTTATTGCTAGCAGATGTAAACTGATGATAAGCATGCTCGTATGGAGCATACTTAATAGCACGATTTTAGCATGCTATTTTAGAGCATGTGTCACAGTACCTTAATACCAACGTATAGTATATAATTGTTTTTTGCCCTAATATGAAAAATGTCTAAGAAATAAATCCCGCTACCAACTTGACATCGTAACGTAACATCAGGGCATGTAGCCATGTGACACATCGACTCGCTTTCTACAAACGCTAACGCTGTGAAAACTAAAAAAATACACGGGAATGACAGATCCAATCGATACGTTGATCACGTGACCGATAACGTGTCGATAACGAATGTCATTTTTAACGAATGTCATAATATATTTTTTTTTTAATTTTTGCGTTTGCGATTGCAGAAAGAGAATCGACGTGGCACATGGCTACAGACCCTGGTGAGATTATTGTCTAACTTGTTTGTAAGGTTGAATATAAAAAATACCGTACATAACCAGGTCCCATAAGGAACAGTTTACATTCTCCCAGCCCCCTCGCCACCTCCCGCCGACGTTAAGCACCCTGGTGACAAATTGTGAAGTCGGCCAAGCGTGAGCCGGCGCGCGTGCTTATTGAATCCTTAATGTGCACGTTTGAAATAAGAAGAGCCTTTATATTCTCTTCAGCCATTATGCACAAAATTATTATTACTGTACTTCCTATAATTACATGGATACTGTCATTCAGACTTAAACACAGCAATGCTGCTTGACGTCAGGAATAAGCATAGAGGTAGTAGATATCTACCTTCCTGGACGAACTTCGTCACAAAAAGTTCTATTAGGTACTAAGTACTACTAAGAGGTGCCGATTGTCCCTATGGTAAGTGATGATGCAATCAAAGATGGAAGCTAACTTGTTAATAGTAGGATGAAATCCCACACCCCTTTCGGTTCTACACGACATCGTACCGGAATGCTAAATCGCTTGGCGGTATGTCTTTGTCGGTAGGGTGGTAACTTGCCACGGCTGAAGCCTCCCACCAACCGGACCTGGACCAATTAAGAAAACCTCAATCGGCCCAGTAAGCCGGGGATCGAACCCAGGACCTCCGTCTTGTAAATCCACAGCGCACACCACTACGTCACGGAGGCCACCTTTTACGCCGACAATGCTGTTTGACGTCAGGAATAAGCATAGCGGTACTTCTTTGGACGAAATTCGACACAAAAAGTAATACGGAACCACTTGTACTTTGTTGCCTGTGTGTCTGTATGTTTGGCTGTCTGTGGAAAAAATAAATGAGCCAGATAATTTTTTCGGATCTTTTATGACTTTGCCAGATGCTTGAAACACTACAAGATTACTTATTTTTCACTCGTCAAAATTTACTTTAATTTTTTTGCATAATAAAATCTTTAGCTTGGACTCAACGACCATATAGAAGTTGATTTAGCCAGCTCTTCAGTTCTGTGTTAAATTCGTATAGAAAAGGTACACGTCAAGTTTTCAGATTGCCTCAAATACCTACACAAATAAGAGGTATCGATCCTCCTCCTAATCTTCCAATTCAAACAAAGGCATTATATTGTTTCAAAGGAAATATGAACTCATATAACATAAGCCTACTAAATCCATAAACGACACTAACATCAAAACGGCCAATGTAGCGTGTCGCAACTACGCTCGCATACGCAGTACACACGACTCACGCAAAACGTATCAAAACTCTGAACTCGTATCAAAGTTACATTTGTCGGCGAACTGTGTAACGTCGCAGCAACAAGTGGCGCATTACTCGCGCGACAAACACTCGAATGTTACTTACTATGTTATATGTATAAACCACGTTTTCACTAAGCCACTACTTTGTCGTACAACCAAATTCTCAGAGTAAACTTGCTTCAAAATGTACTAATAGTTAAAAAAAAACACTTCTCCTTCTGACTAATTGGCGGGGAATTGAATATCACTATATGTATAATTAGCGAACACCCGCGACTTTGTCCGCGTGAAATTTAGTTCTTCACGAATCCCTCGGGAGCTATGGATTTTTTCGGGATGAAAAGTAGCCTATGTGTTAATGCAGAGTAAAATCTATTTTCATTCCAAATTTCAGCCAAATCACTTCAGTAGCCGCGCAGCGCAAAGGAGGAACAAACACAAACACAAACACACACACACACACACACACACACACAAACTTCCGCCTTCAAACATACATAAAAAGTGTGATACATAAAAATATATTGCACAGAATGAACAAAGTCACATCGATCTCACAACATTTATCTCGACTCTTTCGAGAATCACTTGAAAAACAATAGTAATAAACACCGGCTGCGAAGTCGCACAGCCGCTGCGTAGTTCGAGTTTGATCGCGCGAACATAATCTCTTAAACTGTCGTCGATATAATCCGCGCCTCGGACGAGTATGATCTGACTTTATTCCATTCGCTCGCCGAGTTTCAAAGAGGTTTTATGATAATAACATTGTGAAACTATTGATCATCTTCATCAGAGGTTCCCAAACTTTTTGTTCTCATAGACCACTTTCTAATTTAACTGGTTCCGGTGGACCCGCTGCTAAATTTATCCACAACTCGACAAAAATGTGATTAGATTCACATATGGATTTTTTTTTGCAGCTAAATCAACAGCCGCCACGAAATAACAGTATTAAAAAAAAATAGTTTAAGTTAAAAATCGAATGTGCTTTGAGTGGATGACTAAAAGTAAAAAGTGATTTCAGCCAACTTTAATTTTTGATATCTACTCACAACATAAGGGAGCAATGAAACCAGATAAATTTTCGAGGACCACCGCTTACGAATTTTTATGTCACGTCAACGTAAAGTCTTCCGTAGACCCAAGAGGGTTCATATATGTACCACTTTTGGAGTTGATGATCTATCTACATTAATATTTAAAAAGTTTTAAGTTTACACACACACAAACTTTCGGCATTATAATATTAGTGTGACAATTACACATACAAACGAACATGCTAAAACGATAACCTTTCCCTTTGCAATACTCGGGAAAAAATACACTCTCCGCTCGTAAGATCCATTCAACTTTGGAAGGATAATATCACCTCAGGATTTTACTGCTAGTGCCGTATTTGCATTATTCTTTTTTATTGTCATGACTCCCAAAGTACAGTTTGGGAGTTCCCAAACGGCCTCGGATGAATTCGAATAAGGCTTCACAGGGAACGGAGAAACTTTGTAATAATGGCACAAGAATTTTTTTTGCACAGGATTGTTTATTCTAAACTGACGAGCCTTTCTTTGTTAGATGATGGAGGAAAATATTTAGTCGAAATGTTATGTATATTATTTAAATCGGTTCAAATTCGGTCTGGTTTCGGTCGCTGCTATTTATTGTCAAAGACCTAGCGCCAAGCAATTGAGAGTTCCGGTATTGTTCAGCATGACCTGAAATGAAATGTTTCATTTAATTTTCCTGATGACCTGCAGCATATTTTATACATCATCACTTAGCAGCAGATGAGATCGCGGTCAAATGGTAAATAATAGTTTAATACAAAAAAAGACAAAGGGACGCACGGTCCTTATTTCAATTAATCTTAACATTATGTAGGTATTCAAAATAACTAGTCAAATGACCACTTACGTCATTTGTTTTTACAAAACCCGATTTTTTAGCGCAGCTGGAGACGCGTATGCTTCCTTGATACAAGATCATGTGCAATTCCTCTCGAGTTAAACCACAATCACAATCATAGTACCTAGATCTACAACAAAAAGTGAATCGAGAAAACTTCTCCCCATCAGTTACTCAGTTCGTCCGGAAACTATCCAAGTCGAATCAAATTTGAAACTATAACACTTATGATAGCGTTCCCGGAAGTTCCCGAAGTGACGCGGCGCGACCGCCCACTGCAAGAATGAAAGACCCGGGCCACGGCACTATCGCTCTAACGGAGACTTCTAATAGATAGAAGTAGACTCCCAAATAGTTTCCTGATGCTATGCTTATTATGCGTATAAGCATAGCATCAGGAAACTAGCACTAGTATTATGCGTATTACTATCGCAGAACAACAAGTATGAAGAGTATATATATCGGAAAAAATACAGGCACATGAACCATAGAATACAACATAAAGAAGTGTTGTTCTGATTTAGGCAATGGTTTTCCACTTAATATCACATGTGCCAAATCTTGTTACTACAACAAAGCGTCATTTCAACTTATTACATTAATAGAATAAGTATGTATGTATAATACTATTATACATACAAATGTATACATTCACGGTTAGTTTGGGAAACAAAGCATGGTCAACAAGTGAACTTGCTAAGTTGTATTATTTCAAATCACAGCAAGGGAACATGTAAGGAATAACAGCAGGTTTTACAAAATTTTGCGCAAGGGTCCAGAAAAAGAATAAAGGATTTTTCTCGAGGCTTTTCTCGTAAATGCTTAATTGATTGAATAAATAATTTTAAGTTGAAATAAATTGATTTAAAACATTAACACCAACGAAACTGTAGACATAGTGAGTCTATTTTAACCGTTAGACGCTGACGTTTGTAGCGCCTCGAGCGTTTAGTTTCCTGGCCCTCGGGTTATAATATTATGTAGAGCAATGCGAATTTGCTTCTTGCATACCGTATCGTGGCTCTCGGTTTATAATATTATGATTTCAACGCTCAACGCTGACGCTCGTAGAGCAAAGCGAATTCGCTTCTAGCGTCACGTTTCGTGGCCCTTGGGTTAATCTGATAATAATACTTCAGACGTAGCTGGAACAATTCCCTCTACACGGTTAGAATGATTTGAGAAAACTCAGAGTGTATTCTCGCGCGACCCACATACACGTAGTTTGCAGAAGTTTTCTTATGATTTTTTAATGCTGTAAATGCAGTATCATTCCACTTGATGGAGCGGCACCTGTATTCGCTATCAGTCTGTTTCAGAAAATGAAACTAGTTTGAAATTCAATGTCACTTGACAGAAGATTTTTCGCTAGGAAATTTTTCTATTCTATTCTTTAAAGTTTGTTTTTATTTTATTTTTTTTTATTCTTCACAAGTTAGCCCTTGACTACAATCTCACCTGATAGTAAGTGATGATGCAGTCTACGGTGGAAGCGGACTAACTTGTTAGGAGGAGGATGAAAATCCACACCCCCTTCGGTTTCTACACGGCATCGTACCGGAACGCTAAATCGCTTGGCGGCACGTCTTTGCCGGTAGGGTGGTAACTATGGTGCTAAATCTGACGTTTTAGCTAACATCTAACAATGGAATTCATAGACGTTGTAGGATCATCCCCAGGGGATCATTCAGCCGCTGAGTGTCGAATTTAACCTCTATTTGTTAGAGAATTTGACACTCAGCGGGTGAATGATCACCTGGGGGTGCATACCCCTACAACGTCTATGAATTCCACTGTAGGAATGCCCTTCCGGCGTCTGTGTTTGCTATCACGTACGATTTGTGCACCTTCAAGGCAAGAGTGAATAGGCAACTTCTTGGCAAGCGCGCTTTAACTTAAACCTCATCAATGCTTACCATCAGGCATGATTGTAGTCAAGCGCAAGCAACATGAAGAAAAAAAAATACATACTTGTTCCCTATATTTTGTCATTGACTCCAGGCTGCTACTTTATATTTGTATTTAAGCAGGACTCTAACCTTGAACTTCATGTTAATTGATTATGAAACACGGCTTAAATTCACGTGATATTAGGTCGGAGTATGCCCGACTAGTTTCGAACCCATTCGGAGACCTTAGTCATGAGCTGGTTCTTGCATCGCGGCACGATCCAAACTGATGATTAGCCGTGTTTCATAATCAATTAATATGAATAACACTCACGATAGTTTAAATTCTAAATTGAACTTCATGATCGGTAGCCGAATAAGTTAACCACTGGACCGAAGAGGTAGAACGAAGAAACACGTAAAAAGGGGATCGGAACGCGTAATGATGCGAATCGACCAAGTTGGCATTCATTCAAGCAACAGGTCCCTCTGATTGTTGTTTTTTGCGTTTATAAATCGACGGCTCTGAATCGGCGCAGGGATTGGTGGGAGTCGAATAAAGTGTTTAGGCTTATTTGACACTCCGCTGCGTTACTTGTAACTTTAAATCTATACAAACAAAACAAAGCTGTTATTTTGTTTTAAATACGCTGATCTTTGGAAATACCTTTGAAATTATATAAATTATTAATATTTTAACTAGCGGACGCTCCCACTTCGTCCGCGTAAAACTCGATGTAAACTTTCAACTACCCTACCCCTACCCCTTTTTCTATTTTTTTATTTTTTTTCTGTCATATGAACCTTCTCCTGACAATAACAAACACATCAAAAAAAATAGTGAAATCGGTCCAGACATTCTCGCGTGATGGCGTGACCAAGGGATATATGGATTCATTTTTATATTATAGTAATAGATTTATAGAATCTTCAAAAATTCCGGAGGACGAAAGTTTTAAAATAATTAAAAAAAAAAACAATTCTTTCGAAATCAGTCTTTGGCCTCAAAACAACAACATTTTTGTTTAAGGCACCTAGTATGTCCCAAAAATGGATTGCGGCCACGACCGGATTTTTTGCATTTCGCATTCAGTCTCACCAATGGATACAAAACAAATCGCCTGTGACGACGCAACGCTTTAAGCTTAAGACTCATCTATCGGCACGCATACATAGCGCCTACGTATCGCCTCGAGGCATTCAGTATTCTTTGTATGTACTTCAACGCACACTATAACGGATACGCAATGGAAAAGGAAGCTACGGCGCTACGTACGTAGCCGTTCCGTGTCCGCTCCGATAGATGAGTTTGCGCTTTAATATTGCATGTCATTTACATTTAACGGAAGATAGCGCAGCATCGACGCTGCGACGTCGCAACGTAACGCAACGCACTGATGGAGCATCGCTTTAATAGCGAAGGAGCTAATATACGTACAGTAGAACCCGTTTAATACGATTTCGCAGTGACCCAACTAAATACGCGTATTGAATTACTATGAGTGGGAGATAGTGAAAAATATAACGACTAATGTCCTACACATACATAATAATAAAAATTGGTGTATTTGGTGTAAAGACTACCTACCTAATTATGCTACTTAAAGTAATCACTGAATCTGGTATGGCAAAAAGATGTTGATGCATTAGCAATTACGAAATTTTCAATTAAATTTTGCAGTGCGTCTTCAAAATTTTCACTTTAAAATCGCATCATGTCAAGGGTCGTTTGCTGTCTGGATCTTTCAGTTCTTTAAGATATCATGTATTAGCCTTATCCTGCAACCTTGTATAAGGACCTTTATGCTGTCCTCATCTGTCTGTTGGAATTACACCCGTGTGACATGTAGGCGTATTAAACGGTATGACGAATCGTATTAAGCGTTGGGAAATGTATGAAAACGTGTCTCATGTTGTAGGGACTGGCGTAAAATGACGTATTATGCGAGAAATCTCCGAGATATATGACGGCCTCCGTGGCGCAGTGGTATGCGCGGTGGATTTACAAGACGGAGGACCTGGGTTCGATCCCCGGCTGGGCAGATTTTCTTAATTTGTCCAGGTCTGGTTGGTGGGAGGCTTCGGCCGTGGCTAGTTACCACCCTACCGGCAAAGACGTACCGCCAAGCGATTTAGCGTTCCGGTACGATGTCGTGTAGAAACCGAAAGGGGTGTGGATTTTCATCCTCCTCCTAACAAGTTAGCCCGATTCCATCTTAGACTGCATCATCACTTACCAGTCAAGGGCTAACTTGTAAGGAATATAAAAAAATCGTTTTAAGCGTGATCGTCTTAACCGTGTTCTACTGTATAACGAAGAGTATATCTCACCACAGTGATGGGGTAGGCCGGGTTGATGATGGTGTAGAGCAGGATGTGGTTGGGGCGCGCGGGCAGCTCGCGCTTGCGCCGCGGCTCGCCCGACATGTAATTGTTTCCATTACTCTGTAACAAACACACAAACTAATTTAATAATTTTAAAATGGTAACTTCTTATGGAAAGGTAAACTGACTCGTAACGTACACATAGTAGAGTATTTCAGCTACGAGATTAAAACATTGATATTGTCGCAAAATTCATCACCATATATCAGCTGAAGCCAAGGTATAGGAAAGGGGATGTGGAGCTTAGATCCACCACGCTCCTCCAATGCGGTTTGGCGTGTGGGGGTAACACACACGTATACGTGATATATGTAAATGTAAAATACTACTTGTGCATTTCGTAATAATTATGACGAAGTCGTCATCCTGTAGTTGTAGGCTTCAGTCAATTAAAGTGTTTATGAGTGGAGCCTACGTTTTATTGATTACCCATAACCGCTACCCGGGACACGACATACCTTGCATACTACCATATACTAAAGGCGATAATGTTTCTTTTGGGACCACTATCAGATGTAAATGATGGGAATGACCAGAACCGACGACCTAAGGAGCTATTCTTGGATCTTCCCAACTCCGGGATAAAATTTGAACTGAATTTTTTTAAGAATAAAGAAAATCACTGTAAAAGTAGGTAATATTTACTAACAATATCGAATGTGTGTGAAATTTGTGTGTTCCTGAACTAATGAAAAGCTATAAATAACCTGATTATTTAAATCAAGTATTACTAATATTTACAGTAAAATAATAATTTAATCATATTGGCCAACTAAGCAATTTGGTTTTACAACAGGTGGGTACTACGTTAAACGTTATAACTTATAACGATGCAAACATGTAACATATTCCAGTAGCTTGGGCGAGTCTCGTGTGACTATAATTTCACCGACAATTATACCTTTCACACTAAAACACAGCGAATACGAAATAATTAAATTATACATAACATTTCTGGAAAATTAAACAAATCAACAAACTCAAAAAAATATACTCCAAAATATTTATTGATCAAAGACATCCTATTAAAGTTGAATGTATGAATGTTTGTTTGGATGTTTGTTACTCTTTAAACCCGCAACTACAAAACCGATGTGGCTGAAATTTAGAATGGACATAGAGTTTACTATGGATTAACACATAGGCTATTTTTCATCCCGGAAAAATCCATGGTTCCCGAGGGATTTGTGAAAAACAAAATTTCACGCGATCGAAGTCCGCTATATTCTTTTAACATAAAAAATATGTAAAAAGTGTAAACAGCAGTTTGCAAGCAAGCTAATCAGTTTTTCCCAAACCACACCGTTTCACCCGTGAATCACGATGAAACATTTTTAAACCAAAATTAACGATAAAATAAAAAAGAAGACAAGTCCATCACGCACAGAATTAGCACGAGCCAATCACACATACTGGTATTGTGTACACAAATAAATAAAATGACGTCTATTTACGGATCCGTCACTCTCGCTTTACGTGACTCATGAAAAGAGCGTGCGCACACGCGCGATACGGGAGGACGTCGTTCTGAATCAAATTCAAAATTCAAATTTCAATCAGGCTTAATTTACAAGCACTTTTGAAAACTCAAGTTATGTCATAATTTAAATAAATCTCATGGTAGTAATAATAGTCGAAAACTTAAAATTAAAGTACGAGGGTTCCAAACGTGCCTTGGTCCGAGAAGAGCCCACAACAAACTCAGCCAAGGTTTTTCTTTTTTTGTTTACCACTATTTTACAAACATACTTATCTAGAACTAAGCACACAATCGTATAGTGCAGTTTTATCATCTATAATCTATATAATCCTTAACACTATAATAAGACTTTCCTATAAACTTGCGTTTAATTAAGACTTTGAACTTTTTAAGAGACATGCTGGTAGTTTCATGTGGTAGTTTATTATAAAAACGTATGCAATTTACCTTATAAGAGTTGCTAACCTAGTGTGGTGTGCAGCAATTTTATTTTTTATTTCTAACATTAATATCATTACAATCACACTTTCTTTCAAAGTTACTTACGTTTTTATGAACATACACTAAATACACTCAAATATATACTGACAATGTATCGGGATTCAAAACCGCTTATGTCAAATGTAATCGGTATATCTACCTACCTATTTTATTTAGTTTAAAGCGAATAGGCTTTGAAACTACTGGACGAGTTTTCCTTTTTTTTACCAATGGAAAGCTTTATCATCAGCACAGACCCCCGTTGTTTTTTTTATCCCCGTATTCTCACGGGTACAGGAACTACGTGGGTCAAATAGCATAGGGCACTAGTATCACATAATAAAAAAAATACTGACTGACATATCAACTACCCGTAACTAGTTAAGCTAGTTAGTAAAATAGTAAAAAATATTTAGACAACAGTTATATTTTGTGACACAAACTGACTAAAACAAAATTTAAATAGAAATTTTAACTTTAAATGGATGGCATGGGTAAAATTTGCATGAAAGTTTTAAGAGACGTCGTTTATCATACCTATTACTAAAACGAGTAATATCCATTTTCGATAAAACGTATTTTTTTGCTAAAAAAATTTACTTGACGGTTTTGAATGTCGTACGTGAGTATTAAAAAACGCGTATAATGCATGCGCTGGGCGTATACGCGTGTTTAATGATGATTTATTTGACGGGCGACAACTTGAAAGATTTATTTTTCATGACAGATTACGACGTCTTAAAAAGCACCACCCCCACACGGCACACTTTTAGGTGGTAATGTTTTTAAGGTGTTATATTCGATGGGATTTTCACAATCGATGTGAAAGGAAGTTTTGCAAACTGTATGATCGTATTGGATAGAAGCAGGCGTTACTTTGCGGAAGTTCATCATGATTATATAATGATTTATTTATTTTGCTATCCTCCGCGAAAAGTCGACGAACCCATGCGACAACGTCACCCAGGTCCGACAAAATACGTACCTACGTACGTTTCACCCCGAAACCGGAGCATCCTCAGGAGATGTTGATTCTACAACGTGCAATTGCAAAGTCAACTCAGTTTGACTCTACAAAATCTTCTTATACTAGGAAAACTATGCTTAACGATATATTTTTATAGGTTATACTCATTCTTGTAATATTTTTGGAATTCAGGAGTCATGCGTATAGTAAAATAAGATGATGACTACTCCTTAGAGCCAACGACAACATATGGGATTAACAGCCGTCAGGTGTTTGACGCAAGTTTTACAGTATTCATAATAATCGATGTGCAATGAACAAGTTCTATGAATTGTTAGCGGTATCTTTACGAGTATCGGATTATAAAAAATGTTCAAGAACATTTATAACCGAAACCAACAAAAAAATATTTTGAGGTCGTTATTAAGGTTGACTACTGTTCTTGGCGACCGCGTCCTGCGACCGCGACCGGGTCGCACGACCCACTGCTTAGTATGACTTTATATGGAACACTAAACAAAGGCGGTCGCGCGACGCAGTCTCGGGCTTTGTTTATATAAATTCATACTAAGCAGTGGGTCGTGCGACCCGGTCGCGGTCGCCAAGAACGGAAGTCAACCTTAAGGTTGACTTCCGTTCTTGGCGATACAGGTTCTTGGCGAACAGAAGATTATATTAATATAATCTTCTGTTATGAAGATTATATTAATATAGTCTTCTGTTTATACCTAAGAAGCCAGCATAATAATACGGAGTAAAATAGTAACTAATAGAGGCAACCCATAATTACAGAATATTCTGCAAGACACACATGGCCCAAGTCTCCCCTAAGTAGAGGCTAGTGCCAAGTCAGAGTCGTTAAAAATAACACCACTGACGAGGGATCCAAGTTACCACTGCTAATATCAGTAAATACTCGTAAATCTCGGCATTTTGTAGAATTCAAGTAACATACGAAGACGTATGGGCTTCGCATAAATACTTCACTTTGCACACCAAAGTCACGCCATGAATCAAAACACGCCGGCAGCGAAGGCAATTAAACGTCAGTGTGTCACTTGCCTATAAATCAGAATGCAATGCGCAGAGCACTCGATACGCAGAGATATTTAATTGACAAGTGTACGGCCGAAGTTTTTAGTAGCCTCTACACATTAGCGTTTCACCAACCGAGCTTCTCGATCACCTGTAGACAATTAAACGTCAGTGTGTCACTTGCCTATAAATCAGAATTCAATGCGCAGAGCAGTCGATGCGCAGCGATGTTTAATTGACAAAATAATGTACGGTCGAAGTCTATAGTAGCCTGTACACACTAGCGTTTCACTAACGGAGCTTGTCGAAAACCTGAAGACACCTACAGCCAAGCAATAGAATACATCCCGCGTGATCGCGGTGCAGTGGACAATGGCCCTGCTACCTGCATCCGAGGCCGTGGGTTCGATGTGTGTGATGTGTCATCATCATCATCATTTCAGCCGATGGACGTCCACAGCCGGCGATATCTTAGTAGCCATAACACAGGCTATATATACATTTACTTTGGGGCTAAGTAGTTGTGTGTGAATTGTGTAAGTATACTTAAAAAAAATAGAATAGTGCTGCAGTCTGAATATAAAAGTTCCGGAGTCAAACGTTGTGGTGTTTACGTAGGAAACACGTAATTAAATGAAATTTTAAAATTTTCACGACATCTTATTAGCAGTTGTTATTTTCACTAAATTGAAAATAAAACATTAACAGTGATATTACTTTGAAAGCAGTTGACTATACTACAGGTTCGGAAGGCATGGCATAAAATTATTCTGAGTGCTTCTTAACTACTATAAATTTAGCTGAATGATTACCATAAGAAAGTAAATAATATTTGTAATACTGTCGGATTATTATCAGCTGATTTACCTCATCCTAAATGTCAGTATTGCCAAACGAATCGGACGATAACGGTCTTATCCGGCTTTAAAGAAATCCGTTGTCCGTCATCAAAGCCGCCAAATAGAGAAATGTCTGCTGAATTTCTCGAAATTCTAAACAAATTAATCATAAACATTTAATTACAGGCTGCCTGGATCACACGACCCAGGCGATCAAAGAACATTTCTCAGAATTGGGCGTATGCTTGAACTCGTGAATCTAAACTCAAATACATATTATTTACACGTACAACTTCCAATAAAATAAATAAAAAGGTTTGTTACCAAGCGACCGAAAAATATTTTGTATTTTTTTGGTTTGAGGTATTCTTTCTTATTTTGTATTTTTTCTCTATCTATCAACATCATTGATTTATATTGTAGCTACATACTCATATACCTACACACCATTGTGACAAAAGCCCTGGCCTTCGCACACACAAGTTTATAACAAACAAACTGGTAATCACACGAGAGGTCGTCTAATTTATTGTTATATTATTCAATGTACAGACAAGGTTTGCATTCTTTCGATAAGCATAACCTCAGATGCGAATGGCGTCAGCAACAAAGCTTTATAAATCAATCTATCAATTAAACGTCGAAGTGTCGCCGGCCTATAAATCAGCATGCAGTGCACAGAGCACTCGAGGCGCAGAGAAACATAATTGACAAGTGAAATGGTCACAGCACGGCGTGACACACGTGTCGTATCTCGTGTCACGTCGATATTGACATATGGTGTGTATGTTATATAGTAAACTGAAATGTTTGTAGAACTAAATTATAAAGATGGATTAATTAAATTAATAATCAGTTCATGCTTATCTCGAAAAGTTCAAGGAGTTTTGGTCTTCAGACTCTGGAACAAAATATTTATTCATGACCGTACCGCTCAAACTTTGTGTGTGATATTCATGGCGAATCAGGCATAATTATGAACGTAGCGAACCATGGTGGTGGGAGGTTTTCCTTCCAAGCCATCTTCCAGACTTCGAGGCATCCGATAGCAAATACGTCCCAACTAAATTGACAGCCAAGGTGACCACTAGATTTTAAATATCTTTATATGACAAAATCGGTTCTAAGGTTGTAAATTAAAAAAATATAAATTTAAGTAATTACTTGTGAGTACGTTTGAAGTAACCTCTTCATTCTTACTTAGAGGATTCTCAAATAGTACGTAGCAGAAAACTGCATAACGCCGAGAAAAAGCTTTCCACGTGAAATGTTGTTCAGCTGAAGAGTTCTCTCTAAAAATCTGGCCATTCAAGATTATTTTTTCGCGAACTTTCAGTGCAATGTCTAATTCCCCTGACCTACTAACCCTCTTGACACGTAACATTAAAATCATAATAGGGGAGGTCAAAAAAGTGCTCCAGGCAATAGCTCGAATAATCTAACACATTAAAAATGCAACAGGTTCTCAACTATTCACATAATAATATAACAGTTTAACAAAAGATTGGAAAACTGTTATAAATATTTGTTTATTAAATTGCATTTCGTGTTAGTTAAAATGTAAAACTGTTGCACCTTTGGAACAAGTACAATACTTATAACAAATACGACAACAATTATAATTTTTCAACCTGTGTTTGTCAACGCCTCAATCATTATCTGACAGTAAGTGCATTGGAGCAAAATGGTGGGCAAAAGCTACAGACTCTACTACTACTCTCTCTTATTAGAGACAGGGGACATGTGCTTTGAAGTACGCCATCAAAAAGAAAATAGGTCAATGATGGAAATTATAGTGTTTTATTTTATTTTTCAGAATTTTAATAAATTACGTCAAATTAGATTAGTCTCTACGTGCTGCCTGCTCTATGCAAACAGCGCATCATTACTGTCATATCTAACTGTCAAACAAGAGCGAGTATGCTAACTACGCGTGTTCTCGGAAAAGCCGTGAAAATTAGCTCTCTCTTTAATTAGCAGGGTTTAATTACTTTCCACGGCCCCTTGGGCTAACCCCATTGCCGTATAGACTACACATACTGGAGTCTTTGAGACACTGTTCTTTTATTTGGCGTGAACGTCGGCATTTAACTGCGCTGTCACTAATACCAATACATTTTTATTTCTTTTATTCGTACCATTATTTATTTAATAGTATTTTAAAATAATTTCAAACATTACACTTTTTTGTACATATGTAAAATAGTTTGTATCTAAGCAATAATAATGCACATAATTTTGTATCTTTAGTAGATTTAAACGGGGGAGGGGGGGAGGGGAGAACGGTAATAACATCTAAACCGGCCTAACTTTGAGCCTCACCTGCACGCGGTGCCCCCTGCTAGACAACGGACGAGGCCCTGGCGACCGACCAACGGCGGTATAACCGTACATACCTTACCGGACTTCTGGTAAGACTAAGCAAGCAGCGGCTTTGAGATTCAAATCATCTCAAAAATGTCTGGTGCAGAAGGCAACGGGAGTCCACTGCACTATTTTTCCTAGTCGTCAGTATGGAAAAGTCTCAGAAAAAGATGGCCCCGAGTTCCTGGCGTCCCTTGGATGGGACAGGGGTGCTAAGAATCCCCAGGAGGCAAACACAGCATCTCAAATTAGGTACGTGGAATGTAAGAAGCTTGAAGAGTCCAGAAAAAGTCTACGTGGAACGAAATGAAACGTCTGGAAATTGTTATCCTGGGAATTAGCGAAGTAAGATGAACAGGTCAAGAGAAACACAATATAGATGACGAATTTGTAATGTTTTACTCTGGTGACAAAGATTCATCTAATAAACATGGGGTGGGTGTCATCATAAATGAAAAACATGAATACCAACGTAAGTCTGTTACTGTTTACTGATAAATATAATTGCCAATATTAGATGGAAAATATTACTGCGTGTCGCTAGCCTATTACCGAGTGTACTACCTTGTCTCCGTGACAAACAGATTTAAATTAAGACTTAAAAACATATTCATCAAATATACAAATAATAAAAATATTTGGAAGGTAACGTCAAACACGTATCGCAAAGTGATCATTTACGTACAAAGGCAAAACGCCAACGGATAAGAAACCTCCACCGTACCTACTTTATTCATATTCAAAATCCGTCTAAAACCAAATTAGGACTGTAACTAAATTAGATTGGGGCCCGAATAACATTTTCCATTTTCTTGGCTGTCTTGTTTATTGGATTCAATTTATAGACTCTGAGCGGTTAAATTGTAATCAAAACTGCTTACAATTCATGGCCGCAAGGCACTTTAGATTTTTTAGATTTCTCCCAACTTTCATCTACAGGTAAATAAAGATAAAAAAAGTCCAGCAATAGTAAAATCAGTTATGAAAAAATATAAGGAACCTATTGAGAACTTTTTTCTCTTATATAATCAATTCGCTCACATTCCGCGTCAGCTTATGACTTGTTTATATTGTCTTGTAAGTCGTGTTGATGAATATTCATACGTTGTTTTTACTACATTTTGTTTAATGCAGTTCTGTTATGTTTATATTGGCGTTAAACTTAAGTCATGTAAGTTTAGCTAAAGGAATCTAGCTATAGCAGAATACATGTTTAACAATTCTTATTCTAATCACTTTGATTGTTCTTCTTATTCAATTTATTATTATATTTCAAAGTAAGCAATGGCAATGTTATTCAAGGTAATACGAGTGAGTACCAAATTAAAAAGCATCTGTATTGCTTTTATATTTATTTAATGACAAACTTATACTCATTAAATAAAAAAACAGCAGATCAGCTGTAAAGTGTGGAATGCCCATGCGACTATTTCCAGCCACCTACAGGCTAAATACCTTCAAGGCAAAGGTGAATAAGCACTTCCTAGTCAAAACCTAGTTAATCTATCTTAGGCCTCATTGTTACTTCCCATTAGACATAATTTGAATCCAACGCAACCTTAAACGAAAAAATCCTATATTCCAACTTCTGGGTTATAAACCAAATATTGATTGGTCACGATAATTACTCATCAATGATAAGTATTCTCGCTACGAAAGACTATTGACCCAACAAAAATGAAAATTTTTCCTTTACTTTTTTGTAAGCGTGACAAACAAACTGGCAGTAGATGTCACAGCGATAACAAGAAATCCGCTGTCTCTCATGACTTGCACCACATCGAGGGTTAGCCGTGATGATGAATATTCATAGGGCGTCTTATTACGATTGTCGGCTGATAGTGGATTGTTTGGGGCGATTAGAGCGGGGCACGGCCTGACTTTGATTCCTACCAACCTGTTTGATATTGAGCTAATAACAGAGTTACCGATAACTGTTTAATAATAATAGTTTTGCGTATTTCTGCGTAGTGATGACTTACTGAGAGTTGGTCGCTAACTATAGGCCTCATAAGAAGGCTCAAAGTCACTAAGCGGGCGATGGAGCGTGCTATGCTTGGAGTTTCTCTGCTTGATCAATTCAGAAATGAGGAGATCCGTAGAAGAACTAGAGTTACTTGGCTCAGCTCGTAATAATATATGTCTGTCCCGGTCATTATCATTAACATTGTACAGAGCATTATACATAGTACAGAGCATATTATTAGCATAGTACAGAGTGGTCGTTGCTTTAACAGTATCACCTGTATCCAGCAACTCCAATTGGAGCAGGTTGGTAAGCCTATAAAGTCCATATCCCCTCTCCTATAAGGCGGGAGGCCTGGCACTGTAGTGGGCCGTTAAAACAGGCCGGTAATGATGATATATTTAAACCAAGTACCTCCTCGACGAGCTTTCTCTCTAAGTTTTCTATATACTTAAGTCACACTCGATGTGCAATGTGTACCTACAAATTAAAAATGAAGCTAGATAGCTAAAGAATATTGCTAGTCATTTCACACCTTATTTTAATTATAATTAACTTGTTTTTAAATTAATGTAAATAAATTTAATTAATAAGCTTGGAAAAATTGGATAAAGTTCATATATGTTAAATAACATTTTATAAATAAACAATACTTAATTTAAAATAAATAAGTCATGAAACGACATGCGTTTTCTACCTTAATTTCTAATTTGTTTGTTGGTAAACAGTGCACAGCGAGTATGGCTTTAGTATAGGTAATAATCTCTAAAATCTAAAGTAAAGTATTAATAACTTAATCCCCAAAGTATCAACTAATCCCCACGACAGGGATTTCGAAGGTATGAATTAGAATAAATTAACTGTTACAACCACAATCTGGGGTATGAAACTTGTCTTAATGGATAAACAGATAACATAAACAGGTTTTATTGTTATAGTTGAATGTTCGCCGCTAAGGCAATTATCTGCCGGTGTTACACACTATACTAACTTCATAATTTACTGAATTTATTTCCAACGGAAAATTTATAGGTTTAGAACATTGTACAAGCATTTGCCCACCATTTTATTTACATAAAATATTTATAGATAGTTAAATTAGGTTCCTTAACCCGATCCTGTAGTCACAAGTTTAGGACTCTGCTCGGAGTTTTTCTCTCTACCACGCGATGGACCCGGCACCTGCACGGTGAATCCATGGAATGCTAAGATATTCGTCTCAATAAAATCTTACGAGTCCGTAAATAAAAATTACCAAAAATACAAAAAAGTATTCTTAAAATAGGTTTTTGTGATTACCTCTGAAAGTATTGAAACCATTTTGTGCAGTTTAATAAACATTTAATTTCTATTGCCTTTGGGTTTTGGACTTTCAGAAATATCATTAATTTATTATGAACTAGCCGACGCCCACTGTTTCTCACACGTAGTTCCCGTACCCGTGAGAATACGGGAGTAAAATATGCCTATAACACTCATAAATAACGCAGCTTTCTAGTGGTAAGATTTTTCAAAATCGGTTCTGTAGATCCAGAGATCCTATAATCTTTAACCTGATTATAATATTTATTTTTTATTCTTTACAAGTTATCTAAGATAGACGCGGGCTAACTAGTTAAGGTTACGGATTTCTACTCGACATCGTAGCGGAACGCTAAATCGCTTAGCGGTACGTCTTTGCTGATAGGGTTGTAGTTAGCCACAGCCGAAGCCTACCTCCAACCAGACCTGGACCAATTAAGGAAACCTCAATCGGCCCTTTGCGTTTCGGATTCGAAAGTAAAAAAATGTTAATTTTTCTATTTCAGAGAGAATAACAATACTTGTTACCATTAGGTAAAAGAATTTTAATTGTACCTATTCAAATGCCCCTAATTAATTATATACCGTACGCACGATATAATGGTAATTAAAATAAATTCCATTTAAGCACATACCTACCTCACACAAATAATAATTAATAAATTATTAATTACCGCTAAATATTATGCATAATGCGAAAGCGGCATCGCGTGATAATTTATTAAAATATGATATGCTAATTGTTATTGTGATTTTAATAATATTTCACCATTTAATTACCTACGTTATAATTAAAGTCTGGTGTGATTTTTCTCATTTAATACAGTACAATCTTGTACCTAAATCACTGGGACCATCTCTATTTTAAAATACCCTTATCGCTGACCTTTTAAGTGAGGGGTTGCCATTCTAGCACCTTGGGACCCCAACGTCCATCGGCTCTTTTAACTATGTGCTCCGCCTATTGCCACTTTAGCTTCGCGTCTCGTTGAGCTATGTCGGTGACTTTGATTCTTCAGCGGATCTCCTGATTTCTGATTCGATCACGCAGACAAGTTCTATTGCCCGCTGTGTGACTCTGACTTTGACCCTTCTGGTAAATAATTTAATGATGTCGATATCATGAGATTGTTCAAAACATGTTCTAATTTGAATATTTAGTATGCTCATCACACAAATATACAATGCAATAGGCACAGTTTTTTAAATTGTATATAAATTAAGAGTACCTATGCTAAAGGTAAAGCAATTTTTAAAAGTAACAGGGTATCTGCGATCATTGCTGTCGGAGCTACAGGGATATATAGGGTCAGATTTGCGGCGCTGCCACGGTTCCCTGAAAAACGCCCCATACAAAATGGTACAAATTAATGATGTCATAGGTACATAATGATCATTAGATTTGTAAGTACGCTCAAACAAAATTACTAATATCTTTGTTATTTGTGCGTTTATGTTTATAGTTCATTTATTTAAAAAATGTCACATTTAATGTAAGGAAGCTAAAACTGTATGAACATTCATCTAATTACGATAAAAGATTTTAATAGATTTAGCAAATATCCAGACAATTTTTGCTTTTTATGTATAAATTAGTTAACATTGATCTTATTTACCCGAATGTATCATAAAAATCAATATATTCAAACCTATTCATCATCCCTATTGTGGCAATCGCATCAGATGTATTTAAGCAAGGTCCACTATCCATTACACATATATGCAGTTTAAATAGATTTATGTTTTCCTTGGAAAAAACGCATTTTAACATTATTAACCGAGTGTTCACCTACTATGTATATCATTTCTCATAATAGAGCGATAACTCACTAAGGTACTCCACTGTAAGAGTCAACATGAACGCGATATTCATCCAAAATCAGCAAAAACTTCGTAAAAACCCACTCACCCTCCAAGATCGTACTGAAACGCAAACCTGTCATCAATAAATAATAAAGACTTTCATCCAGTTAACAATTTTTAGAGCTTATTTGAATCCAGCGCCCGGCTGGCACCTTACAGACGAGTTCCGCATTACAAACTAAACTCAATTTCAACTCTATCACGCAAGGCGCTAAGCACATATTCCCGTGAGCATAAAAGAATTACAGATGCAATCACTCGGGCGCACATTCAAATTTGCACTTTAACACGAACGATTTAAGTCACAGTATTGTTTATTGATATTGCTATTCGATATAATTTTTGTTACACACTCCAAGTGAGCCAATTTCCACTTTATTTTTATGGCAGCAAGGTTAAATGTTGCATATGCGAATAACATTATTCTTTCAGAGTTTCAGACTACACAGTGTAGTGGAGTCGCAAAAGTCTGAAAGTATTTTATGCGGCAATGCATGTAACTTGTGCGAGACGTATTTTATAATTTAAATTCCGACTTTAAAGTTCAACCCTAGTACAGTTTACGCAAACACATTGTGTATGTAAGCGTGGTCGCTTTCAACAGTGTTTAATAATGTCAAACTCAACAGAAACCCAAAGGAGTTTTTTTTTTTTATTTTACTTCATTTTATAATGAACTATGAAACTCTTTTATTTCAATACCTAGTTCTAACGATTACTTTGAAATAATACAAAACAAATACCAAGTTGACTGACTACAGTCTCACCTGATGGTATAAGTGATGATGCAATTTAAGGTGTAAGTGGGGTAACTTGTTAGAAGTAGGATAAATATCCACATCCATTTCGGTTTCTACACGACATCGCGCCGGAACGCTAATCTATCTAAATAATCCGACAGTGATAGAGATAGATCATCATTGCCTTTACCTTATGTGGGATAAGTTAAGTGGGGTCGGCAAAATGTGAATCTCGTCCAATCGCCTCTATTACTCGTCAACTCATCATTCACTTTATACACGTGTCCTCTTTCACACACTCCAACCATCTCTTGGTATTCCTCTCCTCTTGTGTCCTTCCACTTGCAATGTCAACATTATTCTGGTAATATCACTTTCAACTTTCCGCATTACATATCCTTCTCCATACCAAGTTACTTTTTACTCCTCAATTTTTCTGTCACTGACGCCACTTTAAGATTCGCCTTTATTACTCGTCAACTCATCATCCACTCCCTTTACACACATGTTCTCTTTCACACATTCAAACCATCTCTTGTGTCCTTCCACTTGCAATTTCAACATTCTTCCGGTAATATGACTCATCCCTCCGCATTACATATCCTTCTTCATACCAAGCTACTTTTTACTCCTCAATTGTTCTGTCACTGATGCCACTTTAAGATCCACCTTTATTACTCGTCAACTCATCATCCACTCCCTTTGCACATATGTCCTCTTTCACACACTATAATCATCTCTTCTTTGGCCTTTCTCTCCTCTTGTGTCCTTCCACTTGCAATTTAAACATTTACTTGGTAATAAAACACCCACATTACATGTCCTTCTCCATACCAAGCTAATCTTTTACTCCTCATTTTTTCTGTCATTTATTGTTTTTTTTTTGTAGTAAATAGTGATAAAGATACATACTTAAATTTTATTATTTTAATTCCGCCTTCCTGCATTTGAGCAGTGTGGTGGGTCCAAGTTTCCAAACCTCTTTCGTTTAAAGAGGCTTAATAAAATTTGTAATAAATGTAATGTTGACAATATATTTTAAAATACCGTAATTTTAATATTTAAAGTGAAGAATAAAAAAAAAGCGACCGGGTCTAAATTCCCGCGTTTATGTACGCCTGCTAATTGGGCCCGTGTTCGTGTTTTTTTTCCCGCCTTTTTATTGGAGCTAACGAAGTCGCCATTTTGGACGTTTGTGTAACCTTATCATAATAATAATTTTCATCGTGTTTTTCATCTGAGTACCTACTTACTTACATTTTTTTTTCATTTTCATGCGCTAATAATCTCGAGAGAGAAAAATCAAGTTTTAATACTAATTTTTAAATTATTAAATGGGGCTAAAAGTGAAACCTTTAGTTTTTTCAAGTAGGTACAACAATTAATAGTGGTGGTCCTTAGTGGAGCTGACATTAAACGAAAGGAGACACCATTTTTCATACATTACTGGGTGAATGACCCGTAAAGTTATCAAATTTGTGATTTATTATAAAATAAAAAATATTTAGTCATTTCTTTTTTTTCTACAACATGCTGGATCAAAAATGGTCGTTCTCTTTTATTTTTCGGTCGTCGTTTGGTCTGGCAACACACGTTATTTTGTGAGCAGTTTATGTTTTAAACTACCCAGTGTAATGTTTGGCATTTGTAATCGCATAGATAAGCGCAACACGACCACACAAATAAATACAGAAACATTTAAAAATAAACCCAACGAGTATAGTTTTTGAGTCTTATATTGCATACAACTGTGTTTAATTTTCGAAACCATAGATTCATGTTAATAACACCAGCAATCCATTTCCCGTACAAAATGTGTCCTTTATCGACGTAAACCAGAAAATAAAGATGTCCTGCGTTCACAAAGCAAAGTTAAACTTTAGCCACGTGCTTTTAATGTTAAACATTGACTAGCAGATGCTCGCGACTTCGTCCGCGTGGATAACCCATTGATTTTAACCTTCAGATAAAGTTTTCTTGCCAATGCCCTCTCTCTTTATAAGAATTAACCATTAAAAGAAGCCTATTACACTCCTCATGGGTCTGGCTAACTTACGACAAAAGTTATTTATAGTTGACGTGCAGTTTCCGAGATAAGTTCGTTTAAAGTTTAAACAAACAAATATATTATGTACGTACGAACTTTTTCACTTTATATTATTAGTATAGATCGAATGCGGCTGAACGGCTTTTGTAAGATTTCTTTATCCTTGAGTTAAATGAAAGAAGCTGAATCTTATAAACAAACAAAGTGTATGTTATTTACATATTTATTTTGAAGTTCATATTAGTATATTACGCGCGCATTGCATATTTTACACAAAAAAGTGATTAAGACATAGATTTATCACATACTAGCAGACGCCCGCGACTTCGTCCGCGTGGAAAAAAAATTTTACAAATCCCACGGTAACCATGGATTTTTCCGGGATGAATGTGTTAATCCAGAGTGAAATCTATTTCCATTCCAAATTTCAGTCAAATCGCTTCAGTAGCCGCAATGTAAAGTGGAACAAACATACACACACACACACACACAAACTTTCGCCTTTGTAATATTAGTGTGATAGAATGTGAGTAGTAGCAGGATTCGTAAGCCGTTTTATGTGCCCCGAAATGGGAGCCCTTAACGTATCGCTACGCTTCGATAAGTACGCTCTTGTGCGTGTCGGTAAGTGTAATTAGCTTAGCTCTTACGCTCACATAGTCACTAAAGTGGCTTACGTCTGGAGTGAAAAATTGTTAGGTGTTACGGGTCTAAAAGATAGTCTAAGATTTAAGACAAAAATCTTTAATAACAAACAAGTGTCCGGCATTTTACCAGCTATTCGGCTTAAAAGCGTGGCAACCCTAGCCGCACTCCATTTCCCGTACCAAATGTATCTATCTATGTTTTATCGGAGTTTTTCGAATGAAACTCGAAAAAGAAACGCATTCCATCGCCGGATTAGCATCGATCGCCGTAAAACACGAACACGACGGTCGCTTGGCGCCCGCACAAAGAGATGGAAAACCCATCAAATTGAATTTTAAACCTCAACACAGAGTTTGCTCTGTGACGCATTGATTGCTGTTGACTAACAATGGGTTATAAAAAAAAATCTTTCTAATTTTTTTTTCAAAAAGAACTTCAAAAGGCACGCGCTGTATTTTTAACACGTTCCGCATTGTTTTAGCCGAAATCACTTTCAGTTGAAACTTTTATGACAGCTGTTAAGGAAACCATCATTCATCATTAACAGCCAGTGGACGTTCACATCTGGACATAAGCCTCTTGCATGAGACTTGCAAAAACCACGGTTTTGAACCGCCAGCATCCAGCCGCTCCCCGGAACCCGCTTGATGTCCTTGATCATTTTAAAGAGGGCCAGGTCAATCAACACTGATTTCTGGTGCGAGGTCGCCATTTCAGCACTTTCGGACATTAATACCCGTCTATCGTCCATTAAGCTCTGCGAACTATGTGCCCTGCCCATTGCCTCTTCAGCATCGCGACTCTTTGAACTATGTCAGTACCTTTAGTTCTTCTGTGGATGTCCTTCATTTCTGATTCGATCACGCAGAGAAACTCTAAGCATAACTCGCTCCATCACCCACTGAGTGACTTTGACCCTTTATATAAGGCTCATAGATTGCGACCAAGTCTCAAGTCAAGGACAACATGATTCCGATTTCTAGTTTTCCGTAAACTAGTTAAGATCTGCCGATGTACTATGAGCAATAGACTGCCTCGACGACCAGAGGTCACAACGACCAGGATAACATCGCGCACTTGGTCCCAGACCGGGCTGGCACCCTGCCACTGGTCCAAGCTACGTTTAGTTATAGTTTGCTATGAGAACTCGCGCACCTTGACGGCCTCCGTGGCTATAACATTCATTCAGAGTCATTAGAACGTTCTACACGTAGAGACCGTCATACGTGATATATTTACGTAGGTTTTCTTTTTGTAGTAATACCAAAGTATTCTCATAAAACTAAACCAATCCAAATAACTAACATCTAAGACGTGGAAACGAGACATTCTAGTAAACTAGCCGTAAGGCGTCAACTAGCCACCGCTGAAGTCATTTGGCAACCGTACAAATTGCAACACGGGTCGTTATTACCCCTTAAATGTTTCTACATTCTTAATTGGTTAAGAAAAGAAATCTTTAATTGTTCAACAACATATTACTAAACACCTGCAAGTAACAATAACGTATCTCATTTTTCGTAACTTTACAGGAAAGCGTGTCAAAGTTTCAAAAAATCTCATTAAGTACCATAAAGCATTAAGGACATTCAACCTTTAGTAAAATAGTCAGTGAGGGTAAATCTATACTTACACGTTGTATATATGTTCCTAATATATTTATTTTAGTACTTTATGTATGTTACCATTCTTTCCCGCTACACAAAATTTGTAAAATTACATTGTTAATTAGACATACAGTTTCAATGTTGAATGATAATATTCAAATTTGCAAGTAAAAAAATTGTAAGTCTTGAGTTACAATGCTTTAAATGTAATTTTTTAAGTTTCTTTAGATGATATGCCTACTTTAACCTAATTTGTTAGTAGCTTTTAATATTAATTAGTATGCTGAGAAGCAGACCAAAATTCGATAACTGGCCAAGCCAATATTTTGCTTCAGACAGGAAGGCAATTCAACAAAAAATCAAGTATCCCAATATCAAGTGCTACAGATATTCTAAAGTAGACATTTATATATTTTTGCAAAAAACAATACAAATAAATAAATGAAATAAATATAATAAGTTAGGTAGAAAATTTCATCAATTGTTACGAAAGAAAAATTGTAAGTAAACTAACTTTATGTCAACAGTACTAAGAAAAAAATATTCCCGAATATAAAAGCGTATTTTACTTTACAATTATAGTTATGTTATATTATTGATAAGAGTTTAGTCAAGTGCATGTATCTAAATATACCTTTTTAAAATCTTCACTGAATCATGATTTACAATGTTTTTCCACTGTCTAAAATCGTTATGCGAAGGAATTTAGATAATAAAACATTTTTTGTTTGCTAAGATTATGATTGTAACTCAAAATCGGTAAAAAGTGAGTTACGATGTTCTTTCAGGTGTCGCAGGTGTTTGTTGCAGTTGTCGTAATGACATCAATAGTGCCTACGCGTCGAATGCTACGAAAAGTTCAACGCGTAACTTAACGATATATACCTACAACATACATGCCATAGACTCTACGGCGTAGAGTATAAGATAATCTGTGGTATTTTTCCAAAGTTTCATTTTATAGTACCATACGGAGGTATTCAAATAAAGATCGTCGCTATTCCCCGAGTTACTTAACAGAAAATATGTGTATTTCCCGCCCCATTATGCGATTGGAATTTACTTCTAAAGAATATTATCCTTTATACACGAGTAGTACGAGTATCTAACGTAGAAAGACGTTTAAAGTGTTCTCTAATACTAAGGATTTATTTTACATTTATTCCTGTTTCTTTAATTTGAAAAATATAACGTTTTATAATGCATACACCTTCAATGTTAAAGTGCAAAAGCTGCGTAAACATATTAAAATAATAATTAATAGTTTAAAAAACTAAAAAACACGATTGATACCCATAACATGGGGTGCATTTCAAATAGCCTGCCCGCCATATTGGATTTTAATCACGTGACTATTTTTTCGTATTCCTGACAAGCAAACCCTTTCATTTTACATCCATATCGTGGGGATGGATTTCAAACAGCCAGTCCGCAATCTTGGGGAGGCCGCCATATTGGATTTGTATAGACGCTTCTTAGCTATTAACATGTATTGTCATCAGAACTCAGAGCGTGTGCAAAATTTCATCCTATGTAAAAGCTGGCCAAAGTAAAATTTCAAGATTTTCGTAGTTACAAGTGTAGCGTGTTAATGAAGTCAAGCTTTTATACTTTTTATTAAGAAAGTTAATTTCACTCTCCACCTAATTTGCGTATCGCGAGGTTTATATGTATAAACATCGATGCTCAAGGAGTAAACTCCACAACGGAAACGGAAACTAAAAGCAACATTTGAGAATTTCCAACGAACTATATGTACGTCGTCAACCCGTTACCGCTAAAGTCATTTGGCAGTCGTACAAATTGCAACACTGGTCGTTATTACCCCCTAACTGTTTCGACATCTTAATTGGCGATACGTTAAATAAAAGTGTCAAAATAAACGTACGATTATGTATTACGACGTTTAACGAGTTGTAATGTTTTTCATTCCGTGTAATGGCGTGCGAAATATATTGCACGTGGTATGAAATCTTGTGGATTAATAAAATAGAAACAGAGAAATTGTTTTATGAATGAACTGGTGTTCGAATGAAGTCGCACTCGTAAGTGTGAATGCCACAGCTTTTTATTTATTGACCGACAAATTAGCGGTTGACTGCGATTTTCTTGTTTGTTATAATTAGTAGGTATTTTAGCAGACTCGGAAGTGATAACAAAAATAAGAAAACTAATGTCGAACAAAGGTTATGATTCACAACATTTGTTAGGACAACTTAATTAACAAATCAACTTTATTAACGAAAATAAGACCCTAGAGAATGGCAGAGAATGATGACCTTCTATTATGCTATCTATCTAATGACCTTGAATGAAGTCACGCACTTTTGAACGTTGTGTGTAGGGTTAAAGGTACCTTTGACTGTTAATAAACACTCCTCTTTTCCACTCAAGAACCTCTCCCCGCCTATCCCAAGTAACCCATAAAAAGTTACACAACAAGAGATGTGGACGGCTCGAACGCCACGAGCACACTGAAGCCGTCTGTACCGCAAGTCGTTGCAACGCGGCGATGACAGGTATGCTTGTTGGCTTTCTAATCGACTTCTAAAAAGGAGGAGGTTCTACGTTCTGCTGTATATATGTTTTTAATTATGTATGTCCAGCGACATTTCCGTCATTTGTGGACCGATTTTCAAAATTATTTTTTTGTTTGGAAGAGTATTTTAACAAACCATTTATTCTACGCTACCGGACGCCCGCGACTTCGTCCGCGTGGAGTTCAGTTTTCACAAATCCTGCGGGAAACATGGATTTTTCCGGGATAAAAAGTAGCAGTAGTATGTTCTCTGGATTAACAGAGAAAAATCTATTTCCATTCCGTTAAAGAGTAACAAACATCCAAACAAACATACATCCATACAAACTTTCTCGTTTATAATATTAATAGGATTTATCTAGAATCTAATACATTAAGAGGTAATTCATTAGCGATAGGATCAGCTATTTGTTCCTTTTTCATTTTATTATCGACACGTCCGCGTCTCTGTTCGTGTTAAATTCTGTTTTTTTCAGGAACCACACCTTGGAGTAGGCTACTTTAGCTCTGTACCAAATATCATCCAAATCGCTTCAGTGTAACATGAAAAGGTAACAGACAGACAGACTTTCTAGTTATAATATTAGTACGGCTGGTGCAAAAAAGGGTCTTGCTGGACTCGGCTAGGATAGTCCGCTGGTTTCTCCACCTGTCGCCCTGACCCCCGGCCGTTTGGTCTCCCTGCCGGGGTGAATCCTCCGACCGGTGCATATATGTATTTATGTACCTAGTGTATATTTTAAGTTTATTTATTTTGCATATTTAAGTAAGTTTGTTTATTTTCCCTTTGGCTTTTTATATATATTTATTTTGAACCGGGCGTGAAAGTTTAATTCATTAGTTTGGATTATTATTGTGTTTCATTTCTTTTATTATTATTATTGTCATCAAGCAAATTATTTATTCAAACAGTACGTCACCTAAACGTACTCGTAGATGCATTGGATAGATATTTTTTCCATTATATTAATGGTGATAGCATTTCGAGAAGTCAAGGCTTCAGTTGTTCAGGCGTTTTAATTAGTTAATATAACCTGTCAGTGGGTTCGTGAATCAATTTGTTAATTTAATATTATTATTAACGTTACTTTGATGAACGTTCGTCTAATCTGATAGATTAGACCTTGACATTTATTTAATAACTGTTAGTTAAGGAACCATTCCCATGGCACCTAATATGGAAATGGCGATAGTTAGGTAAATCTATTAATTAAGCTTGGCAATATGAAACTCCAAAGCCATTTTCAAAACCATACAAAAAATATCACAATGAATTTTCATAATGTTTCAGTTTAAAAGCCGTTTCTTTCCTTTCTCTTTTTTAAATCCCTTACATACAAAGTCAATTAACAACTTCTTTTAAACGTGTTGAAGTAATTATCATAAAACAAATATTTATTTTAAATTAGCATAGCAATAACACGTTGCATGCTAATAGGCAAACATTTGCACGGTTATGAAATTACTTAATTAATTAATTGAAACTAGAAAAACCTCTGCACAATCGAGATGAAAATGTTTAATGGAAGCAAGGAACGTTTTGCATTATTATAGCCTTTATTTGTTTACCATGCAGTAATATGTTTATTAAGAACCTTGATAGCCCTGTGGATATCCTCCTTCCTCTCTGGACCTCTGCCTTCGATTCGGTGGGTGTATGTCCGAATCCGGTCCTGGGCATGTGAATGAATATCACGTGTCTCAAACGGTGAAGTTACGTGAGGAAACCTGTATACCTCAGCATTTTCTTAATTCTACTATACGTGTGTGAAGTCTGCCATCCGCATTGATTATAGAATCGATGTTTCATTGTGTTAAAATTACACGTGTGTATTACAATTTACAGTTTATAGCTATGTCTAGTGTAAGGACACAGGATATATTTATTGGTGTTAAATGTTTTGATGTGTGAGTTTGCCACATCCCTCTCGAAAAACGACAGACAATTTTGTTAGTAAATTTGAGTGCGACACAAGACTAAAACCCGACGCTAATAACTGCGCCGTAGAGGTTGTTAAAACTTCATGGATTTATTTAGCGCTCATCTCTGAGGATGCATGAGACGGATGGCGATTACCACTAAATCCATCAGTAACTCGTAAACGAACCGCCGCAATGTAATATAAAGGGCGATACAAAGTTGCAAGATCGTTAATGGCGCACCGCAATGACCGCATTTGAAAATTGCACTAAAATGTCACGCGGTTTCCATTATAGGAGCATAAAATATCAGCTTCCCTTGCTTTAGCACAGCGTTAACTTATTATTTTAAGCAAACGATCGTAAATAACACGTAAACGTGTCTTGACATTTTATTTATTTACTATATTAATTTATAGATACCATCACCTATAAGAGCGCAGCCTCAAAGCCTATAGAAAACTTCAGAAGGTATGATCGCGCATAGGAATGAAGCTCTTGAAATTACTCTTATTTGGTGTAATTTCACGAACAAGCGATTAGTCACTCTGTGTATTGTTTTCTTTTTTATTCTTTACAAGTTAGTCCTTGATTACAATCTCACCTGATGATAAGTGATGATGCAATCTAAGATGGAAGCGTGCTAACTTGTTAGGAGGAGGATGAAAATCCACACCCCTTTCGGTTTCTACACGACATCGTACCGGAATGCTAAATCGCTTGGCGGTGCGTCTTTGTCGGTAGGGTGGTAACTAGCCACGGCCAAAGCCTCCCACCAGCCATCTTGTGATTATAATGTCACCGTAAATGTGACTATAATATTTTTTTTTGTTTAAGAAAATGTTGGTGTATAAATTATTGGAAATTGGAAACACTATATGATGACTTGTTTTCCTACAGTAGTAAGAAATACATCACCAATCACTTACGATATTTATTTACATTGCCACAAACAAGCGATAATATATTGCGTTTTTTACACTAACGAATAAAATATAAAAACAAATCGTCTATCAGCCGATAATCAGCACATTGCGTCCATCAACAGCCAATAAACGTTTGGCTCCGATACAAAATAGCAAGATCGTTATTACCCCCACGATCTCACTTTTAAAATGCACCGTCGGGGTCATTAGAGGCGCGGCGCTTGCATCCGACGGGTTGATATCGCTTCTTTTTTTTTTGTCTCTAAACGAAATAAATAGGAAGAAACGACTTTAATTCTACTTTTTGTTTTTGTCATTTGGTAGCATTTATTTTTACACCATCTTAGCTTCGCGAGTCTGTGTTAAAAGTCATACCTAATTATTCCTCATAGACAGAACAAATGCATGTTGGATTTACCGAATTTGTCAATTTTTAGCAAAATTTTGTATTTCAGAATAAGAAAATTTAATTTCGAAACGTAATTGTTGATTTAAACAAGGAATTAACTGAATTTAGTAATTACTTAATTCTATTAGTTTATCACTCGGCCGTGTTTTGGCAAACATTAAACGGAGCCCACTATCACTGGTCCCTCGGCACAAACGACCCAGCGTCGTTTGTAGTGTTAAATTGCCGGAACGAGGTCGCTTATCAACCCTTCCTTACACTCACTGAACTTGATGTCGTTTGTTTTTTTTATTCGATGGCTAGTTAGCGCTCGACTGCCATCTCACCTGACGGTCAGCGAAAACGGTCTATTAGCGTTTTTCCTTGGAATTTATACAGTAGATGCTATACCGCCCCATAAAATCAAGTATTATTCAACAATATAACCAATTTTTTTTTTAACCTACTTCTGCAAATTAGACAAACAAGAGTATTTTTGTAAATCGGTTAAACAATTTTCAAGTAATCGGCATTATCGGCTAAAAACTCCAAAATCGACCTCAATAAAACGAGAAGATTTATAGTATTTTAAATGCTATTAATTGCATGTTTTTTTTTACTTTCTTAGATTATGATAATGTAAACAGACACTACTTATATACTATGCATTATATTACAAATATATACTTTGCATTATATTATAAAACTAAATCGCCGTTCGTTATACAATAATAATATAACCTAACGTATACAATGCGTGTAAACAAAACCTTCTTGAAATAATTAAGCTAAATAATGCTACTAATAATACGTATGAAATATATGTTTTAATTTTATTTAAGAAATTTTGCTAGTACGAAATCCACTAAATCAGCTAGGAGATAACAAATTAAACAAGACAAAGTGTATCCGCAATTAATTCCCAAGCTTCAACTCGCAACACACGTTCCTTACGTAACAGAGTTCAATGAAACAAAAGAGATTTGAGATCTTTGTAACCAGTCTGCCCCAAAAAGGTCTACAGTAGTACACAATTAGGTAATCCAGAAAGCCTCTGCTCAGTGGACTGAGCGCCAACACGGCGTATCAAAGCAACAGGCCCCTCCACGCAAATGACCCTCCCAGAGGATTAAACTACCGGAAAAAGTGCTCTTATCATTCCCCCTATCTTTATTGTACTGTCTGTCTTGAGCCTATTTGTTTTAAGGGTCGTAGAGGGAGTTGCACTATCTATGCCGACTATACGTGTGGTATAATAACTAGCGGTCGCCCGCGATTTCATCCGCCGTTAGACCTCTTTAATCCGGCCCTCTCGCAAAATGCATTACTAGCAAACGTCTACTAACCAAGCCAAGCGGTTTTCGATGTTAGGTGATGAGTGACTTTTCGCATTTATATACTCGTACCTAATTTAAATTATAGTAAGCTCTTCTCTTGACGATTCTTAGCAGAACGTTCCGTACCGGTAGCGTCTTTACGAATGGTCATACTTGACGTTTCAAAAGTGCTTGTAAACAAAGCCTACTTGAAATAAATGAAGTTTGATTTTTTGATTTTGATTTTTAGGCCGATTATGTTTCAATTGTGACATAATTTACGATTATAAGTTTATTTTGGTTTGATACCCGAGTGTATATTTTTTATTTAGATACAGAAAAAGGTTAAAGTGCGCGTATTTCAGCTATATAAGTACATAAAGGTCTATACATCGAATGTTAATATTTAGTATTGGCATTTTATAATACTTAGATAGTCTACGACCCGTACTAAAAACGACTTTCACCCATCACAATTATTAACCATCATTAATGATAGTTTGGCCTTGAATTTTGGAGGCAACCTACTCGCAATATATTTTTAACGTAACGTGTTTTGATATAAAACACTTTTCAACCAATAAACAGATGGGTGAAGGTCGTTTCTAATACGGATTTTCTACTAAGACGACAATGTTACTTTTCTAACTTGCGTCTTTGTTTACTACGCAACAGTTTTTTATTTCTACGTTTAAAATTTTTAAATGAATGGTTTGGGAAAGAACACATGTTTACGTTTAACAATCGTGCAATCAGTCAATGAGTTTTGATGGGTTTTAGGTTAGATGTTGGTATGTAACATGAGTATCCCCCACTGAGGACTATTCATATTGTTGTTAAAATTGGACTATTACACATCCAGCTCCAAATTCGATTATGATAAAAATTATTCTGAATTAGTATTGTAACGTTCAGGTCTTGAAGAACACAACAGCAGCGTTACGTTACGTAATAATACTTTATTATAGTTTGAAAGTACTAAGTATTACTATACACGAAAAGTACTAGAAGGGAACATATTACACTATTGGGTGGAGGAGCTTATAAGTTAAGACAATAACAACATCATTTAGTTAAAGGAAATAAACATCCGCACTTTCCACTCGTATTAGCTGTTAATGATCATTAGTAAATCGTAAACAACATTGTTATCGTTAAAGGTACACTCGTCTACATAAGTCTTATACAAAATCTATTGTGTACAATCAGCTACAAAAGTGTTAAAAAAAATAGTGAACATTATAATATAACTTTCTATAAAAAGTGGACACGCGCATTTTGAAATAGCAACCAATATAAATTACAAATGGCGATCGTGCGTACACATAATCTTTTAATTCCATCGACGCTAAAATAATAAAACACCCCCAAATCCTATGAGCCACTTAATGACCCATAAATAGCATAGAATTTCAACCCAATTATTTCGAAACATTCCAGATGAAATCTGCGAGTTCCACCCGTTTCCCATCCACCCTGTGCCACCTCGCATGCATTCAGTTATTCCAATTTCACGCCCCACCGAACAAAACTGAATCCGGGCATTTATATGAAACGCGGGTCGCGAGGAATAAGTGACCTCGGCATAAATGTGATTGATTTCATATTTTCAATTTAATTTAATTGTTTTATTATTTAAATAATGATTCCATCACAAACATAATTGGGCCAATAATTGTAATTTTATCTGTATAATGCAGTAATAGTAAACCTTTTTCTGACAGCTATGACTATGACTATTTCTGCCGCCAAGCAGTTTTGCTCAACGCCGTTCTGAAGGGCTTAGTGTAGCATAGTTGCCGGTGTAATTACATTGCTCATAAGGATTACTTACCATCAGATAATTACAATTTTATCTGTATCATGCATTAGTAGTAAACCTTTTTCTAACAGTTCATCCGCTATGACTATTTCTGCCGCCAAGCAGTTTTGCTCAGTGCCGGTCTGAATGGCATAGTGTGGCGTACTTGCCCGTATAATTACATGTATATGAGACTTAAGTCATCAGGAAATTATAATTTTATCGGTATCATGCAGTAGTAGTAAACCTTTTTCTCACAGCTCATCCGGGGGTGTACCGCTAGGACTATTTCTGCCGCCAAGCAATTTTGCTCAGTGCCGGTCTGAACGGCTTAGTGGTATAGTTGCCGATATAATTACATGCGCATGAGGCTTAAGCCATCAGAAAATTATAATTTTATCTGTGTAATGCAGTAGTAGTAAACCTTTTTCTGACAGCTCATCCGGGGGTGTACCGCTAGGACTATTTCTGCCGCCAAGCTATTTTGCTCAGTGCCGGTCTGAAGGGCTTAGTGGTATAGTTGCCGATATAATTACATGCGCATGAGGCTTAAGCCATCAGAAAATTATAATTTTATCTGTGTAATGCAGTAGTAGTAAACCTTTTTCTGACAGAGCTCATCCGGGGAGTATCGCTAAGACCGGTGTAATTATTTGCACATGAGGCTTACTTACCACCAGCCAGTGAACCATCTGTTTAGCCCATCAATTAATTATTTATTACGATATAAAATACAATAACAAATTCGGACTAAACGTAGGCGTTCGATACGTACAATGCGGATCTGTGGACGCCTACAAATATGAGTATTGTTTAGAATTTCTGAAGGGCATGTGCCAAAAGTGGGAGTCTTTTGGCAGACATAAACAATGAATACAGGAGATAATAAGTATGTTTAAATAAACTTAACGTGGTTAGTGAGAGCTTAATGGGTATAGCATGGTGAAGTTCTGCTATAGGAGACAGTAAAAAGTTAAATTACCCTATAAGCGATGAATATTAAAATAATAAAAAGGTTTGTTTTTTTCATAAATTTCGCCTATAGCAAGTTATAAAAATGCTATTGCACAATACATGTTACATGTAATGTGTGGAGTACAAAGGGCAATAACATTCCATTACCTTTCTGCCTTACTTAGAGAAATTTTCGAGAAACCTTAGCCAAAACTTATTGAACAATAACAGTACAATTAGGGACTAACAGCCAATACCATAAATCTTATGCCTTGGTATATTAAGACACCGTTTGCTTATTCGGACTCGCAAGCAACTAATGGACATATAACTTGGCAAGTTCCTTGATGACACTCCCATGATATGCTGGCGACGGGGGGCGAAATCGTACACGCGGAGCGGGCGCATGGACTGCGCGGGTATGAAGTCGTGATATCACTACCCCCCCTCCCGGCCCGCGCGGACCCAGTGTTTGTCAAGCTATAGAACTTTTAACAGACTGAATATTTTTTAATTAACAACAAGAGTATTATATGGAGCCATGTTATATGGACATCAACATTGGAACTTCTTGAACTTGGAACTTCTGGGAAACAAGTTCAGCCGCAAGCCATTGACCTAATCTCATTAAGGCTGAGGCAATTAATTTTATTACAACCGTATATTAATGACAAACAAACATGATAACATGAAAGCAATAACGGATACCATTTACCTATCTAAGTATTTACTTAAGTAAGTAAATAATAATCTATACTAATAATATAAAGCTGAAGAGTTTGTTTGTTTGTTTGATTGAACGCGCTAATCTCAGAAACTACTGGTCCGATTTGGAAAATCTTTCTGTGTTAGGTAGCCCATTTATCGAGGAAGGCTATAGGCTATATATAATCCCGGTATTCCTACAGGAACGGGAACCACGCGGGTAAAACCGCGCGGCGTCAGCTAGTAGTTAAGAAAAATTACGACTCAAAATACCTATACTATTGCATAACTTAGTACTTAAACCTATACTAAAATAAGTGCAAGTTTAAAATATTAAATCTAGGATTTAGTAACAACTTTCTAGAAAACTTCATCGAAGAATGTGAAGCTTTAATAAAGCTACTCTCGGCTCTCAATATCCCAGCACTCTTAGCTAAGCTGCATACACACAAACAACAACATATTGATATCATATACGTAAGACGGAGATACAAGACAAAACCCCTTTATCCACTATCTCGTATTATGTGTACCGCACTTAAATACCGGGCTTAGATGAGAGATGTTTATACGATACGATTTGTATTAGACACGACATTTTTATAAATTAAAGGAGATGGTCCAAAATTGTGTGGAGCCCATGATCAGTCATTGTCCCTGGCAGAAATAAAAGATTTTGAAGAATTAGAGTAAATTCGTATACAAATATACGAATTTACTCTAATTCTTTCGAAATAATATTCGTTCTCTCCCAAGAAATGCATCCATAGAAATCCATAGAAACACTACTATGGGTAATAATGGCGGATAGATGACGTTTTCAATGCAGTAGTCGATTTGACGTTTGCTGTCAATTGTCATGTCACAGTTGCTTTAAGGGCGCCTTCTTGATATAACTCAAAAACTTGGATTTAATTTTATTTCTTACTTTTTATTTAGTACATTTATTCACTTATTTAGATTTTAATAAAATCCTTGTATTTTTTTTTTATTTTAATGATACGGACCATGTCCTTTGAGTTACCATCCTAATTAATGATATCTTATCAGGGCTCGCGGTAAGTAAAGAGGGCAGAGCCTAGAGTAGAACTGGACCTAATCACTCCTTTGTTCTAATGGGTGTTGGAGGAACATTTGCAAATGGTATTACAACTGAGATTGTTAGTAATTGAAATTCAATTTAGGCTATTATGCGATTTGATACAAATATATTTTATGTAACAGCAAAGTATGATATTGTTTACAAACGCATAATAATACAAGCTAAAATTTAATTCAATCATTATAATATAGATAAGTGCTCAATATCAAAGAGGAATAAAAAATAAAATAGTTTTCGGTGTACGAGTAAATTAAGGGTATCCAAATACATAATAAGTTCATTAATGCTTTGTTTGTTAAATTATCACTTGCACTTTCACTTGCACAATGTTCATTTGGTTTTCTAAATTAGGTATGAAAATTACAAAAATGTCATAAAATTGTAAAGATATCACGATACTGAAATCGTACGCCAAACACGTCGTAAATTGTAAACGTCTTGGGCTTATCGAATAAGTTCAATTCGGGCGGGCGGGGCTAATAAAAGGTCCATTCGAGATTGTATTGACGGATCGCGAGCGGATGGGATCACTTGATTTATAGCGCCCTGATTTGGACCATTCGCACTTACCGGGGGATTCAAATAGGTACAGATGTTTATTTAAAGTTAAAGATATATACTCCTAGTTAAATAACCTATGGTGCAGTTGTGGAAGCGTTGCTTCATAATTGAGGTGTCCTGAGTATGACTCAATTTGATTATTGTCTTCTGTTAGGTATTAAATCAGCTCAGAACTTACCGTAACCTCGTATAGCTTAGAGTCGATCACTCATCTTTATAAGTAACTAGCGGACGCCCGCGACTTCGTCCGCGTGAAACTCGATGTTAACTTTTAACTACCCCTGATGATGATGCTCGGCCAACAAAATCAAAGACAGACAGACAAAAAATCGAAAAAAAAAGTTTTTAGCTCCAGTATCGATTATATAATGCCCTCCAACAAAAATTTTCAAAATATCTTCAATGTACAGAATTTGACCTGTTACAGTTTTATTATAAGTATAGATAGATAGTTTTACTTGACTACGAAACAAAAACTTCGGTTCGTCATCCAGGTATGAGCTACTTAACCGTATATTCTCTTATTGTATTTTTCTAAGTTAAAGACACGGTCTTATCATTGAAATGAATAAGTGTACCTACATGGAGCAATTTAAAAATGGCTCAACTTAAAAAAAGTCTGGTACTTTAGATATTGTTTGGTGTATTCACAGAACATAGATATATCCCTTAGGCTAGCGCTTATTTACTTGTTATATCCGTGGGTGAACCTAATCATTTTGAGGATAATACTAGTAGATGATAGATATAAAGTTGTAAACTTTTTCCCCGATTTAGTTATCATTAGTCTTCTGAATCACCCCACAGTAGAAACCAAATTCAAACACGTGGTTATTATCCCAAAAAGCTCGTAAGCAGTTCCTAACAAGAGAAGCTCTCAATCCGTCAAGTTAACAACTTTTAACGACAGATCGCGTTACGCCCCGTCCGAAAACACCGGCCTTTCACGTCCCTGGGTCCTGTTACAACGACAAACAAAGCTGCCTATTCCCTCGATCAACGGGGTGATGCGTTGAGGGGAGTTGCGATGTTTTTTTTTTATTAAAAGCAAGCGTCGAGTTATTGCTGACTTATCTATAAATTCTATCTTTTAAACTAGCAGTTTATTCAATACAATCAGAAAATCTTGACCTTTCAAATGTTCTTGTAAACAAAGAGTACTGTACTTGTGAGAGTTTGTTCAAGCCAAGATAATATCAGCATGTTATATCTCCATTAAGTCGCTGTTATGGTTTAAAAGCCATGATATAGTTAACTGTTGATGATTAGCTCCACAGCGCTTATGTCGGCATATTCCTACCATGCATGTCTTGAGAAATACATACCTAGTATCGCAATTTAATATTAGGCATCGTGGAAAATTAATGTTTTTTCTCCGTCAGTCAATTTCTACGGCAAAAGTAACTGACCACTTGGTCTTATACCACTAGGCCAGAGTTAAAGTGTTTGATTTTCTTACATACAAAGCTATTTAGTCCGTAGATGTACATGTGCAATACGTTTAAATGACTGAATACGTTTAAATGAATGATAAATGAATATAGTTTTACCTGTTTTTCAGTAAAACATAAAACGTTACGTAAACTTTAAAAAATTGTACGGTAACTGTGCAGGATAATATTAAATTCCTTTTACCAGTAATAAATATATAACAAAAAATTCTAATATCATTAGTCATCAAATCTGGGTAGCTCTAGACAATGTGTCATAAGCCAAAAGTCATAAAAAATTTATCTATTTTATATTCAGTCACCATGTCAGCTTTTACGCGTATTCCTCTATGTAAATCAACAGTGGAAAGTTCCTACGCGACTAGAGATGTATTTTTTAAGTGAACCCGCTTGAAGGACCAAGTTTGTTTGGGCGGGACAAGGCATTAGGATCGTGTTATCTTTATATTCGTCAAAGTGAAGTGCCTTTATTAAATGTTTTTATAGTACAGTTTAGTATTTACAATCCTAGGGCGAAAAGTTCAGCTATTATAACAATTATCAACCTATTTTAGGGCCCACTATAGGGCCAGGGCTCCCATTCGCTATAGAACAGAGAGGGGATATTGAGCTAAAACCCACCATATTTTGCTCTAACGCGGGTTGATGGGCTATCCAGCTATTAATTAAACACTAGTAACTAGCTAACGCCCCGCAGTTTTCATCCGCGTATTTAGAATATAGAGATAAAATGTAGCCTATGCCAAAATTTTTAACGTGGATTTCTCGGGGTAAAAGAATTTTCACAATCGGTTCAGTAGATCGAAAGATTACCTAACCCCTACAATACCACAAACTTTACCTCTTTATAATATTAGTATAGATGGTTTGCAAGGTAGGTAGCTTCTTTTGAAATGTACTTCAAGTTCAAATACATTTTTTTAAGGTACCTATAACGAACAATAACATAAAACTGAAATTTTAAAAAATCCCCGAAGGTCTTGAAATTATTAATTACACTCTTGATCAAGTCATCAATATTCTCTTTCAGTGCGCTTTCGTTTGAGACCCCACAACTTTTAAACGGCTCAACCGATTTTCATGAAACATGTCTAAGAACACATAAGTCACCTTTAAAACTAAATTAAAATCACTTCAACCGTTCGGGAGCTATGGCGCCATAGACAGACAGACGCGTCAAACTTATAACACCCCTTTTTTGTGTCGGGGGTTTATTCAGACAACAAACCAAAAATACGTGTCGAATTGTAAATCTCCTATCTTATAAGCTGGTTACAAACTTCTAGTATTTGTATTAAAACTCAGCATTGAAGTTTGAAATGAAAAAAAAAATGCAACACTGAGTTTTCGACCGTTACAGCTTACCCAGAAGGCTACGTGAAAATTTCTCACCGGCCTCAGCAAATATGTAAACACGGCCTTACCTGTAAACAAAATAATAAATGTATCAAACACCGCAATAAGTCCCTAACGTCAACTAGGGCTAGGGTTGTCAAAAAAAACTTAATTATATTAAAACACAATTTGATACACTACGGTGGCTTAACCGAGTTTAAAAAAGTGGTTTACTACACACTGAAAGAGTACACTTATATTTTCTCCGAAATCTCCTATAAAAATAGTTGAGTGTATAGTTGAGTGACACTTATCCGCATGTACAATATTATCGCTATACCTAGAAATTCTTGAATGACATTATAAAGCCGGCCGCATACACTCGTTTTCCGAATCCATTTTCCGTTTTCGGAAAAATGTATGAAATCATTATAAAATGCATTAAATGACGCACATGTACGTTTTTTTCTGAAGGGAACAAATTCCGAGCGTGCGTAACAAATGAGAGCCCTTGCGACAATATACATTCCGAATGAAGAAAAACCATAAAGTATGCTGTAGTCTCACGGAATTGCAAATCGAAATTACGCATTAGGAAAACGAAAACGGAAAACGAATGTATGCGGCCGGCCTAAGCTACCTTCGATATCCCATAAAAAGTAACTTTATATTTACACTTTATCGCATTTACTATAACTAGAAATTCTTGAATGTCATGAACAAACATAGGCTGGCCAGCACACACACAATATTGTCACACAAGATAGTCAATAATATCCATCAGTAAACGGCCTAGCACGCAATACGGGCCGCATAAGCACAACATTATTAATACATTATAAAATACATAGAGATTTTTAACATATTAAGGTCTGATAGTCCATTTCATTGGACTATTTTAAAGCCGACTGTTAGCTTTATATTCTTGAAAATTTAAGAACGTAACGAAATTTCTGTTAAGTGAATTGAAAAACGTCGTTTATTCCTACAGCTATGTTTAATGCAAGTGCTATAGAATTTGGCACCCGTTGAAGCTCGGATTTCATATAACTCTTATTGTTAATGTCGATCTGTCTGTGCAATCTTTTAAGTTATTCGTTTACAAGAGTCACGTTCTCCTAATGCTATTGGTACCCATATAATTTTATCAATTTCAGGAATCTTGACTGAAATCATTCCTGACGGTAAGCGATGATGCAATCATGGTAGTATGCGATTGCCTAGCGGCGCCTAGCTTGTGCCTAGATTGTTCTTTGAAGGACGCAATAAAACAAAATCACATGACCCCATAAACAAGAGGTGCTCACGATACAAAGGTATACTCGTATTAATTAAATATAGAAAGACATCATAATTAAAAAAAATCCACCTACACGTAAGTATAAAATATGCGATGCGTAAATACTTTATGTCGAAATGCTTTTAAAACCCTCTCATATAATGTTACACGTGTAAAATTTTTAAACGATAAACAGTATCTACTTAAAGCATTATCTTCATATTTTATGTGAAGTATCAAAAAGTAATTTCGTATAATAATTTTTTATTCTGATTTATTCTGATATGATAGAAATAGATCTAAATGTAAGGAATATATAAAAATAAGGGCTCAACAAACGTGATCTGTGAATAATAGCGAATGTGACTAATTTAAAATAATTTAATTTGATATGAGTCAAGTACCCTGTTTAGACTATATATTTACTATAGACGAAGTAAAAAACCTGACGAGTCAAAGAAATTACATTATAAGTTAAAGAAGTTATATAAAAGTGACTATTTTTATGTACCACTTTCGCACACATATTTTCAAGTTTCTAGCAAGAATCATTATAATAAATAATAATGCATCTAATTTATTGCAAATCAAATAAATGTTACATTTACTTCATTTGCAATAAATTATATTAGTTTAACTTTCTCGACGATTTCAAATAATTATTACATCATTTGACAACCCTAACTAAAACATATTCAATGTTTAATAAAATAACTTATTTGATTTTCAACCTTAATCATACAAACCTAGAGCTTTAAATCAACCAACCGTCAACCACATTACATACTGGTCAGTCAAAATATGGAGGGACGGAATAAAATATTTGGACAAGAGGTTTTCCTTTTAAAAACAAAAGAGGGAGGCTTTTAGGGGATATGAAATAATAATGATAAAAATCGGTCACCAGGGTATCGGGGGCACGCTTTAGTTTTCTGTGCTAACAGAATTTATGCGGCCTTTTATTATGAGCTTTTGTTTTATGAGTCGAATTCATGCCTTTTGTGGAAATGTTTTTAAAAATTGTAGAGCTTTTTTAGGTCCTTACATATGAAATTAGCGTCTTGTCGTACTGGCCTCTTTGGTCTCAAATATCTCCTCTTTGGTTAGGAGTTCCAATTTCAAATATTACAGCTATTTACTCATGCTTTTGTGTTTTGAAAACCATGCCTCGTTTGTTTTTCTTTGCGTCACTTAGTTTACAAAATGGAAAACTTGAAATTTATGTTATTTACGAGTACGAGTTCCATCGCTGCACCAGTGCAGAAGAATCGGCTCGAAGAACTAATGATGTGTATGGCGGTGGTATCGCAGAACAAAGTACAGTGCGTTTGAAGTATTGTGGAAGCGGATCCATCGCAAACCACGTCACGTCGAAAAGTAGACAGTGACGTAGCGTGGCGACGTTACTCGTCCTGCTCACCGCTCCCGCTTGTCGGTTTTTGAGGACAAGTCAAGGGACAAATACGGAGCATAGCGATTAATTGCGCTAATACAACAATTTGTGGGTATAGAAGGAAACATCGCAGCAGCGCAAGAAACTAGAGTGGCGGATCGCAGGCCCATTAAGTTGCATTTACGACAACGAAAACTGGGAATTATCATAATCATCATCATTAACAGCCAATGGACGTCCACTGCTGGATATAGGCCTCGTGCACAGACTTCCAAACATAACGGTCTCGAGCCGCCAGCATCCATCGACTCCCTGCAACTCGCTTGATGTCCTCAGTCCACCTAGTGGGGTTCGACCAAAACTGGGCTTTCCGGTGCGGGGTCGCACCTTGGGACCCTAACGTCGATCGGTTCTTCGAACTCGTATGTGCACTGCCCATTGCAACTTTAGCTTCGCGACTAGCTGAGCTATCTATGACAGTGACTTTGCGGATCTCTTTATTTCTGATTCGATCACGCAGAGAAGCATCGCTGGCAACAACTGGGAATAGTTAGTCTTAATTTAGTTAATACTCGTATATATTTATTCCATCATCCACCTGTCTCTACGACAGTTTTACTAAGACAGTTTACAACAAAGTAACCTCTTATGTTCAATATTTCTTACATATCACATTTAGGCAGTACTTACCGACGTTTTGTAAGGAAAAAAAGGTTTTTCTTGTTTATACGCGTCGCCGCGGGGTCACGCGACGTTCTATGATATCAACGCATTCCGCTTGATTTTATCAGAAGGGATTGAAAGGCGGGACGGGGGAGGGGGTTAACGTTGGTATATTGCGGTTGTGCACGGTTTAATATGTTGCCGGTAAAATGGAAATATTGATATTAAATTTACATATTCCCTTTTTATCCGGTGGGCTTATCGATTTTACCCTCCTTTTCAACAAGGATTTCTTAGTTACCTACTCACTGAAACTATTTGACAAAATTTTAACTAAGCAGAAAAAGCTCACGATGTCGTTAAACGGTGAAGGTTAAATAGTATGAAAGGTCTTTGCTCAAAGATTAAAGGTTTGGGACTTTTCAGAGCTTGAATTAAAAGATTTTTTTTTATAAACTTTGCTTTTAATGTGAGTTGATTGCTAAAAATGATCTGTAGTAAAAGTAGCTAGTAAAAGTAAAGCAATTTTGATGGTGTTCTTTTCTTCGAAGGCATTAGGGTTCATTTACACGAGCGGCAACTATACCGACGACCGCAGTCGACTGCAGTCTGCTGCGACGTCGCCTGCCGCCGAGACGTCGCCGTCCGCAGTCGTCGGTAGCAGCTGCCGCTCGTGTAAATGAACACTCTAGTTGTTCCTTTAGAGAATAATATAACACAGCATCGCAACTTTTGTCTGGGTGGTCAACCCTGATAATTCTAACTTTTAAATCTTTGTAAAAGACTTTCATACAAACGTTTAATACCAAAATCCGCACACTTATCGTCCGCTAAGCTCCGCTCCGAGTGAACTAACTCGACGAGTACAAAACGTCGGCGGATAAAATCTAGCGCGTCTCAAACCCCGGCCAAGTTGCTGAACTGTGTACACAAGACCGTCTTTGTCCCGGTTAATTAAAAGATACACAGATTTGCCGACACTGGATATATTCTAAGGCACGATATGATGTTCAAACCTAGACTATATACTAGTACATGTGAGTCAGTGATAGCCTGATATGACCTCTGCCTCCGATTCCGGTCCGGTCCGGGGTATGCACCTCCAACTTTTCAGTTATGAGCATTTTAAGAAATTGAATTTGACGTGCCACAAACGGTGAAAGGAAAACATCGTGAGGAAACCTGCATACCTGAGAATGTTCTTAATTCTCTACGTGTGTGAATTCTGCCAATCCGCATTGGGCCAGCGTGGTGAATTATTGGCCTAACCACTCTCATTCTGAGAGCTCAGCAGTCAGCCTGATATGGGTTGATAATGATGATTACTTGTATAAGTAAGTTATAAATATGTTGTCTTTACTACTTTATTTTATTATAATATTAAATAACTGGACCGGGCAAGAACGTACACCGTACAAGGGGAACAGAATTTTCACTACAATAAGCTAGTTCCAGAGAACTACTAAGTACGACTATGATACAATGCAGTGAGACATGTACATCCGTGTACAATGGTACAAGCAGTGAGCGGGTAACAACGATCTGCATCGCGTGCGGTGAGGCGGTAACGAGAGACAGTCGACACTGTCCATTGTGGGGAATTAGGGGACATTATTGTCGTGGACTCCACTACTTCGACACATTTTTCTATCGTATTTAACCATATCTTTTGTTAACTTACGCCATATTAATTTTTTTTTTACTATCTGTATTGGGGTTGATCCATTTATATAGTCGCTCTAAGTAATGTATACTAAGCTAGTACTAAATAACTTCCGAGTACAAGGATGCTACAATCCAGTGAGACATGTACATCGGTGTAGAATGGTACATGCAGCGAGCGGGTAACAACGATCTGCATCGCGTGCGGTGAGGCGGTAACGAGATACATAGTCGACACTGTCCATTATGGGGAATTAGGGGACATTATTGTCGTGGACTTAACTATCATATACGATGCATCGAATTTAATATTACGCTAACTTATATAAATGTTTTATTATACTTATCTTTCTTTATATATTTTTTTACAATTTGCATTGGGTACAGCCTAATGCTTGGCTGAAAAGTCTGATGGTAGGCGATGAAGCAATATATGGTACGTAGGTGTTAGTCTTTATAAAAGGATCATGACTAAAGGTCTCGTAAGGGTTAGAAACTAGTCGGATTCTCCAACGATAATTAAGTAAATGTGTACCTTGTATGTGTAGCTTTTTTTTGTACTTCGATATTATGGAAAGTACTGACTATAGTTTTTAGCGTACTTTTCCTTTTGTTTTTCTTCAAAATATATACGCCATGTATTTTCAACGTCACTATTAACCACGGAACTATTGAGTCTTTAAATCTACCAGATAGATAATCACTCACCATATATTCAAGCTGACAGAAAACATGTTCCACATTCAGATTTCGCGTTAAAATTAATACGTTTTCCACATTTCCACCTCAGATCTACTCTTTACATGAATAGTGGATTCTGCAAATGTGCCAACATCAGCAAGGCCTAACCGATAATCGCTTTCAAACGGTTTTCTAATTGCTGAGCGTCTTCTGATTGGACCGCACTACTCAGCAGTTTTATTCAAACGTAGCGCTAAATGATCAGCGTAGGCCACACCTTCATCATACGTGGTGAAGATATATTTAAATTAAAGTTAGTGAAACTGCAAAGGATTTAGCTAGTGTCGGTGGGTTTTTATATATACTAATATTATAACCGGGACCGGGAATTTCGGGGCCGTTTTGTTTGGAAGTCCATGCAAGGGGCCTATGTCCAGCAGTGGACGTCCATCGGCTGATAATGATGATGATGATGTATAAAAGTCAAAAAGTCAAAATTCATTTATTTCAAATAGGCTTAGTTTACAAGCTCTTTCGAAACGTCAGGTAATAATATTAAAGTTAAGATAATGGTGATAATAATTATTCGAAAACTTAAAATTAAAGTTACGAGGGTTTCAAACGCGCCTTGGTCCCAGAAGAGCCCACAACAAAGTCAGCCAGGTTTATCCTTTTTTAGTTTATCACCATTTAACAATAGGTATATAAGTAGCCTGTCATGTAATACATTTCATTTCCAAGCAATTTTGTCATTTACGTAATCATTGACACTATAATACGACTTTTCTATAAGCTTACGTTTACGTTACGTTATATTACAAAGAGGTAAAGAGCCGCTGGATGCTGGCGGCTCGAGACCGTTTTGTTTGGAAGTCCATGCAAGAGGCCTATGTCCAGCAGTGGACGTCTATCGGCTGACAATGATGATGATGATGATGAAAGTTGTAGTAGGGGAAATCTCTCAATCTACTGGACCGAATTTGACCATTCTACCACTAGAAGGCCACTTTATTTGTGAGTGTCTGAAATACTTGATTCGAGTCTTAAATATCTTTATTTTTTTGACGACTTTTGAAATCTACTTTACAACCTATTCTCATACTTACCAAAATCATTAAAGCCGCGCGAGCTGTTTCCCGAGTTTATCATCTCCGAATCTAGTCCGTTATGCACGCCATTGACGATCAAATTATTCTCACGTTTTTGCAGCACTCACGACTATAACTGATCGTGTATTGGTCACTCGCTCGCTCGACTTATGAAACGTCTTCTCGGCCGTTTGGCGCTGCAGAAACGTGTGAATAATTGATCGTCAATGGCGTGCATTATAAATTACAATCCAGTCGTTATTTAATTTACATTTTTATTTTATTAATTCATAAAATAGGTATTTCAAAACAACTAAAACTCCATTAAAAAGTTTCCTTTCGACCATATGCACGAGAGGTAAAGACTTTTTTTTACGAACTCTTACGTATGCAGAAAATAAAACGGCAAAGAAAACATATTTTAAAAAGAAGTTTTCAGTAATTCAATGTAAAAATATGAAATACATTTAAAAATTTTAGTAGCACAAGGCAAAGAAATTTAAGCATCAAATATTAAGTATTCACTGTATCGTTGAATAAGATTTTAAAAGCACACTCTGTACAACGTAGGCATCTACTAGTGTTGTGCCGGACTCGTATCCGTAGGTATCTGCGGATACCGTCGTCGTCGACGTCATCTTCTTCTTGGTGGTTGTCTGTACTGCTCAAGGTCGTATCCGCATGTCACTGTCCCTGTTCTGCACTATGTTATCTTTCTCAGTAGTTGTGCGCGATGACCCGATAATGCGTCACCAGTAGTATTCTGCTCACACTGCGCCTGGTGAGTCGCCACAGTGTGCGCTGTAGCACATTATTAGCCTCCAATCAGTCGAAAAAATTGTGTTGAAAAAAGGAGTGTTTTTAGACAAAGATCTAACAAAAACAAACAAATCTACGATCTATATCTACGAATCTACTAAACGATCTAACAAAGAAGATCGATACAGAATCAAAGACGTAACGACTATTCTTGTATGTCGTTACATACGACAAAAGTCTAGCATGCAGAGTTCGAACCCACGACCTCTCAACGAGAGTCCAGCCGTTCTGCCAATAAGACTATATTTTATTATCGTTTCAAATTTTCACGCACCGAAACCGGTTGAGTTGGATAATTCAAATCTGTAGCACTATTCTGTAACGATGTTTTTGTTGATTGGGAGCTTCGAAATCGTATCTATCTTTCTATGTCTAACACGATGCTAAATAGGATGTAGATAGAGAGCGTTAGATACGAGTTAGAATAGCCGTAACCGTATACAGTATAATAGACATCAAATATCCGTATTCGGATCCGTATCTACGGATACACATTTTTTACGTTCCGGTACATCACTAGCACCTACCAACGCTAAAGAAGTAAGATTTCAAGACTTGCGAATTGCAATTCACGCTTGCATTAAACATTATTCCGTGTCATACCGGCATCTCATTATGCTGCCTTTCAAGTGCCTTTTCATTATACAGAAAAATACATAAAAAGATATAAATAATGAGATGACCTGGATGATGTTTAATAATATAAAGTTTATTTATAGCTCTTTTGATTATTGACTGAGTATATCTTCAAAAAATAAATAGTAGAAAAGTTTTATAATTTAGACTACATAGAATAAACAATGTAAATAATCTAGTTTTCGAATAAAAAATACATTTATATTTATGCACTCATTACATTATACGCTAATAATATTATAAAGACGAAAGATTTGTATTTTTGTATGTAAAGTATATACTCGAAAACTACTGAAACGATTTGATTTTTTTTTCACCAATTGACAAAACTACGCGGGCGAAACCGCGAGGTTCTGCTAGTAGTTAATATCCGGAACTAATAAACTGGTTCAACAAAACATTTTTGTAGCATTTTTTTATATAAAAGTTAGCCCTTGAATACAATCTCAGCTGACGGCAAGTGATGATGCAATCAAATATGGAAGCGAGCTAACTAACGGAGGAGTATGAGATGCGCCGGGGATCGAACACAGAACCTCCGTCTTGTAAATCCACCCATACTACTGCGCCACGGAGGCCGTCGAAAATTTTCACTACAATACCGTTACGTCAGAGCTGTGATAGTCCAGTGGATATAACCTCTGCCTCCGATTCCGGAGGGAGTGTGTTCAAATCCGGTCCGGGGCATGCACCTCCAACTTTTCAGTTGTGTGCATTTTAAGAAATTAAATATCACGTGTGTCAAATTAATTCTCTGCGTGCCCAGCATCCGCATTGGGCCAGAATGGTGGACTATTGGCCTAACCGCTCTCATTCTGAGAGGAGGCTCGAGCTCAGCAGTGAGCCGAATATGGGTTGATGACGAACGACGATGACCGTTACATCCATTCCACTCTGAGGTATTATGCACATTGAATAGACAATATTCAATCTTACACTTTCCAAAGGATTTGATAGACAGATTGTTGGAAAAATGAAATACAATTGCCTTTTGGATATACTCGTATGTAGCAAACGAGCATCCAAACTGCAAGTAAAACTGTATCCACTAAAATTGAATCAGAGAGAGAATAGAGAGTTGGCATAACAGCAGGTATGTCAAGCCGACAGTTCACAGTTATACCTGTCACGCGCCCCAAATACCTAACGCTTTCCGAGTTATCAAATTTTGAAAGTATCCAGCTGTTCTATTTTTGAAAAGCGGCTGACGGGCTGAACCTGCTTTTTATTCTACCAATAAATTATTATATTATGAAACAGTTCCATTATCGCGCCTGAATGAAGAGTTATTTATAAGGTTTAAAATTAATAATATTTGCATTTGGACTGCGGGCTAGCGACAGCCAGCTATGATATTATAGATTGCTTGGGACAATGGGGATGATGACTAGGTTTGAATATATTGATTTTTATTATACATTCGGGTAAATAAGGTCAATGTTGACTAATTTATACATAAAAACACAGATTGTCTGGATATTGCAAAATAAATGAGATTATAAAATTTTAAAATCATTTATTGTAATTAGATGAAAATTCATACAGTTTTAGCTTCCTTACATTAAATGTGACATTTTTTAATACGTGAACTACAAACATAAACGCACAAATAACAAAGATATTAGACATTTTGTTTGAACGCACATTCAAATCTAACGATCATTACATTACCTACGACGTCATTAGTTCGTGCCATTTTGTATGGGGCGTTTTTCAGGTATCCGCGACAGCTCCGCAAATCGGACGCTTTAAATCCCTGTAGCTCCGAAAGTAATGATCGCAGATACCCTGTTCCTTTTACAAAATTGCCTTAATATTAGCATACTCTTAATTTATATACAATTTAAAAAACTGTCATCATCCCTATTTCATGTAGTATTCAACAATGGACATTTCCAAGTTAAATGTCACCGACCTCCTTTCAGCATTCCTAAAATAACGTACACGTACTAACAGTATGGTATACATGGAATTATTAAAAACTATATGTCGTTTTGGAATCACAAGACCGTAAATTCACAAGGCCGTGGCTAGTTAGCCCCCTACCGTCAAAGACGTACCGCCAAGCGGTTTAGCGTTCCGATACAATGTCGTGTAGAAACCGAGTAATGTGTGGATTTTCATCCTCCTCCTAATATTTAAGCCCGCTTCCATCTTAGACTGCATCTTCACTTACAACCAGTTGAGATTGTAGTCAAGGGTTAACTTATTAAGAATAAAAAAAATATATTTATCGACAAATACGTTTTTGTATTTCAGTCATCTACAGGAAAGTGCTTTCAATTCGAAGTCAAAGAGATTATAAATAAGAGTAAAGTTTAATAGGGCGGTCACGTAGAACAAAATGGCCACTCTTAATGCCCCTGATATAATTACAGGACCCTTCCTAGTCGCGTCTTAATGGACATCCGGCTCAGTAACCTACCTGAACTTTTTTATTGAGTACAAAATAATTTTAAATTATATATAGTAATATAGCTGACCAAGCAAATGTTGTTCTGCCGTACAAATTACTTTCATACAAAAATTTTAATTGGGGGTTTACCCCCGTGGTAGAAAGAAAGTTTTGGTGTATTCCTTATTTACACCAAAACTTTTTCTACCCCCAAAATAGGAGGAAAAAAACTTTACGACCTATTCTCATATAAATATGAGTTACGACACCAGTCTTAAGTCGGCCCCCCTAACCGAGAAGGCCTAATTAGATTGACGGAAACTTGAAATTAGAATAACGTATGCAGACAAAACCATTGCAATCTACAGGATATGTCCTCGCCCAAATCATTCATATCATTGCCCAAAACAAGTAAGTTGTTCTGTTTTGGGCAATGATTTTCTACTTAACATCAGTAGACCTAACATGCGTACCACGACATATCTCGTGAAGAGAAATTGTCGACCAATAGCGGGAGGGTCTGGAAGATAAGGCGTTATTTGCGACTCTGCTGCTATTCGACATTTGTCTTTCCTTTCATCATTATCATCATCATCAAATCAGCCGATGGACGTCCACTGCAGGACATAGGCCTTTTGTAGGGACTTTCAAACATCACGATACTGAGCCACCTGCATCCAGCGAATCTCTGCGACGCAATCTAGCGTATCTTAAGTCCATATATGCATCTTCCGTCAACTATTAAAAACAATGTTTCAAATATTCTGAATTGCGCGACGGTGTTTTAATCTACGACCTTTTGGATTCCAGTTCATTAATCAAAATCAAAAGTAGAAATCCAGGTTACATCCATAATTCAAACAACTTGACCCGCAAATTCTGAAACGGAATAACGGTAGGTATAGCGAATAGCTGATATCACGGAATTAGGTCACACGACACTGTAACCTATTTAACTTAACTACAACTTTCACCGGCTGACGGAAAAACTAATGAAAAAAATTGTATGTTCAAAGCTTTGACATTTTATTCTTTACGGACGATCATTGGTTTAAAGTTTATAGATACAGGATCAAAAATAAAAAAAAAACATACTTTGAAGTGGCACTCATACTTAGATCTGCTGGGTTATTCAGTAATCTTTGTCTATTAGCCACCTGAGGTAATTAACATCAAATCAATATCAACCGTTTTTTATTTAAATACAATTTATCGAAAATCATAATGTCAAACAAAGTGGTTAGTTAGCAAAAGAATCATATTGAATAAGAAATCACGAAACTATATACAGGCTGCAAGCTTTTCTTGATGAGTTCTGTTTACCAACAAACAAATTAAAAATGAGCTAGTTGATAATTTTCGTGTATATCCACTGCAGTTACTCAAAGTTAAAGAGTAGGCCAGCTGGTCTGTAGGTGCCTAAGCTTTTAGTATAAAGCTAGCAGCTACCTAGCGGCACATAAATAATTACTTAATTAAATGCAGAGGTGTCCTGGAGTGAGTGAGAGTGGTGTGCAGAGGTTTTTATTAAATATTTCTATTTAATAAAAACCTCTGCAGTTAAGCGCTTAAAAGCTCAGCAAGTCGCGGCAATTGGCAGGGCACATAGTTCGAAGAACCGATGGACGTTTGGGTCCCAAGGTGCTGGAATGGCGACCCCGCACCGGTAAATGCAGTGTAGGTCGACCCCCTCTAGGTAGACCGAGGACATCAAGCGGGCTGAAGGGAGCCGCTGGATGCTGGCGGCTTAAGACCGTTATGTTTGGAAGTCTATGTACCGCAGTGGATGTCCATCGGCTGTTAATGATGATGACGATGATGATGAGAGATGTCCGGTCCGGATGATACCTCTTAGAAACCAAGTGTGTGTTTGGGGAGAAAAATGTATCTTGAACCGTATAGTCAATTAACATCAAGTGAGTTTTTTATTAATCCTAAGAGAGCTTAGGATTATTTCGTCTGACCAATAAGCAATCTGTTATATTAATTGAAACCATATTAATATTATTAAACAAATATGAACGGGTATTTGCAACTGTGAAATAGTATAGTCAATTAACATCAAGTGAGTTTTTTATTAATCCTAAGAGAGCTTAGGATTAATTCGTCTGACGAATAAGCAATCTGTTATATTAATTGAAACCATATTGGTATTGTTAAACAAATATGAACGGATATTTGCAACTGTGAAATAGCAATACACAAAAATAGAACCTTTATTTGAAAATTCTGCCATAAGTACATCACAATGCCTTAGTAAGCGCTATGTCTGATTCTTCAACCACCTCGGCAATTGAATATCGACCCTCAAGTAGTAGAAGCATCAACCACCACTCTGCCATGTTTGGCACAACAATATAACACAAATGTTTAGAATGTTCCCTTTTATGACATGTAGCACAAAAAATCCATCAACCAAGATCGATCTTTTTCGTGACCAAGTTTTTTCCATCTTCCTCTCCCTCTCTGCCATCTGTACTGAAGTATTCCTGTCCCCCTCTACCGCAAGGACCTCTCGACTGTGAGGAGATCTCGAGCGCCCTTCAGGACGTCTTTGGATGGTGAAATCGTTATTCCAATATTCCGTCGAGGACTTAATTTGTTCAGACAATAATAACGCGTACAATGTAAGTGGTTTGGTAAATATTGTCGGCATTTCTGTATTCATAATTGTTTGCGACGCTTCGATTGGTTTACAGCTGCCAATTTGGCGCTGTATTGTTTCAAACAGATTAATCAACCATAGACATAGACAATTGAAATGGGCATCAGTATCAACTTAAAAATAGCTTACAGAGATACGAGTATTTGACTTAGTAACTATATCTGTGTTTATGTTCACAGACTGATTTGAATTCGATTTTTTCAGATATGGGATTATAGGAACTCATATAAAAAAACTTTACGATTTTTCAGTTTATCCCTGACCCTAAAATTATCACAATTTCACAAAAACAAAACATTGACTAAATTTGAAATTAAAATATTTCGCGTTCGCGTTCGAATAAAATTTATTTGAATTTCAATCTGCGTGCCAATCCACATAATTAAATCTCAAAAAGCTGGTTACAAAACCTTTAATTTAATGGGTATTATTTAAGAATGATTTTATAATTCTACAGTTACGAAGTCGTTTCTATTTAACTCTGTCTAAAGTATCGTGTCAGACAAAGAGATATACAGACGAATTTGAAACTTACTCAGTCAAGTTATAAAAAGATCATAACAGAAGAGCGCTACTGAAGTTTGTTTTACACTGTGTGTGTGCATATGGATCTAAAAACTGAACCTCCTATTTTGAAGTCGGTTAGAAATAGAAACTAAATAATTCGTAACAAGGAAGCTAAAATTCAGGCGATAAATTCCCACGTAAGGTGCTCTGAGACGATAATAATAAATCTTAACGCCTCTAGTCAGAGGTTAATCGGGTGAAATACATTTAAAGTGTTTAATATTTCACTTAAACCTAGTTACGGCGTGCCTTTATCTAACGCTTGGGTACAGTTTGACTAAGGGCCAGTTTCACCATCTGATAAATGTCGGATAGCTTATTCATTTGCGTCTATCATTTGACATTAAATCAAGAAAGTGACAAAACTTGCGTTTAGACTTGTTCCTCCTTTTTCGAAATTAATAATGCATATGATATGTCTATATATATAATCTGGCGCACCATATCCGAAACGAAAAAAGGATATGTTGTTCATCAAAAATTAAAGGACTATCTAGACAAGAAGTGCTACCACGCGGTTAAAGAATGAACGATACAGACAATCAAAAATATAATAAAAATTTTTAATAAAAAAATACAACCGACTTCAAAACCTAAAAACGTACCCACTAAACTAAAAAGCGAAAAATAACATCATAATATGTTCCACCTGCTGATCAGTATGAAGGCGGTGCTAAGCCGGTGATGTATTAATTCAAGCCATGTGAGAATATCTTACAGATTTACATTTTGCAGACAGTTTCATGTGGTCCTGTCAGAAATGGCTTAAATTAAGACAACACCGGCTAAGCACAGCCTTCATACTGATCAGCAGGTAGAACATATTATGATGTTATTTTTCGCTTTTTAGTTTAGTGGGTACGTTTTTAGGTTTTGAAGTCGTTTGTATTTTTTTATTAAAATTTTTATTATTTTTCCATTTTTAGTGTAAAATTTCATCTGAAACGAATACATCAGACCCCTAATGACAGTCACAACCCATCTAAGTAGAAAGTTCTCAGCAATACGAATTAATCAAGTCCAAACACAAGGTAGTTACTGTAAACTGTTAAGGAGTTCCTTTAATTGACCTTGGTCTTCATCATCAGACCCCTAAATGACAGTCACAACCTATCTATGTGGAAAGTTCTCATTAATACAAATTAATCAAGCCCAAACACAAGGTAACTGCTGTAAAACGCCGAGGAGTTCCCTCGTGTGTTTTATGGCTCCATCATCAGATCGATTTTAAACCTTCATGAAATTGTAGTGCTTAAAAGTACTAAATGGAAAAGTTTACGAACACAGTAGACACCCATATAATTTTCGAAAGTTCCCCTCAATTTCTCCAGGATTCCATCATCAGATCTTGACATGATGGCAATGGGACCAAATGGGGACTATACCGTTTCAAACAAAAAAAGAATTTTTGAAATCGGTTCAGGCGTCTTTGAGTAATCGGTGTACATACATAAAAAAAAAAAAAAAAAAATACCGACCGAATTGAGAACCTCCTCCTTTTTGAAGTCGGTTAAAAATCGGTGCCCCTACTCACTTGACATTATACAATGTAAACTTTATGGTATTGCTTAAACAATAAATAAATGACTGACACTTAACAGAAGGTGGTGAAGATGGCCCTGACTACTATTCACTACAAGCAGTTTATATATATTTACAATCCTGACGATGACACAACGACCAACAATGCTTCCCAGGCAACACCAATACAAGCTACACAGCGTCTTCGCCGGCGAAGACGATATCTGTCGCCACTCGGACGTGGTTTTTTTTTTAACTCACGATCCCGGGGGCGCCCTGACTCAGGTCATAACACCCTTTACGGCTCTCTAAGCCGAACTCCGAGTTACGTTGTTACCAGATTTTTTTACTAATTCAATATTTGCTTCCAGGGATAATTAGATTTCCATTTCACTAATAGATATAGGCATCCTTTAGTGTTAATCGATGAAAAGAGTTCTTCGGAACTAAACGCTAAAAATAAACATTAGAAGTGGGAAGACAAAGGTCAGGTGCTGGAAATAAACTAAGATGTTGTTAATTATTCAACAGGGCACTTAGATTAGATTTATGTTGGCTGAAAATACCTTCACTGGAGCTAAACTTATTTGTACATGATCTAGTAATGTATGTACAAACTCGTAGGTAGTGATTCAAGAGAAAGGTTTATTACACCGACGAAGTGGCAATGGGCATGGCACATAGTTCGAAGAGCCAATGGTCGTTGGGGTCCCAAGTTGCTGGAATTGCGACTCCTCACCGAAAAGCGCAGTGTTGGTCGACCCCCCACAAGATGGACCGAGGACTTCAAGCGGATTGCAGGGAGCCGCTGAATGCTGGCGGCTCGGGACCGTGTTGTTTGGATACGAGAGGCTTATGTCCAACAGTCGACGTCCATCCGCATGATGATGATAGTGATGAACCCAAGACTCGAAACCTGGACCCTATTGATCCAAAGCACAAATAAGCAGCATCGGACCAACAAGACAGTTTTATAGTGTAGTTAAAGATAAATTTAGGTATGCATAAAAGTATCTTGATTTAAGATTTACAAACTTTCACATTTTCAATGACAACGTTCATCTCTCACACATCCGGCTTAAGACATTGGAATAAAAATGAAAGAAAGAAAGAACAATGAAAGCGTATTGTCTTCCGCCGCCGCGAAATATTCCTTGGCTGCATTCATATGAGTGACATTCGGCGTTAAGTCGTTTACCAACCATACAGTTTGGTACTACGGCTATCATATTACATGAACGTCTATCAGTAAGAAACCCAATCATTTTGTAAGTAATTTTGACTAATATGCTTATAAATTACTCGTTTAATTTTATCATTAAAAGGAAAGTAGATACATATAATATTTGTTTGATAAATGTTCTATTACGAAAAGCAACTGACGGATTTAGATGAAATTAACATTCATAGTATCTTGTATCCCAATATGTTTGCTCATTTATTATTCACCCAAAAAGTAACGCGGTCGCTCACATGTAGCTGATTATATAACATGTTTATTAACGAAAGCTAAACCCATTGAACTCTAATTTGTTGAACTATTTAGACTACAATCTAATGTGACTGTGTGACATTCACGTGCGTTCACAACTGTATGATTAATAAACAGCGTTACTAAGCCGCGTTCTCGGAGAGCAAACAGTAGGTATTAAAATAGTAAAATGGAATACGAATATTTTCACAAGTGAAACAATAAGCGGCTGAGCTGACGCAATATCATGGACTATTTGAATGCAACTTTTGGAAAAGTTTACAGTAGGCTACATATTTCCAACTGCCACGTTTATTTTACATTGATCCAGTAGTTAACGTTTTGTACTACGGATCATGAAGCCCTGGGTTCTAGACTGAGATCAAGCTATAATGGGTTTTTGTTTCAATAAATGAAATACCTTTGCTTTGAGCATACGAAATGTTTTCATTTCTATTAGATGGCGAAACAAACAGACGAATCTTAATAGCCTGGGTATATTAATGTGTATATATGTATCTACGTACATATGTATGTATCTCGAGACGAAAGAAAAACATATTGTCGACCGAAATCGAAAATATGCGAAAGGACGAAAGAGAGAAATATTTCTCGAGATATCTCGTGGTACGCCGTCGATCCTAACCCTAGGACAACCTAGCACGCACGTTTGCTAAGAACACTAGAAACACGTCTTATAAGTGCAATGTGCCACGATACAGCATCGAAGCATTTCGAAGAAATTATTTAATGGCGTGTGCCGAAAAAATAAAACCCACTTCCGTATAAACGTGCTATCATTTAACACCAAGTGAGATCGCAGTCTAGCGATAATGTTTGTCGGATAAAAATATCGTATAATAATATTGGATATATTTTCTGCTTCCACTGTTTGAGTGGACAGTTGCGCCACCTATCCATTATATTTTAATAATAATTTTATATTGTGATGTGTGACATTATCTACTTTAATTCGATTCGACCACTAGGCCAAATGGCCTCCACCCCGGGAGGGGTTGGAAGAGACAACCGGGGGAGAAAGGTCCCCCGCGACGCACCCGGGCAAGGAGACGAAGCCTCGAGGCCTGTACCCCCGCCCCGTCATCACAGGCTGGAAAGACCCACACATCACACTTAAAAGTAAGTAAGGATCTTTTCTTCCTTATTCTTTCTTTCTTTCTTTCACAGGATATCAAAACGACGAAAAGGTGGTAAAACCAAGTACATACTAAAGAAACAACGACTCAACGCGAAATTATTAAATTCCTTTATCTTCATATTCACCCTTCCTTTTCCACATTTGCTTTGATAATTTTTTTTATTGCTCTCTTCGCAATTGTATCTTTGAAATACAAATTCGTTTATTATATCAATGAAGTTAATGTTACGAGCGCTTGAAGATGACACTGTCTGTTAGAAGCACTACCGGTATAGCAGAATATACTGAAATGCTACTCAACTTAAATCTATCTGTAACTTTGCCAGCGTATTTCACTGCATTAAATTGACCGATGAATAGAATGATAGATAGTTGATTGATGAATAGAAATAAATAGAAAAGAGTAGAATAAATTCCCAGAACCATAACAAAACAACAATCTCCAAAGCTCATAGATTAGCGAAGTTAAGTAATCCGATGTCGAGCCTATGGACGTTGCGGTCCTTAGGTGCTGAAATGGCGACCCCGCACCGGAAAGCGCAGTGTTGGTCGACCCCCCACTAGGTGGACCGAGGACATCAAGCGGGTTGTAGGAAGCCGCTGGATGCTGGCGGCTCGAGACCATTGTGCTTGGTTCATGCAAGAGAGCAATGTCCAGCAGTGGACGTCTATCGGCTGATAATGATGATGATACTTGTAATCAAGACAAGCCTCAATAGCCAATGGTTACAATGATTGCCACTGGTAAATAAAAAAATATATCACATCACACTAATATTATCACATCACATCACACTAATATTATAAAGGCGAAAGTTTGTGTGTAAATATGTTTGTTCCTCCTTTACGCTGCGGCTACTGAATAATAGATTTGCCTGAAATTTGGAATGGAAACAGATTTTACTCTGGATTAACACAGGCTACTTTTCATCCCGGAAAAACCATGGTTCCCGCGGGATTTGTGAAAATCTAAATTTCACGCGGACGAAGTCGCGGGCGTCCGCTAGTAATAAATAAAATCAATGAATGACGTCAGCACTTCACAAAACGCATTCGAACGGGCCACAAGAGTAAAATCTCGAAGTAATGTGTGTTCATTTCAAAAACACTAAATACCGTGATTTGCCAAAATTCCGTCGATCCTGTTTACATACACCCACTTACGTGTCGGGCGTTGTTTGTAAATTACGTGAACAAACCCGGCAACGGCGCACATTTCAAAGGAAATTCGCTTATTTGCGAAATATACGATAAACATTTCAATGGAGTAATTTGAGATGAATGAAATGGGAAAACAAATAACTACACAGTGTAGCATATACGTTGCCGCCACTTAAACAATGCTTGTTTTACAAGTTAAACTATCGTGTTAGCCATAATAGTGAAATGTACTCGTTTCGAATACACACGGGGCCCTTAATCATAAGCTCGTTCATATTCATTAATCAACGGGACAACAAGTCCGTTTGGCTCACCTAGCGTCAGCGTTGGATTACGTTAGATTATCTATCTACTATATAAAAATAAGTCGGGTTTTCCTTCCTGACGTTATAACTCCACGGTTTTGCATTCATTGGAAAGGTCTCGGGGCTCCGTGAGGTTTATGGCAAAGAAAATTCAGGGATAGGTAGAGGTAGGGTAGGGGTAGGGGGTAGGGGTAGGGTAGGGTAGGGGTAGTTGAAAGTTTACATCGAGTTTCACGCGGACGAAGTCGCGGGAGTCCGCTAGTTTATGATAAAAATGATTTTAGTAAGTAATATTGACAACTATGAGTGTTAAAATTCTTTGGATTTTATTTAACATAGAGTAACATAGAGTTAAACATATCATACAAAGTAAGGAACTGCATCTATGTATTCCGGACCATACTCGTAATCTCTAACCATGAATAAACTCAAACGTGCAAAACTTATAACAAAATGCATATTCATCATTTACAAAGAGGCGGCAACCAGGATGAGGTAGCCGCCTTTTTTGCCTGCAACCATTACCTCCTTTCGGGTAGCGAAAGGTGGGGCCGCAAAATGTGCATCATTTAAAACCGAAATGCATATTCATGTGCGAAATGCGAATATTTCTCAAAGGCGTTGTGCAATTTGCCTTGTTTTACGTTGAAATACCAAGTTAGTGCACTCCACTGTGTCATTTAAGTTGTGCGCCGCAAAGTAGCTTTACAGTTTACACCTTCGCGATTGTGTTTTACGCGGAGTGCTCTTGTGTTAGCACTTAACGCGGAGTTATTGTGCTGGCGTGTTTTTGCCCAATCTATCTACATATCAACCATACTGTACGTGAATTCAGTAAAAGGGTATGCCAATCCCCGGCCTCGGCCTACCCTAGCCACCCCTCCATTTACTTATTAGAATATTTTTTTTTTCGTTTGTCGTTTTCTTTTTTATTTTATTTTTTTTATTGACAAAGAATACAATAAGGATCTTAAGCTAACTTATCCTAATAATTATACAAGGCTGCATTTCCGCGCTGGACAGCCAGACTGATCCTTTGCGCAAAAAATGAGCCAGCCAAAATCTTGATTATTCTACTATAATGATGAAATCATTTCTTTATCAAAAAAAGTTCGCTATAACGTTTTACGACATCTTTTATTTGTCCCCAACTTTGTTGCTACAAGCAAAGATTTTCCGTTCGTTGACCATACAGTCCGACCAGTTTCATAACATTTTTTTGTAGACTTATGTTGCTTGTTTGTTCGTTTTCTTGTTTGTTTGTGTCTTGTTTGCTTGTTGGTAAATGAAAATTTTAATATATTTTTATAAAGCTTTTCATATCAGAAAGGCAAGCCATTTTTGATACTTAATTTTTGACGTGACAACGTCATAAAGTTCGATGAAGCCGGCTGTACACTAGAAAAAAGATGACGTCATACGTCGTTACCTCGTTCTAGGGTTGCCACCTTTTTTTTAAGAAATAAAGTATATTCTGGTTTATGAAGATAATTAAACAGTATTTTAAAAAAACGAACATTTTCTTTTGAAAAATGCAACCATTCCATCAGTATTTTCTTATAACGTTGTCACGTTTAACTATCGTCAGTAAACTGACTTTACAGACAAACAATTTTTTTTTGGTGTTTTATTTTATACTAGCGGACGCCCGCGACTTCGTCCGCGTAAATTTCAAGGTCAACTTTACTATTACCCCTACCCTACCCTACCCCTACCCTACCCCTACCCCCACCCTACCCCAAACCTACCCCTACCCAACCCCTACATCTACCCTACCCGTACCCTACCCTACCCCTACCCCCACCCTACCCCTACCCTACCCCAAACCTAGCCCTACCCTACCCCTACCTTACCTACACCCTACCCCCATCCTACCCCTACCCTCCCCGTACCCTATCCCTTTCCTACCCCTATCCCACCATTTAAAAAATGTGACAAACGTACAAACTTTACCTCTTTATAATATTAGTATAGAAGTATAGATAGTATAGATATAGATAATCCACTAGTAAGCAAATAGAAGTACGTTTTCTATTTTATAGTATCTAAGACAAGTTCTGCCATGTTTACAGACTTACGAACACGGGACTTACGGAGGGCGCCCGTAATAAAGGCACGTTGTCTTTCCGGCGTTATTAAATTCCTCAACGTAATATGAGCGACGTACGACAAAAGACATCTCGCCGAGGGATTTGCTGTAAGCAGTACGTAATCTTTAACCGGGTTCCTGTGAAAGGGATGAACGAGAAAGATGGAAAAGCAAAAGAGAAACATGACTGCTATATTCATATATTTCAAAATTCATTTATTTCAATTATGCTTAGTTTATAAGCATTTTCAGAAACACCAGGTTCAGGTTTATTTTATTAGATAACTAGCGGACGCCCGCGACTTCGTCTGCGTGAAATTCGTTGTAAACTTTCAACTACCACTACCCTACCCTACCCTACCCTACCCCTATCTTTATTTATTCCCCCCCCCCAACCCCTGCGAGTCGCGTCGAGCGCGGCAACCGTTAGGTACACAAAAATAAGCCATATAGCATGAATTAGTATTCACGCGCGATGGCTTAGCGTATTTCTTGTATAACTTTGGTGTTCCTTTACCGATTTTTATGATTCTTTTTTTATTGAATAGGTAATAATGTAAACTTTTTTAGTTAGGGATGAGTGATGAGTGTTATAAACATAAGAGTAGACAAATATAATTAGAAAGCTCCAAACTGCTAAGCTATCGGGAGTTACACGTGTTATTGTGAGTCAACCATAAAAAATAGACATATATATGCTGTTGTGTTTTTATAGATAATTTTAAGAAGAACATTTCCGTCATACATGATTTCTATGTAGCTTTAACCATTAAGGCTGTACACGCGACGGAAGCTTAAAAAATTGAGTAACTTCTCCCGTTTTCTCAACACTTCTCTTCACTGCTCTGCTCCTATTAATCGTAGCGTAATGAAAAGTATACTATAACCTGCCCAGGAGTATGTAGAATAATTGTACCAAGTTTCGTTAAAATCCGTCCAGTAGTTTTTGTTTCTATAAAGAACATACAGACAGACAGACAGACAGACAGACAGACAGACAGACAGACAGACAGACAGACAGACAGACAAAAATTTTACTGATTGCATTTTTGGCATCAGTATCGATCACTAATCACCCCCTGATAGTTATTTTGGAAATATATTTCATGTACAGAATTGACCTCTCTACAGATTTATTATAAGTATAGATGGTGATAAAAATTGGTTGAAAACTCAAAATTAAAGTTACGAGGTTTTCAAACGCGCTTTTGGTCCGAGTAGAGCCCTTTTATAGTGTAATGTTCGGGTGCACAGAAGGGGTCTTGAAGAATACAACAGCAGCGTTACGACGTAATAATACTTTATTATAGTATGAAAGTACTAAGTATTACTATACACGAAAAGAACTAGAAAGGAACTAACTACAATATTGGGTGGAGGAGCTTATAAGCTACGACAATAACAACATCATTTAGTTAAAGTAAATAAACATCTCTGGACTTTACTCTAGTTAGCAGTAATTAGTCATTAGTAATCGTCAATAACATCATTATCACCAAAAGTACACTCATCTACGAAAGTCTTATACAAAATAATAGTGTACAGTGAGTTACAAAAGTATTCTTAATATTACAAACATTACAATCCTCCCCCTTTAAGAAAATAAACACAGTTTATTTTTATTTGTTCACAAATTAAATCTTATTTCGAACCTTATATTATAATGAATGATTACACATTTTACAATATTAATGTCAATAACATCATAACATAATTGTAACTTAATAATAACATAATACTTATTCATTTTGAAACAAATCAATTTACTTTCAATTGAGCAATTCTGGTACTACGCCTTAAAGGTGTTTCAGAATTTTCTGAAGGAATTTCATCTAATTCTATATCTCTATTTTCATTGTTTACTTTTAATGTTATGCAATTAGTTATTCTTGCACAACAAGACCTAGTGTCTTCTAATGCTAATATTCTATCATTTCTATTACAAAAGAAATGTCTTCTCCATATATATTTAGCTAAACGGTATATAACATAAACAAAAACCATTTTTAAAATCGAAAAGAATATATATGCTAAATAAACATTGTTAACGACTTTATCTAATATAGTTTCATTTTCCATTTTGTTAATAGCAATAGTATCTACTTTATGACTCGCTAAATTTAAACTTTCTAAGTCAACTTTTTCATGATATTTTAATGGAATGAAAGGTATATTAGTTATATTTTTGTTTCTTATTTTCTTACAACATTCATCTGTAAGAATATCAATATGTGGTAAAACAGAATTATAACTACTTTCTAAAATCTTACTATTAGTTTGTAACATAATGTTTGTTGTGTATAATTTACATCCTTCTGATAGTTGAATTATTCCTGTGTCTACTAATTCGATGTCAATTGGTTCTTTATTTCTACAATTTAATGTACCAATAACTTTATGTGGTGTAACAAATAACCAATTATTATCTTGATGTAACTTATACCATTGCTCTATTGGTATATAAGCTAACCTAGTATCACAAACAGTAGGTAATTTTGTGTTACCATATAAAAGTTCAGTTTCACATATTTTATTCGTATGGACCGAATACAGAGGTTTTTCTAATTTACATATGTATTTTTCGTTGTTATAAACTTTCTTGCATTGACTTAAATTCTCTAAACTAGTATAATGAATTTTATTATTAGATATCAAAAAATATTTAAAATTAGGTAAAATAAATATAAACGTTTTGTCAGTACTCTTAATTGGAACTGGCAATACTTGATACAAATCATAACTAGCTTGAGTTATTAACGGAGTTTTAATAACAAAAACAATTTTATTATTAGTTACATAAGACACAAGATTTACTAATGAAAACAATTCTGGTATATTTTTATCAATAATTTCTAAAGAGTATTTTGTCTGAGGTGGTAAATATGATAAGGTTTTCCTTAATTCAATTCCATATTGTTCTGGAGTTATTATTACCGGGTGAATAGCATTATTTCTCACAAACAGTATAGCATTTACAATAGTTGAAATTTCATTTTCTACCTCAGTTGTTATTAAAGTCAATAATGACATGTGTTTGTCGATATCTTGTTTAATTTTTTCATACTAATTATATATGCATTTTTTTTTAAATATATAATTTACAATATCATTAATATTACTAATTATCACATACAATCATTCTGAAACCGCGTTTTTCAATCTATTTATATGTACTACTACATTTTTATTTTTAATCTTAATCGTAACATTTGTTGAAGAATTAATTTTAATTATTTTATAAGGACCTAACCAGTAAGGTGATAATTTTCGTGACCTACCAGGTTTTACTGATTCATTACTTAAATATACTAAATCTCCTATTTCAAATTTTACGTCTTTACTTTTCTTATCATATATTTGTTTATTATATTCTTTGGAATCTATCAATTTATTTCTTGCTATTTCTCTTGATTTTCTTAATTTTAAAATTAATTCGTCTAAGTATGTATCATAAAAATATTTAAATTCAGGATCTTTACTTATAGAACTTGGTAAATTTGCTTTAAAACCAAATATTAATTCAAATGGTGTAAACTGAGTTGAAGTATGTACACTCGTATTATAAGAAAACTTAGCAAAATCAATCCATTTATCCCAATTACTTTGGTCTTCATTAACATAATGTTTTAAATAATCTGCTAAGGTTGAGTGACTACGTTCTAATGCACCATTAGATTGCGGATGGTATGCACTAGTATTAATTTTCTTTATTTTAAATAATTTTGAAACTTCTTTGATTAAATTCGAAGTAAAATCTGCTCCTTGATCTGTTAATAAAGTTTCAGGTATTCCAAATTTACAAATAAAATTTCTAACAAAACAATCTGCAATGCGTTTCAGCATCATGTTTAGGTAATGGATAAGCTTGCGAATATTTCGTTAAATCATCTTGTAAAGTTAAAATATACTTATTTCCATCTTCTGATAACGGTAAAGGACCTACAATATCGAGAGCAATCTTCTGGAAAGCTTCTGTAGAAGTAGAAGTGATTTCCATTGGATTCTTCTGCTTTTTCCTATTTATTTTATTCTTTTGACAAGATTCACATTTATTAATAAAATCCTTAATGTCTTTCTTCATAGTTTCCCATTTATATTTAGCTTTTATTTTCTTATAAGTTTTGTGAAACCCTATATGACCTGAAATTACATTTGAATGATTTTCTTCTAAAATCAATGGTATATCCTCCCTTTTTGGGGTTTGAACTATCCCGTGAAAAACAATAATTTTTATGTTTGTATCCTTAAATATATATCTTATTATAGTTCTTATTTTATGCCATTTAAGATGAAAGTTACAAAAACTAGTTAAATTTATTTCGTTCGTATTTTCTTCTAATAAAGCATGTTTCAAATTCTTAAAACATTCAAATAAATCTTCATAAGTTACACTATCCCAACAATTAATCTTTGGAAATGTAAAATAAATTTTCCTATTATTATCTAATATACTTAAAACTTCATATTGAATTGGTTTCTTAGTTTTTAATTCTTTTATATACGATTCATATTCTATTAAATTCTTTTCATTTTGTACATCTAAATCAACTGATGTAAATACTATTTTATCTACATTATTAGGAAGTTTATCATTATATTCTTCGAGATTATTAAACAGAATTGGTTTTCTTTCCATTTCCTTCAAAAAGTTTGAATAGTTTTCTCCGTTTTTCGTCACACTATATATTTTAATATTCTCAATAACCATATTTTCTGGTTTTATTCTACTTAATGCGTCAGCATTTTGATTTAATTTCCCTTGTTTATATACTATTTCGTACTCATATTCTTCCAATAATAGCCTCCATCTGACTAACCTAGAACCTGGGTCTTTAACATTCATTAACCATGTCAATGGTTTGTGATCAGTTATAATTTGAAATTTACGTCCGTATAAATATGGTCTAAAATGTTTTATTGACCATACAATCGCTAATAATTCTTTTTCTGTTGTTGAATAATTTATTTCACTTTTTTTTAAAATTCTACTAGCGTATGCTATCGGATGATCATCTGAACCTAAACCTTGAGATAAAACACTGCCTATCGCGTAATTACTAGCATCCGTTGTTAAATAAAAAGTTTTTGAAAAATCTGGATATATTAAAATTGGTTCTTCACATAGCTTTGTTTTTAAAGTTTCAAAAGAATGTTGTTGTAAGCTTGTCCAATTAAAAACTTCATCTTTCTTTAATAATTTAGTAAGAGGTTGACTAAGTTTACTGAAGTCTAATATAAACCTTCGATAGTAACCTGCCAAACCTAAAAAGCTTTTTATATCTTTAGGATTTTTAGGAACCGGAAAATTCTTTACTGATTCTATTTTCTTTGGATCAGGTTTAACACCGTCCTGTGTAATCAAATGTCCTAAATACATAACTTCTGTCTTTAAAAATTCACATTTATCTGGTTGAAGCTTTAAATTATGTAAAGATAATCGATCAAATACTTCTTTTAATTTTAAATTATGATCTTGTAATGAATTTCCATATACTACTATGTCATCAAGGTAAACAAAACATTTAATTCCCTGTAAACCCACTAAAACGTTATTCATTAATCTTTGAAATGTTGCAGGTGCATTTTTTAATCCAAAAGGCATTCTAGTGTATTCATAATGACCTGAAGGAACACTAAATCCTGTCTTAGCTTGATCTTCTAGACTCATTTTAATTTGATGGAATCCCGATGCTAAATCTAATGTAGTGAAATATTTGCTATTTCCTAACTGATCTAATATATCGCTTATTTGAGGTAATGGATAAACATCACCCACGCTAATCTCATTTAATTTCCTAAAATCTATTACAAGTCGCCATTTCTTTTTACCTGAAGCGTCCATCTTTTTAGGTACCATCCATACAGGAGAATTCCATGGACTATTAGATGGTTTAACTATTCCATCTTTCAATAATTTTCCTATTTGTTCGTTAACCTCTTCCTTTAGTGCTTCTGGATACCTATATGATTTTGTATTAATAGGAATGTTACTGTTTGTAGGTATCTCATGCATTACTGTATCTGTTGATGACAGTGGATCACCTTCTAAATAAAATATATTATTATATTGTATACATAATTCTAATAATGATTCCTTTTCTTCTTTGTTTAAATGACTAGTCCTCAATGTTTGCTTTAACTTATCTATACGATTTCCTTTGTATGCCGTCTCATTCGTAACTTTGTTTATACTAATTATCTCATTCGTTTTCTGTAACTCATTAACTAATGGTTCTAATTTCACAAACAACTTATTTATTTTGACTTCCTTATCAGTCGTATTCAAACATACCGTTAATGCTTTGTTTTCATTAACTTTAACAATACTTGGACATAAATAAACACCGTCGGATAACTTTATTGGTTCCGATATTATTCCTTCCTTCAAATTAGAGTTCTCTATACAAATCGATATAACTTTTTCACATCTTGGTTCTATGACACAACTTTTTTCATTATTACTCATATTTTTATTCAATTTCTGTGGATGAACTTCACAATTTATTTCTAACTTAATACATTCACTCTCTTTTCTATTTTTAATTATCGGTGGATATACATCACCGTCTACTTTACTTCTATCATTTTGATTTATCTGCGGATAACCGTCGCAGCCTAAACTATTCTTATAATTTTTTTTTACGTGTGGATAAACGTCACAGTCTATACTACTTTTACATTTTTTATCTATCTGTGGATAAACGTCACAGTCTGTATCATTTCTATAATTTTTATTTATCTGTGGATAACCATCACAGCCTTTATTACTTCTATCTTTTCTATTTATCATTTCATTTCTCACTATATTTTGCGGATAAACTTCGCTATTACTTTCATTATCATTATTATTTATCTGTGGATAACCATCACAGCCTTTATTATTTCTATATTTTCTTTTTATCATTTCATTTCTCACTATATTTTGCGGATAAACTTCGCTATTACTTTCATTATCATTATAACATTTATCACAATTTTCTTCATCAAATATATCAATTTCTAAAGTATTTTCACTTATATTACTATATCTTATTTTTTCATGTTCAATATCATAATATATACCACATATACGTATTATATCATCTTCATAACTAATAATTGACCCCGTTTTTGATAAGAAATCGCCACCTATTACTCCATTACATTGAATAGGAAAGTAATCGGGTACCACGTGAAGTGTATGATTAACTCTTTTGTCTCCTATTTCAAATGTCAATTGGACACTGCCTAAAGTATTGGTGGGGCTAGCATCTTTATCTATGCCTTTTAATTTTATTTTGTGGTTTTCACATATCAACGTATCTTTTTCTAATGAATCTAGTTTTATTAATGTTACTTCGGCTCCTGTATCTATTAGGAACTTATTCTTGTTCTCTACAATATTATTTGATACTAATTTTACATATGACGAAATACGTGTATCTACATATCTTATTCGGCCTGAATCTAATTTTCGGTCTTCGGGTCGGCCACGGGCCTCAGACCTTTGGAGTTTAAATGATTATTATTGTTATTTCTAAAGTTTTCATTAAACCTATTGTTCCCATAATTTTGCCTGTTGTTGCCATAATTTCTATTATTTGAACGATTTAATGTATTATTTTGAGGATTATTACTATAATTATTACGACTTACGTTTGGATTATTCCAACAGTCCCTAGCAAGGTGTCCCCTTTTCTTACAGACAAAACATGTAGGTACATTATTATTGGAATGGTTTGACTGCATTTGTCGAATTTGTGGTTGACTTCGACATTGGTGACTAAAATGTCCTAACTTATTACAAATCGAGCATCTTTTAATTAAAGGGTTATAAGTATGTTTTAAACTCATTTCTTGTCTAGATTTTATCTCTTGTTCTTCTGATATTGCTATTGAAATTGCATCTTCTAAGGTAGTAGGTTTTTGAGATTTCAATAGTATATGCAACTGTGGTAAGAGACCACTAATAAAAATATTAAGAGCTTGATTTTTTAATAATTCTACGTTAGCTTGTCTAGCTTCTTTTGTTAATTTTGGATCTAGTGATTTTATTAATTTTATGTAGCAATTTTCGACCCTATTTGAATATCTTAAAACTGTTTCATTATTACCTTGTTTACAAGAGTTTAATTCTAATTGCCATTGAGCAAATGTACGTTTTTCTGAATAGTTTTCCAATAAATGAGTTTTTAAATTTTCCCATGAAGGAAAAGATCGGTTTAGTAGTGTTGATCTAATGTTTCCCTCTATTTTGGATAATACTACTGACACAAATGCTACATTATAAATTGGATTTAACAATTGATAAGCATTGTTGCAGTTATCGATGAACACATGTAAATTGGATTTATCCCCGTCGTATTTATTTATCATTCTTTCTGCGAGACCTATATCAATATAACCACTTGAGACAAACGTTTCTTCTGATTTAGACATTTTGTTATTTTAAAATATACTATAGGTTATTAATTATTTTTCACAAAAAACCCTATAACACGATATAAAATAATATACGAAAACACAATATAATTTGACACAATAATTCAACAATTATACGACTTACTTGTACGTAATTGAATTAATTGCGGAGTTCCTCTTCTTCTCGAAGTTTGCCGTTGAAGCGTTGCAGCGCGAACACCACTGGAGACCAACTAGCTGTAACTGGGTACCGACGATTGTTTGAACGCCGATATTAGACCGTAGTCGCCCAGTGCCTTGATTGACTCGTTGATGGTCTTGTTACTTGAGAACTTTTGGACCGTAGACCTCGTCTTCTTAGTAAACTCGTGTTGTATTTTCAGACGCCTTCCTTTGTTGTCCAGTACGTATTTAACGCGAAGAACTGGAGCTTGCCCGTCGAATACTTTATCAGGAACAAGTCTTTTAGTAAATTATTAAAGTACTATAATATTGCAATAGACTTTAATATATTAAATTTACTGTTGAAATCCCACTTCTGACACCAAAATGTAATGTTCGGGTGCACAGAAGGGGTCTTGAAGAATACAACAGCAGCGTTACGACGTAATAATACTTTATTATAGTATGAAAGTACTAAGTATTACTATACACGAAAAGAACTAGAAAGGAACTGACTATAATACAATATTGGGTGGAGGAGCTTATAAGCTACGACAATAACAACATCATTTAGTTAAAGTAAATAAACATCTCTGGACTTTACTCTAGTTAGCAGTAATTAGTCATTAGTAATCGTCAATAACATCATTATCACCAAAAGTACACTCATCTACGAAAGTCTTATACAAAATAATAGTGTACAGTGAGTTACAAAAGTATTCTTAATATTACAAACATTACAATAGCATTTATAGCATTTCATTTTACTGAAATAGTCAAGGTTAATTTAATACAGTCAATAATATATATACATTTTGACATGTAAATGAACCGAGAAAGCTGAAGATGTGACGTGGTGAGGGCCTCAAAAAGTTTAACTTTAAAGACTTCCTGGGTGCACTTTCCAACATCACGAAATAAGTTAGGTACATTTGGCCAGTCTGGCCTATTTACATATCCGGTTGTGACGTCAAGTAGGTAAATATGTAAGTAGACTCAACCACCGGTTCGGGCAGCAGATACGGGAGTGTCGAGTCCCGTCGGGGATCGAAGCCGTGACGTCACGGTTCCATTTAGACAACGCCTTCAATATCGACTGTTAAATTTAACGACGCGCCGCCCTGCATACGGTCGTAGGGTTAGAGCACACTAGCGATAATAAACAAACGTTGTTTTTACCTAACATGAGACATGAGACATGACATGACATGACATGACATAGAGTGTGCTCATAGCGAGTGTCACCTGCGATGTCAGAGGCGAGAATATGGTTGCCGGCAAATTTACAGACAAGTGAAAGTGTACCCCGTATCATTAAAATTTTAAAAATATAAGGATTTTATTAAAATCTAAATAAGTGAATAAATCTAACTAAGTAAAAAGAAATAAATAAAATTAAAACCCAAGTGTTTGATTTATATCAAGGTTGCGCCCATAAAGCAACTGTGACAAGACAATTGACAGCAAACGTCAAATCGACTACGTCATCAATCCGCCATTATTATCCATATATATCAGTGTTGCATTTCTTGGGAGATAATGAATATTATTTCGAAAGAATTGAAGTAAATTCGTAGATTTGTATAATCAAAAATAGTTAAAAAAAATATTTTCTTTTATTTCCCCCAGGGTAAAATGACTAATCCTGGCTCCTTTTCAAAAAAAAAATTCTCCTGAGACCGGACACTAAATGACGAAGAACCTACATACGGCTTCGGTAATTAGATTTATATAAATCCACTTTATTGTGTTGTTTAATCTTGGTACACATTAAAGAGCATTTAAAAAAAATCTAAAGTTTTTACATTGTACAGATTTTTTTTGTGAATTTAAAATAAGAAAAAATCACATTTTAGTCGATAAGTCGAAACAAAACAAAAAGTCGCTAGTGTGTCATGCACTTAATTTTAACGACGCTCGCACACGGTCGAGGCCAATGGATAGATGATATTAAGGAAAGCAATTCTCGTCTTTAGTTCACGTATTTTAAAGTATATTTTGGTTTGATCGTGAATGCATTTTGGAATGTCTATTACAGGTTGTAAGGGAAGACGTTAATGAAACTCCTAAATGTTTGATTGGCCGAATAAAGCTCAAGGAAGATGTTCCGATGCTAATTTTCATTGACATTGACGTAAGGCAGACGTGGAATAAACCTATTGGATACACAAGGTGCTATTCTAGAGAAACTATACCCCTTTATACACTAAGACTAGGATAATTGCTACTTGGTTCAACAACTACATAGAATTGGGATGTTGACTAGGTTTAAATATACAGTATTGATTTTTATGAGAAAAATTCGAATAAATAAGATCAAAAAATAAAAATAAATAACGAACCGCGGCAGCGCTACAAATATGACCCTAAAATCCCTGTAGCTTCGAAAGTAATTATCGCAGAGAGCCTGTTACTTCTACAAAATTATTTAACTACTAGCGGACGCCCGCGACTTTGTCCGCGTGAAAGTCGTTGTAAACTTTCAACTACCCCTACCCTACCCTACCCCTGCCCTACCCCTACCCTACCCTACACTACCCCTACCCTATCCCTACCCTACCCTACCCTACCCCTACCTTACTCATTAAGGCTGCACTTCTTTATTTATTCCCCCCCTCCCGCGAATCGCGTCGAGCGCGGCAACCGTTATACAAAAATAATCCATATAGCATGAATTAGTATGCACGCGCGATGGCTTAGCGTATTTCTTGTATAACTTTGGTGTTTCTTTACCGATTTTTATGATTCTTTTTTTATTGAATAGGTAATAATGTTAACTTATTTAATTAGGGATGAGTGATGAGTGTTATAAACATAAGAGTAGACAAATATAATTAGAAAGCTCCGAACTGCTAAGCTATCGGGAGTTACACGTGCTATTGTGAGTCAACCATAAAAGATAGACATATATATGCTGTTGTGTTTTTGTAGATAATTTTAAGGAAAACATTTCCGTCATACATGATTTCTATGTAGCTTTAACCATTAAGGCTGTACACGCGACGGAAGCTTGAAAAATTGAGTAACTTCTCCCGTTTTCTCAACATTTCTCTTCACTGCTTTGCTCCTATTGATCGTAGCGTAATGAAAAGTATACTATAACCTGCCCAGGAGTATGTAGAATAATTGTACCAAGTTTCGTTAAAATCCGTCCAGTACTTTTTGTTTCTATAAAGAACATAGACAGACAGACAGACAGACAGACAGACAGACAGACAGACAGACAAAAATTTTACTGATTGCATTTTTGGCATCAGTATCGATCACTAATCACCCCCTGATAGTTATTTTGGAAATATATTTCATGTACAGAATTGACCTCTCTACAGATTTATTATAAGTATAGATTAGCGTAATCATATTATTTGTACTTACATATATATATACAATTATAAAAAACTATCATCACCCCTATTAATTACACACTACGAACAAAAAATATGTCGCTTAATTATATCTTCTAAGAAGAAATAATTAAGCGAATATTATTTCTAAACTAAGCGGTGTCCCGCTAAACGTTGTTCTGTCATATACCTAAACCTATTTCATACAAAAATACTAAAATCCAGATCCCGATCTGCGTAAAATGAGAGATAATTTATGTAAACGTAGAAAGTAATAGGATTTAGCTTTAAGATAAAAACTATTTATTTATGGTTATACTTACAGGTTTTTCAAAAGATAATAGGAAAAAAATTGATTTTGAAGAAGTACCTATTCTAGCGTGGAAACACAAAGTTGGAATCTTAATGCTGGGATCTCTGATGACGTCATTTAATTTCAATAAAGAAAAATTCTTCCGGTTATAGCGATCAACTTTAAACGTAAGTCCACTCCTCCAAGAAATTAATTAAATCATCTAAAAGTTTAAACCGGCAATTAACATCGCTTCACGTGATAACAAACCCTATCACGATCAAGATAAGATAGAAAATAGAATAAGACAGTTTCTCGTAATCTAATCACCGTTCCTGCAAGCTGACGGTATGTTTATACGACGCGAAAACGACTTAAGCACTTAGGACTCAAGATCTATTTTATAGTGCATAAAAGTTAATGACCTAAATGGATATCAGTTTGTGTTTATTGTTATGTTTCGCTGTTCAAGATATGCTAACTTCGAGAGAGTTGCAATGAAATTCAAATTACCGAATGATTCGATAAGTATTTATATTAATCATATAATAGTCAGGGATCCATCTACAAAGTGCTGGAATGGCGACCCCGCACTAGTAAGCGCAGTGTTTTCCGACCCCCCACCAGGTGGACTGACGACATCAAGCGAGTCGCAGGTATTCGCTGGATGCAGGTGGCTCAGTATCGTGATGTTTGGAAGTCCCTACAAAAGGCCTATGTCCTGCAGTGGACGTCCATCGGCTGATATGATGATGATTATGATGATGAGTCAGGGAACCCAAGAACATTTTGTACGCCTGATTAATAACAAGCTAATTTTTCATGAGTAGCTTCATCTCGATGAGACGATCAACTTAATCACGTAAACTGCCGATAGCGAATGTCATTCCCATACATTTTTTTTAATTTTCGAAGCGTTAGCGTTTGTAGAAAGTGAATCGACATGCCACATGACTATGGTCCCTATCTTTGATGGAAATTTCCCATGGAACTAGCTTAGGATGCGAATCGTGTCATGCCAGTCGCTCGCCCAGCTAAGCACAAAACGTGTTTTCGTAGCACACTGTACTATATACTATACTATACCTACTACATCACTTCGCTCGTAGTATAAAAACACACTAAAAACCGTAGCTCAGCTACGTCGCACATCTTTCATGGAAACGCATCTTACGGGCTTTATATTTTTCAATATTGAAACTTTATACACAGATTTTATTTTGATGATACTAAAAGGAGATCATTCATTTTGGGCCCTTTTTGAAAGTGCCGGCCAACAAAAAAAAAAATGGCACGACTCGTTAGAATTAGCCATTTGGAGCAATAGCTAATATGGCATAAAAGTTGTCGGGTGGCTCTGAACCAAGTTATACAGGTTCGACGATTCATTATTTCCATACATTTTGTTAATTTTCAAAAATGCCCGCAAAGAAAAAAAAAAAATGGTGCGTATCGTTAGAACTACCCATTAAAAGCAATAGCTAGTATCGCACAAATGTTGTAGGATTGGTCTAAACCAAGTTACTATGGTTCGATGACTATTTACATACTACTTTACTAAGGCGCGAAATATTAACCATTTATGGCACATACAAACAAATAAATCAGGGTTATCAGGGTTATTAATCATTAGTAGAATTTTTGTTCTGAATAAAAAAGAAAAATAAATTGTTTTGACGAAATCCCCCGACGGTTCAAACTTAATTGAAAAAAAACTGAAATAACTTGAAATTTCCCGACCAGGGCCAGGCGTGCTCAATTACTGGTTGGCGGGCCATGTCATAACCATGTCATAACAATCGTTACGACATGGTGATGACAATGCCTGACCACCGACGGCTTAACACACATTCCTTTGAGACTTGGTGATACACCAACAGCTTCTGAACTTTACCCATGGAGCATATACTGAAGCATTAATGGACCACGTGACTCAAACGGGTCATTTATGGTGCCTTCGTATCAATATTGGCTTAGGGCCGGAACGTGACCGGCGTAGGAAGAAAGGGCTAAAACCGAGACGTCGCTCATAGAATCTTTTTACATACGGAGCGAATGTTCAATACTTCTACAATCACGCGTGACATTTCACACTTATATTTGGAAGGTCGAGCTGTGCAAGACGAGAAGTGTTCTTTTATAAAAGAAAAACGTCGTTACCTCTATTGTATCTTCATTGTATGACCTATATAAATATTAAGAAATTAAATATAACATGTCTCAAACGGTGAAGAAAAAACATCGTGAGGAAACCTGCATACTCGTACATAAGCTCTTAAGTTTCATTTTATAATTCACTTTGAAGCTTCCCACATTTCTTAAGAAAAAAGCTTTTTTTTCGAAATTGGTACACTTTTGCCCCATAACCTAATGCAATTTGATAGCTAATGATCCCTACTATCATCCCTTAAAGGGGGTTACTATACGTTTCCAATGACCCTGTATATAAACTATCTTCAAGTTTTCCCTATATCGTTAGAGTGCATTCACGGACTAGCACGTGTGGCAGGTGTTATTTACAACGGGGCATTATTGAATCAACCCTCGCTCAGCCCTCCTCTCGGGCAACACTTCCAGCTCGGCCTGCGTTGTAAAATATTCAAGATAGTTTTCCTTATCATCCCTCAACTACCCCGGTGGTTTATTGGTTAACGTGTTTGGTTACCGATCAAGAGGTGAGGACCGGGAACAAACCGTGAAAATAAAATTATTCAATTGATTTCATCCTGGAAATATCAAGTATCATCCTGGAGTTGGGAAACACGCTCGTAGATCAGAGAGCACATTCATTAACAACCCATATTCGGTTCACTACTGAGCTCAAGTCTCCTCTCAGAATGAGAGGGGTTAGGCTAATAGTCCACCACGCTGGCCCAATGCGGATTGGCAGACTGCACACACGTAGAGAATTAAGACAATTATCTGGTATGCAGGTTTCCTCACGATGTTTTTTCTTCACAGTTAGTTTGAGACACGTGATATGTAATTTCTCAAATGCACACAACTGAAACGTTGGAGTTCACATCCACTGGGCTGTCACGGCTCACTGATCAGATCAGAGAGCATATTAAGCCGCCATTTTTGGTTAGTTGTTATTAGCATATGTCGTTACAATAATAACAACGCTAATTCTTTGTCCTTGTCGGAGAGGCACTCAAAGAACAACAAGAATCATTACCATGTGTGATCATCAAAGAGTCATACATTTTTATCTATAGCCCGTTACCATACAGCAGCATGGTAGACCTTCAAAAATAAATAGGACATAGGAAAAATAATACCCCAAGGAAAAAAATTATTTCCAAAATCAATGATTGAAAAAAGGTTTGTCAAAATTCAGCTCACAGCAGTGCTCAGTTTATACAATACAAGCTTTTCAAACTCTCGCAAAATATTCAATTTTAAAGGGGGACTTCATAAACTGCATCTCCCTGGCGAGTTTTCCCAAGTTTCCGCAAAGCAACACGTGTAGAGAGATGTTTTTCAATAAGCAGCAGTAAATAACGTAGGAGGGCTCGTGTTGACCTGCTATGAATAAATATAACCACATGCCGTCTCCGCTTGTGAGGATCACGCAGAAAAAATATATTTCACTCGATTACGCAAATCTCACAAAATTCACAAGTACAAATTCAAATTTGGTTATATGAAGTTATAATTAAAAATTATATCAACTAGGCGCCGCGTAGTTCCAGAGCCTACTCGTATTCAAAACAAACAAAGATACTGTAGCCATGTCGCATGTCGATTCTCTTTCTACAAACTATAACGCTTCGAAACTAACATATTGTACGCGAATGACAGATCCGATGAACAACTTGATCACGTGACCTGTCGATAATGTATCTCATTAATTACCATACATTTTTTAATTCGAAGCGTTAACATTTTGTAGAAAGTGAATCCCTGATGGTGATCGATATATAACAGAAAATTATCATTCTAAGCCAACTCGCATTGGAATGTGGTGGGTCTAAGCTCCATATTCCCTCTCCTAACAAAGGAGGCCTGTAGTAGGCCATTAAAATAGGATGTTAAGTAAACAATATGTAACTTACACATCAGAAGAATATAATAAACAATTCAAACAAACAAACGAGCCCATCTCTACGCATTTTCTTAAATTAAACAAATCATTTTCATGTCCAAAATTACATTCATATGAGTCTTAGTGTTCCAATTTTTCCCGAGGCCAACTAATAGAGCCTGGATACTGGGTCCCAGGCGCCCCGCTCTCACTCTACGACTCGCGTCGTCCGCCGAATAATTGGATTCACGCCAAACGATGCCCGTGTGCACAGAACTAGATGAACTGGAAATGCTTTTTTCATTTACTCTTAATTAATGTTGTGAGATGGTGATAAAAAAACAATTTGCCTACAGTGGCGTGCACTGGACATAAATGCATTGAAATTCACTGAAACTCATTATGAACCTATATTAGAGAAGGTCATCGACATATCATATCTCAACGAGTCGCGAAGCTGAAGTGGCAATGGGCAGGGCACATAGTCGATGTACGTTGGAGTCCCAAGGTGCTGGAATGGCGACCCCGCACTGAAAGCGCAGTGTTGGTTGACCCCCCACCAGGTGGAATGACGACATCAAGCGAGTCGCAGGAATTTGCTGAATGCCTATGCCTATGTCCTCCATCGGCTGATATGATGATGATGATGATGATGATTGGAGAAGGAGTTTAAGAAATAATGACAGGAATGCGCTATCCTAGTTAAAAAAGTTAATGCAGGCCACTGTTTGCCTGAATTTTTTTGGTGGCTTATACTTAAGTTTAGCTCACGCTTTGCAACGGCCCCACATATTGGTAAGCGAATATATGACCTAATATAATCTTGTTTAAAGATACCGGAGTTATAAAAAAATTTAAAAATTGTCCTCGAAAGGCATTTCAGGCCCTAAGCATGCGTATGAGAGAATATGATGCAAAACACTACAAATGTTAGGGACGTCAACGAAACATGGTATATACATATGTCGTTGATGGTGGGATGACGGGTTTTCTTCAATATTGGGGGAAGGAGTTACGAGTTCTAGGAGGTTCACTATCCAAAATACATGACAAAGAAAATTTATACAAAGTAAAGCATTTCTAGTAGGTAATCTACATCCTTGACTCACACGAGCTTACGAGGATGCCTTTTAATAAAAATTGAGAGATGTCACTTTTTTTTAGTCTATCCACCGCACTAATATTATTAATGCCATAGTTTCAGTATGTTTGTTTGTTCCGTTTTACCGACTTAACTGTAAAACCAATTTTGATTAATCTTGGTGAAGAGATAAATTGTACATAACCATAATCACAAACGCGTAAAAAAGAGATAGACTATTTCTTGGGTTTCAAAAATATTCTCTCGCACTCATACGAGTACCTACATAATCGTATGTATTATAAGGGTAATACAATATGACATATATTTATGTATTTTGGAACAGTGACAACAACTAAGTGAACAAATTGCAAATTTATTTTATTTTGATAGCTGTATTATGAATTGCTTGGCCAGCGATGTGCTGTTGGTATAATAAACTTGCAGCACTTGGAAGAAAAAGTGTCATTTCAGCTTAATTTACGCGATTGCATTTTTCCAAGGATACTTATATTTTCTGCGTAGTTACAAGGTTAACTTAGCTTATAAAACTTGCGCTGTTTATTCGTACGATCGTTAGCCAATTGGGATGACGCTTAACATATTAAGTCCTATTGAATTGAATATAATAAATAACATGAATAGTTTAAAAAAAATTAAAAAAATAACATGATTATCATGGGGGTACATTTCAAATAGTCTATCTTGGACGTCCGCCATATTTGATTTAATGCACGTGACTATTTTTTTCGTATTCCTGACAGAAAACCCTTTCTTTTGATATCCATGGGGGTGGATTTCAAACAGCCAGTACACCACCCATTCCCAAATTCTGGGCGGCAACAGAATTTTTTTAGAAGTAATTAAAGCTTTATATTTCATCGTCCAAAGCAGGCAAACCACTCATACTCAAAACCAATGATTCAAAGCCACATAAGCTAATCACTAGACCAAAGAGGTTTCAAACCATTCCGTCAATCTGTCAATCCAGGTAATCTACGAAGCTTATCAGAAGAATCCTTTCTCGCACTGATTGTATCACAGTTCCGTGACTAGGCGAAGCTTTTTTAAAATGCGCCCGTAAACATGACAGTATGGCAGCGATATTAAATTCCTATGTCATATATCGTTGAGCGTTTTAAAATTGCCACCCGAACATAACCTCGCTTGTTGGACGATTTTAAGCTTTAACCCAATAGTGTAACAGTCGGTTGGGGTGAAATTTAGAGGTCCTTAGTCAAATATAAACTCTTCCAAAGACGCTTTCATACACACGAAATGGAGACAATGGACCGTGCTTTGGATATCGTCCCTTAACACTATAAATCTATTCTAGACAAAGCTATCAATAGAAGGGAACAGACACGAAAAGAGGCAAAACAACCATCGTTTTTACAATTCTTTGGCTACATACTTCCGAATGGTATACTTAATTAATATATTACAGACTACGGCGAAGCCAAAAGGACAAGTTATGATTTTAAGTCTATTGTTCCTGATATTTTGACGATTTTAAACTTTAAACAACAAAGGGTTGGGATAAAATTTAAAGGTCCTTAGTCAAATCTAAACTCTTCCGAAGACGCTTTCTTACACACGAAATGGAAACACTGGACCGTGCTTTGGAAATCGGCCATTAATACTATTAATTTATCCTAGACAAAGCTATCAACAGAAGGGAACAGAAACGAAAAGAGGTAAGACAACCATAGTTTTTATATTTCTTCGGCTACATACTTTCGAATGGTATGCTTAATTAATATATTACAGACTACGACAAAGCCAAAAGAAAGAGTTTTGATTTTAACAGTACGAGTATGTATGTTCCTAATTTTCTTGCGTAGTCGGGCTAGTTTTTTTTAAACTTGTTACTTATTTTTGTAAATAAGTATGCGAAGTAATGAAATTATGTATAGCTTTGGAAGTTAGCAGTTTTAAGGGCTAGACCCTAAACGTGATAGGAGCATAAGCTAACAAAATTTCAGCTTTATTGAAGTGAAGCAGATCTGGACCTCACAGGTTCTTATAGCTTGGCAACTTCGTTCGTAACACTCCCGATATTGCGGGCCGGGGGTCGTGTAGCGATGAATTAAAAACCCACGACTGATGCACCTGACTTCACCACAAGCACGATTTCACACCCGCGCAGAAACTGCGCAGGTAAAACCGTGGAGCGACTCCTTGTGTGTAATAAGTAAGTCTCCAGCATAAGGATCCTGCACTTAAATCGACCACACACGAGCGATCATTAACCATCTTACGGATCGTAAACGTGGCGTTTCAGGCACTTAGTATTTAATAAACATGTTGCAGTACGAACGATGTACCAGCGTTTTAGGATTTAAGATTTACAACCCGCACCGGGCACGATATTGATGACGGGTTATAAAATAAGATGATAAACTGGGTTTAACTTTAAACTTGGAACGATAAACGTTATGTGAGTTTGGAGTTTAAACCTAAAGATACACGAATTTCTTGCAATTACTTAAATAGAATTTTTTTTAATTTTCATTGAAAGAATTCGGTTTCCTTCATAAAAATTATATTCTTATTATTATTCTTAAATATGTATAGCACCACCAGTGAGCCGTAATAGCCCAGTGGATATGACCTTTGCCTCTGATTCCGGAGGGTGTGTGTTCGAATCCGATCCGGGGCATGCACCTCCAACTTTTCAGTTGTAGATATGTATTTTAAAAAATTAAATATCGCGTGTCTCAATCGGTGAAGGAAAACATCGTGAGGAAACCCTTGGAAGTCCTTACAAAAGGCCTATGTCCTGCAGTGGACGTCCATCGGCTAATATGATGATGATGATGATGATGAATAAGACTGTTTCCTTCCTGAATCAATAGGAAAGACATACTCCTAACACAGTCTTCATTCATCAATCATGATGATGAATGATGAACGGGAAAGACTGTGTTAGGAATGAGGAAGAACGGGCGGGAATCGAACCCCGACCTCGCGGTGTACCATGGAACTTTTGAGGCTTTTAAATACGTAGCGTGCTAGTGCTTTATTTTATTTTACTTTATAATTTTTTTTTAGTAGGCGTTAATTTATATTGTTGTTATGATTGATTTAGAACTAAAACATACCCTTTTTACGGTTGTTATGATACCGCGACTGTAGTACAAGGAAAAACGGATAATAACTGCGTCTGAAACTTACCTGAAAAAAGAAAACGAAATATAAATAAAGATAATCATACTTCCAATAAACGCTAAATATATTGAAAAATTAAAGTAAATTAATTATTACAAAAAGTTAACATCAACTTCAGTAGTTTCTTGAAATCTTTCACGCTAATCAAAAATAATAAATCATGGTCATAATAAATAAGAAATATAATGTAGTTCGTATATCAGTTGCCGCTAGTAAAATAAGGTAATTCCACACTTGTGTAATAAAAATATCAAAACCGGGCATCGAATCCGTGACACCCGGACTATAAAAAAAGTCGTTAAAAGTTCAAGAGTACCAGGCGGTCATAAACACCGTAGATCTCCCAATGCGTTGAAAAAGTCACGCCAACTTATTTATGTCGCAGAAAGGAGCCCATGATTGCACGCGATGATAAATTTTGGCCGAGACATTATCAAAGTAATAAAAAATATTTACACTCCTCTTGACATATTCTTGCATGACACGCATTGTCCAAAGCAAACCTCAATATATGCATAAAACAATGAATAAGAAAAATGTTGAATATGCCGGTATGAGCTTGCGAATGCGGGAAGAAGAATATAGATCACTAGTCGACGCCCCGTGGTTTCACCCGCGTAGTTTCCGTTCCCGTGAGAATATGGGGATAAAATGGGGTTACCTATGGCACTCACAAATAACGTGGCTTACTAGTGGTAAAATAATTATTTAAGTCAATTCAGTAGATACAGAGATTACCCCCATACAATACCACAAACTAACTCTATAGAATATTCGTCAACCCATATTCGGCTCACTGCTAAGCACAGTCTCCTCTCAGAATGAGAGGGGTTAGGCCAATAGTCCACCACGCTGGCCCACTGCGGATTGGCAGACTTCACACACGCAGAGAATTAAGAAAATTCTCTGATATGCAGGTTTCCTCACGATGTTTTCCTTCACCGTTTCAGACACGTGATATCTAATTTTTTTAAATGCACAATGAAAAGTTAGAGGTGCATGCCCCGGACCGGATTCGAACCCACACCCTCCGGAATCAGAAGCAGGGGCTATACACTGTCTATCACGGATCTTCATAGAATATTAGTATAGATGAACTAAATGTGAACAAGTGTATTTGACTAGGAAACACTAGATGCATAGTGATCCTTAGATTAATAAAGAAAATAGGTGAAGGAGGAATAAATCGAACAGACCCTTTCCGAATGTATCTTGTAAGGGTAACACACTACCGACAATCCAATCTAATCCAATACAACAACGTCATAAATATTTTCTCACCACATTTTCAATTACGTATATTAGCAAGGGGGGGTATGCCTTCAACAATTTATTACGAGCCGCATTACAATTTCTTCTGAAAGCAATTACACTGCACACCACATTTCCGGACCCATAAACAAGCGTTCACTGTACACTGGAGGACAGTAAATGTGTGTACTGGAGAACTGTGATTTACGCTTATTGAATTGTTCACAACGTTACCAGGCCTTTTTAGTGTTCCGTAGACAACACGGAACTTTATAGTTTAGTTTTAATACGTCTCGTTGGTCTGCCTTTGGCAGCGGCTGCTTATCACATATGTTAGACCTTTGTGGTGCGAACGACAATAACGTTCTAAAGAAAAATTATAGAAATAACTGGATAGTTTCAGATTTAAATTCAGTGTCGTAGATGTGCAGGATTTATTTCCTAGTCTTTTTAGGATTTTTTTTTTCAGTAAAAAATAATACTTGCCATATTATATATAATATGACCAATATTCCCATTCCCCGCAAAATAGTCGGGAAAGACTGTGCTAGGAGTGAATACTACAATAGACCAACGGGGCGGGAATCGAACGCCCACCCCTCGGTGATGAGTCCAACCGCTCCTACCGTTGAGCTATTGAGGCTTTTATAACGTTAACTATAACGTATATATCATTAACGTATATTAAGGATAGTTTTTCATGAAAACTAGGTTCTTTATGCTAGCCACTCACCATGCAATAAAGAAAGAAAGAAAAAACATATAGTCCAAAAAATGCCGCCAAACTTAACAACTTAATATCATATTCACTTAAAGGCTTATTTTTATATTTGGCACAACCCTGAAAAAGAATTCAGCTTAGCATTGTACTGCATGTACGATTAAGTATCAAGCAAATGTAGGACACACAGCGCTGATTTTCAGCTGAAAATCTTGATCCAGATGACACCACGGAAATGCGTAGCGATATAACTAAACTAAAAGCAATACCAAATTAAATGTAAATAAATAAGCCCACATGTATGCAGCGCTGATCGATCGCGACTAACACGCTATCAGTTATATCAGACGTCAAGCAGTTAGCGCTGCAGGCATGTATGCTTACTTGATTGTCAGTGGCTGACATAACATGTCACGACACCAAATTACCCCATAAGACAAATGGAATAGCATATCTTCATCAATCATCCAATCAGCTGATTCAAATCAACACGCATCGCGTGATATAAGGTTGCGTGTGTTACGGATGTGTGGAGCAATTTAATAAGTTTGAATACTTAAATTAAACTGTTCCTGTCGTGTAGGAACTGGATGTACTCTGAAGAGCTCATAATCGTTCGTTATCAACCCATATTCAGCTCACTGCTGAGCTCGAGTCTCCTCTCAGAATGAGAGGGGTTAGGTCAATAGTCCACCATGCTGGCTCAATGCGGATTAGTAGACTTCACACACGCAGAGAATTAAGAAAATTCTCTGGTATGCAGGTTTCCTCACGATGTTTTCCTTCGCCGTTTGAGACACGTGATATGTATTTTTTTTAAATACACACAACTGAAAAGTTGTGTTGTGAGGTGCATGCCCCGGACCGGATTCGAACCCACATCCTCCGCAGTCGAAGGCAGAGGTCATATTAACTGGGCTATCACGGCTCACAATACGAGTAGGTACTATATACCCACAAGTAGGCCCAGTATAGCTTGCGTCAATGGCTTATCTTTTGAACAGGAATGTAGGTGATGTTTTCGTTGCGATGAGACGAAAGAGAAAACTTAATTGTCGATGCTGTCGCTATTGGTCGAAAATCTGTCCTTTTCTAATATAGCTTATAGCACTCGGGGATAGTGTAGCTTCCCAACAGTGATATAATTTTTCAAATCGGTTCAGTAGTACAAACAAACAATGAAATCTAACCTCTTTATAATATTAGTATAGATATTTCTCAATATTGGGAATCTTTTAAATATGACCAACATTCTCAACATCATAATTACTATTAGTCGTAGCTTTTAAATAATATAACAAAAGAACAAAATATACAGAAGTTTATAAGTAATAGCCATATATGCGACATCTACGCCTCAACAGTAAATCATAACACATTCCAACAATTCTTCTGAAAGCAATTACGTTGTATTCAACTTTGTTCCAATAAACACACATACCAATGTAGAATAGAGGGCGCCAACAGTTTGCAATCACTGGAGAAATGTGAAACACAAATTATTAACTTCGTATCAAACTACCAACGCGAATAAATATTTTTTTAAATTGTATTTACGTATAATTAATATAATACGTATAATACGTACTACATTATGCTGCCTTAAACCTGAGATATAGATTAAATAGTTTTTTTTAACCGACTTCCAAAAAGGAGGAGGTTCTACGTTCGGCTGTATGTATGTTTTTTTTTTTTTTTTTTTTTTTTTATGTATGTCCAGCGATAATTCCGTCAATTATAGACCGATTTTGAAAATTCTTTTTTTGGTTTGTAGGGTTTACTTCCAGGGTGGTCCCATTTTTTTTATGTCAGGATCTGATGATGGCATCCTGGAGAAATTGAGGGGAACTTTCGAAAGTTGTAGAGACGGCTAGTACGTTTGTTAGTGTTTCCATAAGTTATTTTAAACCACTACAACTTTATGAAGGTTTGGAGTTGGTCTGATGATGGAGCCGAAACACAGACGATGGAACTCGTCAAGGATTTACAGCAGTGACCTTTTGTTTGGGCTTGATTAATTTGTATTGATGAGTACTTTCCACCTATATGGGTTGTGACTATATTAAGGGTCTGGTGATGAAGACGAGGGACAGTGAAGAGAACTCCTCGACGGTTCACAGTAGCTACCTTGTGTTTGGACTTGATAAATTTGTATTGATGAGAACTTTCCACCTAGATGGATTGTGACTGTATTAAGGGTCTGATGATGAAGACGAGGGACAGTGAAGAGAACTCCTCGACGGTTCACAGTAGCTACTTTGTGTTTGGACTTGATAAATTTGTATTGATGAGAACTTTCCACCTAGATGGATTGCGACTGTATTAAGGGTCTGGTGATGAAGACGAAGCACAGTGAAGAGAACTTCTCGACGGCTCACAGTAGCTACCTTGTGTTTGGACTTGATAATTTTGTATTGATAAGAACTTTCCACTTAGATAGGTTGTGACTGTACACACGCAGTGGGTATGCTAACACTAAAAATAAAAAAAATAAAAATTTTAATAAAAAAAATTTAACCGACTTCCAACTCAAAAAATGACATTAACTAAAAAGCAAAAAATAATTTCCTACCTATGTGCTACCTTCTGATCAGTTTGAAGGCGGTGCCAAGCCAGTGTCGTGTTTTAATTAAAGCTGTTTCTGGAATAACCACAGAAATTTTGTAGTTTAAACGTATTTAATTAAAACATCACTGGCTTGGCACCGCCTTCAAACTGATCAGAAGGTAGCACATAGGTAGGAAATTATTTTTTGCTTTTTAGTTAATGTTATTTTATAATAGTACAACATGTGCTTGTAAGATCATACTCTTCAAACGGGGAAACGGCAATGGCAATTCTACTTGAATACAGTATATTGCAATAGTATTTTCTCGGACGAGCGATCATAAAATCTACTAGCAAAAATACGTATAGCGTTGGTATAAATATTCAATTTTATTGTGTAATACTTGATCTTACACCGCAATATATAGATATTTCTAAGAAAATGTTCAATATTTTTTACATATAAGTCCACTCCATGGAGGCGCGCGTAAAATTATTCAATATTCAATATACGCTAAATCAGTGCTCTCTAGTGTACGGACGGACGTTTACCGCTCTCGAGTGTATGCTTTTTGTTTATTTATCGCAACCCTTGTGCAAAATTTTGATATTGAAAATACCCGTGTGCCACAGTTTGCTAATCAGACAGATATACCCATTATGAAAGCAACTCTTTGCCAACGTATTGACATTTGACACAGCGCTACCATTCAGAGACGGGAAAACAAATAATCATATTCTAGACAAATCGTACTCGTAGGCACTACGCACTGTTTAGTCCAATCTAATATTTTGTACAGTGCACAAAATTCATGAAATTTAACTTGTCTAACACTGATTCAGGTACGGCAATATATAATTACATCAAAAGATAATTACATCGTTTAGTTTTAAATTTGAATAAAATATTTTTAACCCAACTGTACAATACCGCAACAGTGGTCGTGTAACCAGTACGCCACATATTTATAGGAATTATACAGTGTACCCCACAAACACATTTTCCACAAAACGCAGTAACAATAAATAAGAATACAGAGTACAGTTGGGAGCCTTTTATGTCCCGCGGTACACTGGGACACTGATTTAAATTTTACAAAATTCTCTTATAGAACACATATTGTACTCGTAAATACTCACTACTGTTAGACCGTCTGTCTTTCACGCAGCAACGATATATCTAAAAAGCGTATGCAATTATTTTTGACGCTAGCAGTAATTTAAGTATAATTAAAATGATTATTTTTTATTTTTTTAGTGAAATCTGAAAGATCATGGGAAAGTTTTTCACTTAATTGGTAAAAAAAATGTTAGATACCACCTAGTCGTTTTTAGAAAAAATAATAATTGGTTAGTTTCACAATTTTTTTTGTCGGTCAAGTGTGAACCGGCTCGATCCTTGGGCTTTATGGTTCGTATCCGACCATATCACTGAAACAGTTGTGACTTAAACATAACGTAACATTTTAAAGTAAGTTCAGATATACGGAAATAAATTTAATAACTAATACTTTTCTACTTTAACATGTTAATCTTTTTATTATCTACGTCCTACCTTGGCCATTTTACAGGTTAACAAAGATTTAAAAGTGTCAAAAAATATTTAAAAAAAAAATACATAGTGCACAAACTAAAAATATTTTTATACTTTGAACAACCACGAAATAAGTTTAAAATCATTATTTTAATTGAAATTCATCAACAAAATTGTCGTTATTTGTGGGGGACGAGGTTAAATCACACATCGAAAATATTAACCACCAATAAATATTTCCCTTGTCCTTAGATTACACACAACTATAAATTTTCAATAGTAATACACACACATGTAATGTTAACACACTGACGCAGTTGGTATGAACAGCTGGCCTATTTTCTATTTTGGTTTTTTTTATCAACCCATCAAATTAAAAACAAATCAATTGACAAAATGTCATCCACATACTATGATACAAATTACAAATGTCATCCGGTACTTACCGTGTATATCATATAGTATGTAGATGACACTTTGTTGTTCACTTCAATAAGTTGATAATAAAGACCAAAATAGTGAATTAGGCCACAGGAACACGTTAGATCATGATCATACAGTTTTGACAGAGGGGTAATTGGTCCGAATTTGAGTTGATTAAAAATAACTTCTTTATGGCGCTACGTTTGCACATATTGTGAGGCAGAGTATATTATCAGCTTCAACCGATCTCGTAGGGATATTTTACAATAAAGCCAATGAAACGTCCTATACCCTTTCAACTAAACAAATGAAAATTAAATTTTCATACGCTTGCAAATAAAAGAGTATAACAGAAAAGTGCTCAAGTAATTGGAAACACTGAGCTCTTTGGCTAATGAAATTGCTTTAACATTAAAAACTTTTGACTGGAGATTTTCCTGAATTCTTCTACATAAATATTAATGTTTGTAAGTTTCTTCTTGATACACTTATTAATCACACATCTTGTTGTTATGCTTGGGTAACATTTTTCGTTCGTCCAACCTGACCCTATTAAAAATACGTTCTGCGACTTCGTAGAGGTACTAAGCAATTAAAACTGTTTTTTTTTTTAATATCACCTTAACAGTGCTACTAAAACACATCGTTTGAATGGTTTTTAAGTATTTAAAGAACAAAGAAACTTGGTTCCGTGATACAGTTCAGAACAGAGTGCGAGAGAAAACAAAAATGTCTAACTATTTAAGGCATTATTTTTCATTCTACAAATATCAAAACCTTGTTTTTAAATCCGACTAATATGCTAACTTCCGCTTAACTAAACCTTACGATTAAAAAAATTCATGGAACTATCGAGAAAATAACTAACTAAAAAATTCAAACAAAGTTCATAATTTAAAAAAAAATCAAAAACGTTTCCGAACTACGTGTAAATTTGTAGAATCTCGAATTACCCTCATAAAAATGCATAACTAATTGCAATCAATACTCCGCCATCGCGAGAATGGAAATCTTATTAGTGCTTCTACGGAATTAATTAAGGCTACCTAGCGAAATAAATTCCGCCAGTTTTGTTTCGCGGGAAACTTGTTCGGTGCAATTCCTTCATGGAGTAAGGTGCAATTGATAGGAGGAAGCGTATTGCATAACGGTTCTATGTTAATTAGATCGAGCGAAACAAAATGAAGTTTTAAAACTTTTTATTATGTATATTTTGTATGTTATGTATATAATTATGATTTTAAAGAACATTATTATAAAGAATTATTGTAAAGAATCGTTATGACGATTTCTGATTAAGAATACATGAAGAACGAGGGTATATATTTTTAGATTACCTAAATATAGATAATTATTATGACATTTATTAAAATAGATTTAGATGAAATAAATATAAGATAGATGACAAAAAAAAATCTTGGAATTCATGGGTTTCGCTTTCTTCTGCACATTAACTAGCACAAAATATTGTTATGTGATAGTGTTCATGGATCTGGAATGAGACACCTGATGACTCTATGAAGAGACTTTATTTACTATTCGGTCTCTTGCCGGCTCGATAGAATATGCTATCGGAACAGATAGTCCCTACTACAAAAGCCTGTTTGAAATGAATTGATTCTAATTTGACGGTCTTTGTTGCACTTATCGTCTCACTTTGTTGCACTTATCTACGAGTAACACAAAATACATCTGAAAATTAAAAAACTAATAAATTATAAAAGAAAACATGTACCAATAGAAATAAAATAAATGTGCTGTTACATTTATAACCTGAAAAACAACTAAATCTCCGAACGTGGAGAAGCATCAGAACGCACGGCGATCACTCTACAACGAATAACATTTATAAGAATAGAATCCTTAGAAGAAATTTACTGCTGAACTAAATAAAACACCATCCGCTCGCAATCTATAACTTGGACATCATTACAAGCATCTGAAAAGTTTCGACTCTCATTGTTTCCGCGAGTTTTGCCGGCTTATTGATATTCCCGACTATGCCGGATATGAATATACATTGAATATTTAATAATGCCGCCATGTTCTTTCTTCTTGGCAATAGTTATCCTCTATTTTTTCCGGCGGGACCATAAATATTTATGATTTAAGCTCAAAGAAAACTGATTCGAACTGAGATAGTAGAAGTAGAGTACTATAAAACTACTATGTTTATAAAATAGCTTCTAAAGCATGACTACTAGATATGTTTTACTAGATATAATCTAACTTTGTACGATGAATAATCGTTTTGTATTGAGCGATATAAGTTTACTAGTTTCCCCATTGGGCCAGTGGTTTGAAGCCTGTGGCATTAAGATCACGTGGTTTTGATCCGGAATATGAAAAAGATTTCTTTTTTTTTAAATTTTATAGTAAAACTTCTCAATCCTGAGTTGGGAAGTTGTTGGTGTCTTGCTAAGCACATTAAAGTGTTTTCAGATAGCATGGGTACGGGACAGTCGCCTGTATGGCGTTCATAATACGTACCAACTATTATCGTGAATCGCGGCAAAGTTTCAAAAGTGAAGCGAACTGTCACCCGCACCATCCTACATGAAACTAACAGTAAGCCGTATATCCTAGTCATCATCATTAACATCTTGTACACGTAGTTAAAGAATTAACATTATCACCCGTCATGATATTGATCAATGATTTCCCTACATGAATTTTAAAATATTTAAGTAATCATCATTTTGATAGCAATTTAAGAATAATAATTATTTAAATATTTAAACATTTATATTTATCTCCTGGCTTTGTCAATTTCTATGAAATAATTTATTTTATTCAAAGTAGAAAAGAAAGGATTAAGTAAGGTATCTGAATGAAGAATAGTTCCGAGGTCTTACTGCTTTAACACTTCCTATAAAACTTCTTAATGTCCCCCTTATACCCCGGACAGTGGGAATGAGATAGCATAGCATAATATTTCAACGTTTGCAGAATATCGTACTAGAATTTAGAGAGAAAATGTAGCTGTAGTTTATTCAACTCGCTTTTATTTTCCCAAAGAATATTTTTTACACTGGCTATTTTATAACGTGCTAGCGCTAAAATTGTCTCTCTTTAAAACCATGTCAAATTCCGTTACGTTCATTTTAAAAGTTTAACAGTGTAGTATTATGAATCCAAATATTACGTATATGACTAAATTGTAATACGACATAAATTGTAACAACACGAGCGAAGAAGGGAAGTGTTAATCAATTTTCAAGGTATTCCTTAACCCTACATCCATTGGTCACAAGTCCTGGACTTTGCTCAGTTTTTCTCTCTGCCACGCGATGGACTTGGCGCACGAACGGTGAGTCCATGATTTGCTAAGATATCGTCTCGTTAAGAGCCTTATTTATACTCTACAATCAGGGACGTGCATTTCATAAATGCATAATGCATTGACTACACTGTGTAGAAGAAATTTTCATTTTAAACAATTTCTTTATACCTTATAATAACCTTGGTTTTCTCTTTTTTTATTCTTTACAAGCTAGCCCTTGACCACAATCTCACCTCAAGGTAAGTGATGATGCATTCTAAGATGGAAGCGGGCTAACTTGTTAGGAAGGAGGATGAAAATCCACACCCCTTTCGGTTTCTACACGACTTCGCACCGGAACACTAAATCGCTTGGCGGTATGTTTTTTAGGTAGGGTGGTAACTAGCCACGGATGAAGCCTCCCACCAGCCAATCCCGGACTAATTAAGAAAATCTCAATCTGCCCAGCCGGGGATCGAACCCAGGACCTCCGTTTTGTTAAACACCACACCACTATCTACGACAGAGGAATCAAATTTACTTCTTAACTGTAATTAACGAACCTTAAGCATCTCAATAATCAAAATGTATATTAAGTATTATGCGAATCTTTCAACATTGTATAAATTGCATTGTACGCAAATCATTGATTCCTAACATCAAACGCTCGCAGACAATTTATTCGCGCATGCCGCAGCCAAACCGACACATAACAACGCCAGCCATGAATGAAACTCACGTAAACAATAACAGATACGTTCTAGAACGTAACACGTTAGCGCCAACGCACAATGGAGGAACGAGGGAAACCGATGACGGTAAAGTAAACGGTGGATTTTGTTTATTTACAATTTTTCAACCGCGTAGGCTTAAAAGCCAGTCTTTAAATAAACCTTGTATCATAAAATTCAATATTTTTTATTGTACTTACCATAAAATATCGTTTGTAGTTTAGTAAATAATTTCAACATCACATCGTCCGCAAATCATTGATTCCTAACATCAAATGCTCTCAGACAATTATTCGCGCACGCCGAAGTCTAAACAATACATAACAACGCCTAGCCATGAATGAAACTCGCGTAAACAATACCAGCTCCGAGGTAGACCGTAATACGTTAGAGCCAACGTACAATGTATAAGCAAAGCGGCGGTGGAATTTGTTTCTTAGTTTTTTTTTTTTTAAGTTTAGTCCAATAGAACTAATTTTGAAACCATAACACCCTACCGCTGAATACTTTGAATAGCGCGTAGAATCCAGTCAGTATTTGTAAAGACCAGCGAAAATTATCATCTCTAGATTGTTACGATAGGACAAACGTAGACATATATCTAAGCGCGTATCTTAGTCCCGTTGACAAGTAAATTATTATATTCAAATTCACAAGTATTTTATGTTATTTGGAAACGATACTATATTGACATTATTGGATTTTACAAAATTGTACATATTCGTAATAAATTACTTTTGTTTCCGTAACAAACAAATATATTTAAACAAACGGTCCATATCAGAATGTTCTACAATAAAAACGTCATAAATCGTCGCGCCCGCAATGGGAGTTGGCCCTAATGTTTACGATTTGCATCGCAGTGAAACCGCAAGCGGGCGCCTTTGAGCCGTGCGACTGTTTGTCCGTTACTATTTTAACTTTTAATTCACTACTAGAATGATGGATGTGGTTTTTTATAAACAACAGCTATCATTTTAAATGACACCCAGCTTTTGTTGTTTTGTTACTGGATTTATAGATTGCAATCATTGTTTCTAAATATAACAAAGTCTTGTTTAATACTATACTTAGGCTATATGTTAGAAAAAAAAACAAAATAAGAAATGTTTGTTTTTAATAGGCCTAACATGCGACCAACGAAATATCTCGTAAAGAGAAATAGACAAATTGCATCCAAGAGCCTTAGATCCTCAATAGCTAAACGGTAAGAGTTGCTCGCCTCGCCCCGTTGGTCTATTGTCGTACCCACTCCTAACACAGTCTTTTCCGACTAGTTGGAGGGAAATGGGAATATTGGTCATATTTTAAAGATATGGCAATTATTCTTATAAAAAAATAATTGAAAAAAAATAGCGGCGCAGCCGGCAATACCGTTATCTCTATATTGCATTAGGACAAAAGATGGGACTGGGACATTGGTTGACATTTTGGCTATTTTCCGTCACGAGATAATTATTAGTGGGCCTATATACTAGGCCCACTAAATCAGGTTATACATGGTTCGATCAATGGATGGAGCTTTTATAAAATTATTAGTCAAATAAAAAAAAATATCTCTTGAGATTTCATAGCCACACTTCCCTACGCCATTACATTACATACACATTTACTCTCAAGATATGTTCAATTCTCTCGAAGCACGCGCAGTCCTTGTTCTAAATCGTCCATTGAGCCAGCTCGAGATAATATCTGGTATCTATCATCTAGTGTACGTGGGCACATTCCAAAACACATTATGCGCTTTGCATTGACGTAACATATGCCATACAAATATTTACATATAAACCGTAAGACTGCCCTCGTCCACGTGGTTTTAGGTTTTGATCGTACCCACAGAGTAAAGATCATACTGAGTGAGTCTTTACAAGCAACGTGGTGAAGGCGGTGAGACCCATAAAAAAAAACGCCATGCGTCTCCTTGAGAGGCGCGTGATTATATTCGCGTGGTTGCCACTCAACATTGCTGAGTCCTAGGGTTGCCACTTGAAATAAAATAATACTCAGAAATATTTGAAAATATAATTGTATTTTAATTTAAATAAATAATTAACATATTATTTTGTACCTAATGGACAAAAATTATTACCTATCTAAAGCGCATTATTTGGTTTAAACCCGCAAGGCTCACTACTAGGATTGACAACATGAAGCGAATTGCAGGAAGCCGCTGGATGCTGGCGTATCTAGGCTCATTAATGTGCACAAACCTTTATTCCTTTATTCATATATCACGGGATATCTGGCATATCTCGTACTGGCGCATCCTCGGTGGGCAAATTCCAATATCATACATATTGCATTGACGTAACATTGTGAATAATAGGTACGTGCTACGAGGTGTGTTTGGTCGGTAAGCCGATGGTATACCCAATTGAGAGGCGCGTGATTATATTCGCGTGGTTGCCACTCGACATTGCTGAATGGTAGGGTTGTCACTAGTAAATAATATTCCGAAATATTCGAAAATATTTAATTGACTAGCGGACTTCGTCCGCGTGGAATTTAGTTTTTCGCAAATCCCTCTGCAGCCATGGATTTTTTCGGGATAAAAGGCGACATTGCTGAATCGTAGGGTTGCCACCTCAAATAAAATAATACCCAGAAATATTCGAAAATGGAATTGTATTTTAAATAAACAACATAGATAAACCAATACAGCCAATTTTTTATTTGCACTTTAAATTGGTTTTGAAAAAAACATTTTCTTTTATTGAGCGACAAACAGCTAACTGAACAGGAGAGCCGTTGTGTCATATAAATCTTTTTTTGACTTTTTTACTAAATTTATTTGTCCCAAATTGTCTATTCATTATCAAAATACTTTTTTTACTGGAATTGGAATGGAATTCAGTCAGTTAACATGTAACAGTTTTTAAAGAAGATAGAAATAATTATTCTATAATTCTGCGTACATAACAATGGGCCTTAGCAAAATAGCGTCTGTGACAATGTGACAAACACAATTTGGAAGAAAACTTCCAAATGTCAAATACAGAAAAAAAAATAGCATCTCGCATCCTTAAATCGAAAACAGAATAATCAGCTAAGCGTGAATCAACGTGCAGTGTAGTACGCTGGCTAAAAGCCAACTATTTAGGATGACTACATACTGTCGATTGTCTTTGTAATAGCTCTCCAGAGCTTGGCAATGAGCATGCCCAGACTAGCTGTGTCCCACAGTTTTACCCACATAAATCCCGTTCCTGGAAGAATATTGCGATAAAAAGTAGCCTATTTGGTACTCCAGAAAGTAATCCATCTAGTTGCTAAATGTTATTGATATCCATTTAGCCGTTTTGGTGAGATTTAGTAACGAATATCCATCCATACCATACCATACCAAATTTACAAAGATAGAAACGGGGTATTTGGATATTATATAATTGTTTTTGCTCGCAGCGTTATCTTTCTATGTTTCCCTGACAATGTTTATTCTAAAGTTCGTAAGGCTTGGCGAGTCGGGTATGTTGCAGTCGGGTAAAAATAACCACATCACATGCAAAACGGTTTTTCTCAAACATCTTGTGAGTTAATTAACTAATTCAAAACGAAACCGGTATCTTTGTTGCAAAGTTTGTAACCTATTTTTAATTGTAAGTTTAATTTCATGTCAAAACATGACAGAAACAACACTATTTTATTTAAAAACTGCGAGCTTTTACAAGTTTTATTATAAGTTATTTATTGGTAAACTACTCGTCTGCAGGTAGCCTTACGTATTAGGCTAACCCACTATCCAGGTGACAACGGCGACGCCCACCAAAATACGTCGTTCACCCAATAAATTATACCCACACCTCGATGACCAATTTCACTAACCGCTCGGCCATTACTTCGTCGCATGAGCGACGAATTATCGACGGAAGTTACACACGAATATAGTCGTAACTACTTAACATGTTACTTAATTGTAAGACGATAGATTAGGTACGTCATGTTTTTTTAATACATGAAGCTGTACTTGACGTAAGATTATTGGAAAACAAAATGAGCCCAATTAATAGTACACTTTAATACCGGCATATACTTACTATGAGTTTCATTACTAATCAGATTACTTATTTCTAATTTATGCTTACTGTAAAACTTATTTAGACTTCCCCCTTTCGCATCTCTCTTCTCCATTTCCATTCGATCTGACAATTTACTCCAAAACCGGTACATACTCAAGATACGTTGACTCGACATAAAGAAGGCCTACTATTTTTATATTTCTGTAGTAGGTATGTATCTTTCATCACTTATCGCTTGCACCACAAAGTCCTGGCCACACAGCAAACTATATTCACTACTCTCCTCTCTTTCAACGGCATTAATTATAAAGAAAAATGTCTACCGGTGCGCGCTTGTCAAAATACCGCGGATCGTGTTGAAAAATTGTGACTAATTTTGTTTTTTTCTTTGAACGGTTTACAAAGTGATTAGAAGTACATCGTCGCTGTTGTGTATCTATGTGGAACATTGATATATTGCGAGTGGACTATTATGTCCAATTATACAATTTATTCAACTTAATGATAGTAATGCATTACTTGTATGTATTCAAAAAAGCATTGTTACCGAAATTGTAAGTAACGCCAAACTGGATCGATGAGTTAAAACCTATGTTTTAGAGGTTTGGCAAGTTTTCCGAGCGAATGAACCCTGCGAGGTGATAAACTTTTGATGGCTTCTTGACAACAGACGGACAATCAACCGCTCGTGTCAACTACTTATATGTATAACTAGTAGATCCCACGCGGTTTCACCCGCGTGGTCCCCGTTTCCGTAGGAATACAGGGATAAAATATAGCCTATAGCCTTCCACGATAAATGGGCTATCTAACACTGAAAGAATTTTTCAAATCGCTCCAGTAGTTCCTGAGATTAGCGCGTTCAATCAAACAAACAAACAAAGAGATGATAAAAAGAAGGCCAGATGCTACTGCTCTTGACACAAATGTAAAAATGTAAGTTTGTATGTGGTAAACCTCATTTGTCATAATCACCGACCATGGTGTTTCGAAGTCCGTACAAGGGGTCTTAGCAGTGTACATCGGCTGATAATGATTATTATCAAAAGCGTTTAGGTTATGCAGTGCAGTACACGCCATAGGACTCCCCCATTGGTCTCCACTTTTCTATGTCTCGTTCATTCAAGACCGACGACCTTTTTTAAATCATCTTCTCAACGTTTCACCTGCCTCCCTATATTTCTCTTGCCATCCCTAGGACAACATTCTGAAATTGTTTTTCACTATTTCTCGCCCTTTTCACGTGACATTTGTCGTAAGTGTAGGATTATTATAGTTATAATCCATCCATCCATCAATTCACCACCACAATTCTTTATCGCCCGATCCAAAAATGAAGCCAGCAAAGCGAACAAAAGCAAACAACATTGTAGAACAATAATTTAATTGTAGACTTACATCGGGTTTAATTAAATGTTACAGAAGTCATGGACTGAATTTATTTGGCACGCACCCGATATTGCAGGGTACGTACTCGTAGGTACGCACAATATTTTATGTCTGTTCATTTGTTTGTATTGTATATTTGTTCTCTGACGGCACGGATTTATGCGAATAACCGTTTTAGATTGGTAGAAACCTCAGACCAATTACAGAAGGACCTGACTCGCTAGATGTCACCCCTCTGTCAAAGATCAAGAATTAATGATCTAACGCGTTTATAAAAACTGTTCCTATAGATTCGATGTTTAATTATTGTAATTGTTTTTGTCGTGTAAAGAGCTCCCTAAAAATGCCGGTTTGTGTAGGTGAATCGCACAAAAAACGGTCAACAACCTATACCAGTTCACTAACAGATAAAATATTTCTAAATTAATTTAAATTTGTGATAAAAACATATTTAAAAAGAATCGATTTTTCTGACGGAACCGCAAAACATAGTGGTGTTAAATATTTTCGATGTGTGAGTTTATCTTTTCCCCCTCATGAAACGACAGAAAATTTTGTTGCTGAATTTGGGTGCGATGCATCTCCATATCTGATTCCTCTATGGATAGAAACAGCAAAGTGGCGCAAGTAGATTACAATCCAAACCGCATTGATGGATCAAATATAGCCTCAACAGATCAATAGTTGAATAATTATTTTAAATTTGAACGGTCCTGAGGTTTATATTTGGACGGTCCTGAAGGTTTCGCCGTAGTCGGGCAAAAATTAACACCGATGCTTTTACAAAACAAGTTTAAATTTATCGTATGGAGTAATTATTTCACCAGAAAAAGCGATTTACAAAATATATGTATTTTTGGCGGGCGGAGGGATATTTCCAAAATTCAATTAACCGGCGACAGCCGGAAATAAGGGGGTGTAATGGTGTCATTGTGAAACAAAACGTTGTGCGGCGTTTCACTTTGTTATTCGTGTCGTAAATGTCGGATTTAAATTTTAAGTAAATGTGCTTTATCGGATGGATATTTAATCATCATCACAACTAACAGCCGATGGAGGTCCACTGCTGGACATAGACATCTTAGACTTTCAAACACAACGGTCTCGAGCCGCCAGCATCCAGCGGCTTCCTGCAACCCGCTTGATGTCCTCGGTCCACCTAGTGGAGGGCCGACCAACACTATGCTTTCCAGTGCGGGGTCGCCATTCCAGCGCCTCGGGACCCCAACTATGTGAACTGCCCAATGCCCTGCGCCAAAGGTTTGCTGAATATTTAATGACCTAGTGAAGTTCTAAACTTCAACGAAAGTTTTCGAACGAAAATAAAAATGTTTTGCTCGTAAATAGTCAAGAACAGTATAATTTTCCGATTTGTTAATTTAAATAGCATACTTATGTAACTAATTTCCTTTGTGCGATCAATAATAAGAAAGAAGAAAGAAAATAAATTTATTCAAATCTAAAAGTTACAGACAGTCAGTAACTTTTAACAGACATAAGTCCCTACACTTATGACATCATATCTATCTAAAAAATTCAGGCAACTTTTCCCAAACGTTGTAAGCCCTTATTTAGAAGTCTCTATTCATTGTACTTCAAGCTCCAAGTGTCAAAAAAAAATTGGACTCATGCGTAAGACCCATTATTCCACAAATTCACAAAAAAACAGTTACAGCCGATTTTCCACCAGTGGGAGTGTTCCAACACCGAGAATTTGAGTATCGTCTCCTCCCCGTCACGTCCCCGTATAGCCCTTAATCCGTCCACACGCGAACTCATAAAATATGAAACAAGTGTTGGTTACATAAATCAAGACGGGATCGGCGTGTGTACAAAAGCCCTGCTTGTCAACATGGTTTAGATTCAAGGACAATCAACGATAATACGGAAAAACTCGCGAAGATAAAACGTACGTTTTCCATTGGGAACATAACCAACCGCCATTTTATTTGTTTTGACTAGCGTAGTTCCCGTTCCTAAGAGTATACGGAGATAAAATTTAGCATATGTCACTCTAGCTGATGGGAGGCTTCGGCCGTGGCTAGTTACCACCCTACCGAGAAAGACGTACCGCCAAACGATTAAAACTGAAAATCAGCGCTACGTATCCAAATTCAAATGGTCACGTAGCATTATGCTGATCTGGGGCCATTTTCTGGGTTATGCCACACATCGCAGTGTATTGTCCTGGATGTCATGGTGTACTGGAGATATTGTGATGTGTGGCATAATTTCGAAATAAACGCATTTTTCTTTCTTTCTTTCTATTTAGCGTTCCGGTACTATGTCGTGTAGAAACCGAAAAGGAGTGTGGATTTCATCCTCCTCCTAACAAGTTAGCCCATCTTATCTTAGATTGCATCATCACGTACCATCAGATGAGATTGTAGTCAAGGGCTAACTTGTAAAGAATAAAAAAAAACACACAAATAACGTGGCTTTCTAGTGGTGAATTTTTTTATTATTATTGAATCGATTTTGAAAAATGTTAAACTAATATTCTAAAGAGGTACAGTTCGTGGTATTGTAGGGGTATGTATGTCAATAATGATGAAGCAAGTACAACAGTGATGATGAAGTTGATCTAAAAATAAATTGGTGAGACCCCCCACAAGATTGACAATATATGCCAAGAGTTCTTTTTGTATGGCAATAAAAATATATAATAAACTTCCTCATAGTCTAAAAGAGAAGCCCTGGTCAATATTTAAATGTAAAATTCATAATATTTATTATAAAAAAAGTTATTATGACATTCAAGATTATTTTATGTACATGGACATTTTGTAACATATTATTTTGTAATTGTGACATTTTATTAATTTACTTTTGTTTTTTTTCTCCGTTCAAATGTATTTAATTATTTAAGATAATTCATACACCAGTTATGGTAAAATAAAGGCTCAATTCTATAAATGTACCATCATGTTAAACCTACATTTTCATGAATATAAAAAATACATTTTCATGAATACAAAAATAACATTCATTCACTCATTCATAAGCACAGAGACAAACCAAGCGCTTCCCAGTTAAAAAGCATCACTCTGTTAAATACCTCACAATTGATACACCAATGCATCAGAAATATCGCAATACAATAATACATTCCAGACATATTCATAGATACATTCGAGACGGTGAATGTGGGTCGCGCGGTAAACTTGGAGGTTTCAAATGTTCCGCAAAGCCAAAGTTAGGCTGGCAGTCTAGACGGCTTAATATTTGAGGTAGGTCGCGGCCCATTTCACTTCGGCTGTTAGCTTGTTTGTGTACGCTGTGTTGTTTGAATACGTATTACACATAACTTTTAAATATTGGATAGAAGCAGGCATTACTTTGCGGAAGTTAAGAGTGTGCAACATGTAATTTGGTGGTTACAAATGGTTCTGGATCTCAGATTCTGGAAAAGTTAGGAGCCTGATATTTAGGTAAATGATATTTCAAAGTGTTAGCTTCGTTATGACTATACAAAATACACAATTTGTAAAACTTTTCTCGATAGTTTATTTTTTTGAAAAATACATGTTTTGCTCACATTTTGCTTTCAATCTCAGGAAAAGCAAACTTATTTTCTTAAATTTTTGTTTTATATAGAAAATTAGGTATATATCTTGAACATGGCCATTTTGTTTTTCGTTATGTTGATTAATTTACTTGCAATTAGTTAAAAATTGTTTTGGCGCTCACGTCATAAAATTTGCGTCGCGCGTCAATCGCCCCGTGCTTTTCACTCACGTGAAAGTCATAATTCGGCGTCTCGTTTGCGCTTCGAATTTTATCCATATCGTACTGACACGCTGCGCGCTCTTAAACATGATTATATATCACCCAGGTCCGACAAAATACTCTCTACGTACGTTTCACCCCGAAACCGGAGCATCCTCAGGAGATGTTGACTCCACAACGTGTAATTGCACGTAGAGAGTATTTTGTCAGACCTGGGTGACGTTGTCGCATGGGTTCGTCGACTTTTCACGGATGATAGCAAAATAAATAAATCTTTATATATCATAATTTCTTAGGTAGGTAATTTATTAAAATTCAAATAAAATTGCGAATTCATAAAATAGGTATGACGGCCTCCATGGTGCAGTGGTATGCGGGGTGAATTTACAAAACGGAGGTCCTGGGTTCGATTACCGGTTTTCTTAATTGGTCCAGGTGTGGCTGGTGGCCGTAGCTAGTTACCACCCTACCGGTAAAGACGTACCGCCAAGCGATTTAGCGGTCCGGTACGATGACGTGTAGAAATCGAATGTGGATCCTCCTCCTAAACTTGTCACGGCTAAGCCGATTAACACAAATTTTGGAATTCTTTTATAAACAAATCATAGGAGCAGAATATAGGCTACTTTTTGTCCCTAAAATAAAAAGAGAAAGGTGGGTGAAATAGGATTTGAATTTGTTATATGCAAGAAATACCAAAACTCAGCCCCTAAAGGCGTGTAAGAGGGTGATGAAAGCTTACACTAATTATTCGCAAACGTAGTCGCGGGCGTCCGCTAGTCTACTATAAAAGAAAAATTGAAACAAGAAGTATACATTTAAAATTGGCGCATGCCAGCGGATTATGCGACGGATGTATGCAACGCAACGTCGTGGCGCTAGCTTGGCAGGTTCTACTTGGCACTGTAATACATAAAACCAATATCTAAAAGCTGCACGTAGATAAAGTATGGAGGCACGTAAAAGTATGACGTCACCGTCTAGATAACCGTAAATCTTCCGCAGCCAAAGCTCCGACGGATCGTCTAATGAATTTACGAGCGGCGTCTATAAATCAGTTGCACTCGTTCTGTTGGTGCTACAAATAAAAGAGCGTTTTGTTCTATGCGTTTGAACTTTGCAATGGTAGCAAAAATCATTTGTTAACTTCCGTTTATATATTTTTACATATCTATACTAATATTATAAATCTGAAGAGTTTATTTGATTGAACGCGCTAATCTCAGGAACTACTGATCCGATTTGAAAAATTCTTTCAGTGTTAGTTGCCCATTTATCGAGAAAGGCTAAGGCTTCATATTATCCCCGTATTCCTACGGCAACGGGAACCACGCGAGTGAATCCGCGCAGCGTCAGCTAGTCATTTATATTCTACTTAAATGTCTGAAATAAATGAATTAATGATAAATAAGTATAAAGCCAAAATTATTCAATTCTGTGTAGAGATTTGATTATTTATCAAATAGTTCTACTTTAATTAATCAATTTGTTTTAAAACAAAAAATCACTGCTTACCTTCCTATAACTTTATGATAAAGTAAGAGTCTTTTATTTAGTGTTTTTGTTACTCTTACACTTCTTGTTCAAAGCCTATAAAACTTATTGAATTAATTCAATTCTGATTAAAATTTGTGTACGCAAATTTTGGTTTCAAGTACTAGTACCTAATCAGATTTAGCAATCACAGACAAACAACTTCAAATCTTATTTATTGGTATTTATTTAACATATTCTAAATCCCTTTGATGTTCAATACAGAAAACAATCGCAAGTCAATGGCCCTTGAGATCGATACGCCGCAACGATAGACCAATACTTCAAATCATCTCCGGACTATTTATAAGGAATAATCGAATCGAAGTTTTAAAAATAGCCCCCGCACAGTAAGTACACGCACGTCTGAGAATGGGGTCTTTGCCCTGGCGATTATTAATCACATTTAATCGAGCATCACACTCGGAATACCTAGCAAAGGTCGGCTATTCTCGCACCACTCCACTCTGCTCCCTGATGCCCCTTGATTTATCCGCGCCACTATTAAATTCATTGGGTTTCATCCGATCGGAACGGTAAGCACTATTCTTAGTCTTGCATCTTGTAAAGCCGGGTACTCATTAGCGAACTGTAACCGTAACTGTTGCATGTTATGTAACCAAAATTTATAGTGTGTATGTGGTTCGCGAACTAGCCGCGAGCGAACCGTGTTATAGTTCGCAGCGAGCCGATGATAAAAAGGTACTCATTATGTAACGTAACCGTTACTTTAACCACAAATCATAGTGAGTACGTTGTAATGGAGCCTGCCGCGAGCTGTTGGCGAGCGGCACGCAGCGAGCCGATGGATGTCGGTTTTTGGCGCGAACCAAAGGAAGGTTGTTGTTACGTTCACAGTAATGTGGACATCGCGTACACATACTGTATCTGTTCTTAACAGTTCTGTTGTTAACAGTTACAGCAGACTGAATGTGTACGGTGGGTGAGGGCGTTCGATGAACACGAAGACTACAATATGGGTACACACTAGAAACACGTTACTGTAACTGTCCGGTTACAGTTACAGTTCGCTTATGAGTACCCGGCTTAAGACTGTAGCGAGCAAAGTAATTCAAATTTAATTAAATTAAAATGAAATCTCAACTATCTTCTTTGTTTGTTTGGAAATTGCGGTTTAACTTGTGAACGGGTTGGAGGGCCTCCGCGGCGCAGTGGTATGCGCGGTGGATTTACAAGACGGAGGTCCTGGCTGGGCCGATTAAGGTTTTCTCGGTCTAGGTCTGGCTGGTGAAAGGCTTCGACCCACCCTGCCCCAAAAACGTACCGCCAAGTGATTTAGCATTCTGGTACGATGTCCGGTAGAAACCGAAAGGGGTTTAATAACAAGTTAGCACGCTTCCATCTTAGATCGCATTATCACTTACAATCAGGTGAGATTGTAGTCAAGGGCTAAAACATGTATAGAATATTTAAAAAAATGCTGACAATATAGGTAATATTTGTACAGACACAATTTGACTCAGCAATATTAAAAATGTGCTATGTGATGAACATGGGATAATTTTTGTCTTCAGAAATCAAAAAGTTATCGCGGAATCTTTTAATAAATAATAACTAATTCTATAACTCGAATACAGTTATTATGTTTGGTATTGTACAATTAACAATAACAACCATGTAACAACCAAGTAATCTTCGCGTCTCGAAATGGTAGAATGTATCTAAACAGTCTTTATTTAACTATCTTGAAAAGAAAGATAATTATTTTTATTAAATACTTGTTGATTATGAAATCTATACTAATATTATAAAGCTAAAGAGTTTGTTTGTCTGATTGAACGCGCTAATCTCAGGAACTACTGGTCCGATTTGAAAAATTCTTTCAGTGTTAGATAGCCCATTTATCGAGGAAGGCTATAGGCTATATTTTATCGCCGTATTCCTACGGGAACGGGAACCACGCAGATGAAACCGCGCGGCGTCAGCTAGCAACCCATAATTGAGAACAGAAAACATTTTACCATAATGAACTAGTTGCCAGACCTAGAGCCATAACTGGCAAATATTCTGAATTTTTCATGAACAACAGCACTATGAAACGGCGATATGAAATACCAAGCTAATTAAGCACGAGTAACTGTAATTATTTTCTCACTAATTAACTGCAGGAGTAAATAAAAGTTGCGTGCGCTGTTGGTATTAAATTTCCGCTTTTACGTAATTGTGAGGAAGACTTAACAACCAAACGTCGTTTTACTTATCTGACATTTTTATTAATCATTCATCATCATTTATATTTTATCATTTATTTTTTTTCATTCATCATCATTTATTTTTTAATATATATATATATATATATATATATATATATATATATATCATAACCTACCTATAGTAGATCAGTATGGTTGGTTGAGTGTCGACTGAATCATGCAAGTCTTTATTTAAAGTAGGCTTGATTTAAAAGAGTTTTAAGTAAACACATCTGATATATATTTATTTTCTGAAATAATTTAAAAGTACTTTTATTCTCCAGAGCAGTGATAGCCCAGTGGATATGACCTCTGCCTCCGATTCCGGAGAGTATGTTCGAATCCAGTCTGGGGCATGTACCTCCAACTTTTCAACAAAAACATCGTGAGGAAACCTGCATACCAGAGAATTTTCTTAATTCTCTGCGTGTGTGAAATCTGCCAATTGCATTGGGCCAGCGTGGTTGACTATTGGCCTAACCCCTCTCATTTTGAGAGGAGACTCGAGCACAGCAGTGAGCCAAACATGGTGATGATATTCTCCTACATAATTTTCATAGTTCGTACAACACAATGTTACTCGTATGTAAACAAGGGCTCCATTTTTGGAGTTGGTCGAAAATCAATACCGTAAAAAGTGAAATTCCGACCAAATCCGTCACACGATATATCCGGACCAATAAAGCCAATAAACCGGTGAAGTGTTGCGTGACATCCGCGTGGTGACGTGACCCATTTCTGACGTTACAGCTAGCGGATAGACGGACAAATAACTATAAATTGTATACGCCCTGCGTACACGTGCACATCTCCATTGTACGACGTCATGCTTATTAATTTCACAATAAATATGTACCTACATAATATTTTATTATTTATTTATTTATTATTCTACATAATTTTAGCAGACTCAGAAATGATAACAAAAATAAGAAAACTAATGTCGAACAAAGGTTAGTATGATTCACGACATTTGTCAAGACAACTTAATTAACAAATAAAACTGTAACCAAAATAAGACCCTAGAATGACAGAGAATGACCTTGAGTGAAGTCACGCACTTGTGAACGTTGTATGTAGGGTTAAAAGCGCTTTTGGCTATTAACAAACACTCCCCTTTTCCACTCGAGTCACTTTCCCCGCCTATCCCAAGTAACCCATAAAGAATTACACAACAAGAGATGTCGACGGCTCCAACGCTTTGCAAACTGAAGCCATCCGTATCGCAAGTCGTTGCAACGCGGTGATTACAATAATACATATTGACATTGGGCCTAACCATAATGCAACACAAACCACAGTTGGTTTTACTGTGCACTGGCTATATTTGTACACCACAAAACAAGGAAACGAACAAATAAGTCAATAAGAAGTAGAATACAAAAAGGCGGCCTTATCGCTTCGCAGTGACCTCTTTCAGACAACCTTAAGTTTAAACTTTATAAAAAATCCTATTTGCTGAAATTTTTCAAGCTTAGTGTTTGTTGCAAGTACTGTAAAAACGTCGAGTTTTTTTCGTTTGTCTCAATTAACTATCACTCAGAATGAATGTTATTTAAACGGGTACATACCACGATAAAACGACGAGATTTTTATTGTCGATATTTCGACCCAGTTGCATGGATCGTGGTCACGACGGGACTGAAGTTGCGAGATGAGAAGTGAAGTCAGCTGTTAGGGGCAAAATCGATCTACCCTCTTTCTTGTTCTTTTTCTTTTTTCAACGACCTCGCGTTTTTGGCTGTTTAGGCAAACCACACTCACGACATCGCTTTTGTTATTATGCGTGTCGCGGCGCCCTCTTTTGTTATTATGCGCCACGCATAATAACAAAAGCGATGTCGTGAGTGTGGTTTGCCTAAACAGCCAAAAACGCGAGGTCGTTGAAAAAAGAAAAAGAACAAGAAAGAGGGTAGATCGATTTTGCCCCTAACAGCTGACTTCACTTCTCATCTCGCAACTTCAGTCCCGTCGTGACCACGATCCATGCAACTGGGTCGAAATATCGACAATAAAAATCTCGTCGTTTTATCGTGGTATGTACCCGTTTAAATAACATTCATAATGAACAACCACGAAATAAGTTTAAAATATCACTCAGAAGTCATTATTCTGAAAAGGAGTTCACAAAAAGACGCTGTTTGAATAATTCACAAATTGTTATTATTCCTACTTCATGAAGATTGCATCAACACAGTAATAAATAGTATTCGCCAGTACTAGTCAGAACTTGAGTGGAGTTCCGTTAATAAGAAAATAAATACGATTCGACAAAAAATCCTATTAATAGCAAAACACGAAGTTAAAAAGGTCGGAACCATTAGATATTGGTTAAGTGATCTGATACGAGTTCACAAAAAAATGCACTTTCAATCACTAACCAATTATTATTATTATTTCTACTTCCTGAAGATTGATGATTACATCATCACTGTCCAACACAGTAATAAATAGTAATCGTCAGAATATGACTGAAGTGGAGTTCACAAAATCGAGACCATAAGCGGAAAATAAAATCGATTCAACAGAAAATACTGTTAAGACGAAGTTCAAAAGGTCGGAACCATTAGAAAATGGTAAAGTGATATAATACGACAAAATAGACGTGTCGTCTTAACGCATAAAGTTCAAAAGGTAAGAACCATCTGGAAAGTGGGAAAGTAATACGACAAAATAAACGTGTCGTCTCAACACGGGAAGTGTAAACAGTGTGATGACGTCTTATTTTAGCTACACATTCGCGTCCATTTGTCTTATTAATGGCGTACGCTTGATGCCTGTCCGTCTAACGTCCCGGGTGTACGATTTCGTCCACATATATTCAATACCGGTATGGTGGGGCCATGGAATTTGCATTCCAAACTGAAAGCTTTTCAAAATAACTACATTGCTATTGTAACATGCTTTTGAAAGTTTCCTATTTTATTTAACAAGTGAAAAAACTTAAACGGACAAAATCATTTGAGTTATTTTTTTATTTTGTGCTGACGCCACGTATTTTCATCCGCCTTGTTCCTGAAACACTGAAATGGTTTTTCAAATCGTTATTCCTGAGATTAGCGCGTTCAACCCAACAAACTAATAAACAAACTCTTCAGCTTTATAATATTAGTATAGATAAGCAAGCGCTTAGCTGCAATCACACCTGATAGTAAGCGATGATGCAGTCTATGATAGAACGCACTTGCCTAGAAGATGCCTATTCACTCTTGACTTGAAGATACCCATATTATAGGTGGTGGGGAAAACTGAAGCTGAAAGAGCATTCTACATCTTTGCAGTGCGTATAAGGAAAGTGGAACTAAATCGCTTTCGCTTTAATTAAATCGACAATGTAACCGATATTTGATCGGTTACATTGTCGATACTAAATCCTAAATCTTGGGGCTTATTTAATAGTCTGTACACTAACTCGTCGATATTCCGCGGACGCGTATGTAGCTACAGTATAAATTCACTACCTACGAACGTAATACCAAAAGTATACTTTGCAGATGTTAATAGTTATGCGGATAAATCTTGCAACTTTCGTCTATCTAAATTAATATTATAAACTTTTCCGTTTGTTTGTTACGAACAGGCTCCAAATCTATAGGACCGATTTTAAAATCTTTCACCAATTGAACGCTACATTATCAGCAAATAACATAGGTTATTTTATCCCCGCATTTCCATGAGAATTGGAACTACGTAGGTGAAAAGGTCAAAGGCACATTTGAAAAATATCCAGATAGCAATCTAATATTTTGACGGCCTCCGTGGCGCAGAGGTGTGGGTGGTAGATTTACTAGACGGAGGTCCTGGGTTCGATCCCTGGCTGGGCCGATTGAATTTTTCTTAATTCGTCCAGCTGGAGGGAGACTTCGGCCGTGGCTAGTTACCACCCTACCGACAAAGACGTACCGCCAAGCGATTTAGCGTTCGAGTACGATGTCGTGTAGAAACCGAAAGGGGTGTGGATTTTCATCTTCCGCCAAACAAGTTAACGCGCTTCCATCTTAGATTGCATCATCACTTACGATCAGTTGAGATTGTAGTCAAGGGTAAACATGTAATGAATAAAAAAAAACTCTATAAGGATATTTTTCAAATGTGCCTTGCCTAAAATAATAATAAGTTTAATAATCTCGGAGATATTTGACATAAACACATCACGAGCCTCTCCCTTTCGGAAGTCGGTTAAAACGTTTCTAATGTACTAGCTTAGAAAGGTAAAAGCCAGATTCGTCATTTTTGACGCACCCCCGCATCACCCCGCGCCCCTTCCGTGTCAATGTTTATTTTGATCAGAATGATTAATTGGTTCGTATTTGTTGGGGAAACAAAAGAAAAAAAAAAGCCTAATACTAAATACCTACTAAATACCTCGCATAAAAGAGATACTCACTGAGAGATACTCTGTGCGCTTTTAGGCATTTTAAAGATTTTTGGCCACATCTCAGAAATCAGGATTCAATTGAGCGATTGGTAGTGCAGGGCATAAAGACAGGAGGTACCTATATGCCTATTACAACAATAAGACAGATAACTGCAGTTCGTTTAATTCTTGAAAGTTTGCCGCGGTTCACGATAGGTAATATGAACCTCATACAGGCGACTATCACCGTACCCTATCTGAAAAACACTTTAATAAAGCATGTTTTCATGCCCAAGCCGCAATAAACCGATTCCAAAAACTCTTTCACCACTGTAAAGCTCCATTATCGGCGAGTAATATAGACTTTACTGTCTCCGTATTCCCAGTCCCACATCAATGAGGACTACGCGGGGCGATCGCTAGTCTATACTAATATTACAACTACTAAACCGATTTTGAAAATTCTTTTACCACAAGAAAGCCACGTTATTTGTGAGTGTCTTAGGCTATATTTCATCGCCGTATTCTCACGGGAAAGGGAACTACGCGGTTGTAACCGCGGGGCCACAGTAAAAAATAAGCCACAGTCTCGCTGTTCAATCACTCCATTCATGAAAACCAAGACGCGAAAACTGCTCCAAGTGTAAATAATTACGCAGAAGGGACCCTATCTGTCTCCCAGCGAGACAGTTATGGGCTGTTACCATGATTTACGCTGTGGTCTTGCTTGCAAAATGCGAGATGTATAATTAGTCATCGCAGTGAAATTAGATTGAAATGAAGTTCGGAATTTGTAATTTACTGGGTGTGTACTTCGGAGAACTCGACCCTCTGTGGCGCAGTTTGAAGATGGCTCCGGTAGATTATGGATTAGGATTTTGTTAGATTTTCTGTTTAGGTATTTTAGAATTTATGGTAATACTAGCGGACGCGCGCGCCTTCGTCCGCCTGAAATTTTATTTTTTCACAAATCCCTCGGGAACCGTGGATTTTTCCAGGATGAAAAGTAGTTTATGCGTTAATCCACAGTAAAATCTATTTCCATTATAAATTTCAGACAAATCGGTTCAGTAGTTGCGGCGTTAAAGAGTAACAAACATAATACAAACAAAGTTACAACTATCGCCTTTCTATACTTCTATGCTTATAATAAAAAAGGGAGTTTGTGGTGTAGGGCAATCAGGATTACGGACCGATTTTAAAAATTCTTTTACCACTAGAATGCCACATTATTTCTGAGTGTCACAGGCATATATTATATTTCAGGCGTATTATCAAGGGAACTGGAACTACGCTGGTGAAAACGCGGTGCATCGGCCAATAAAGAAATAAAGTTTGTGAGGTTTTTGGAAGTAATATCTGGATCTAATGGACCTATTTTAAGAATTCTTTTACCAACAGAAAGCCACGTTATACAAGACTGTCATAGGCTATATTTTATTCCCACGGGAACGGTAAAAACGCAGGTGAAACCACGGGGCCATTACTAGCTTGACATATATTCGTGAGTCATACGTACCCATACACCACAATAATCAATGCACACAAGCGTAAGTGATAGGTGGTTAAAATTGAAAAATCAAACTGCATAATTTTCTGCCAGAGAGGGTAATTAGGGTAATTGCTTCCCCAATTAGCGGATAGCGAAGATGGTGCGATACGAACGTGACCTACATTCAAATAGCTACCAAATCGCCGTGTTCGATAATATACGATGCAAGTTTTCCAATGGGAGTTGTGTGCTATTAACCATTTTGGGACGTGTTCCTTACTCTTATACAGCTTTTTGACCGTATGGATATGTCTACTTAACAGTCTCCTAATTGTAACTCTTTAAACTACTTATTAGACTTTAACAAAATAAATGTTACAAGTTCGTAGATTAGAGTGGGAAATTATTTCATTTAATTCAATAAGTTTAGTTATATCTATTTTATTGGACCCTATATCTTTAACATTTATAATATTTGTTTCTTTAATTTCTTCTACGGGTGGTATTAAAATTCATTATTTTTGTTATTGTGAAAGGGAGGTATAGTGTTGGTATAAATGAGAGGGTATTTGATGACTCGAGCTTAGTTGTTTGTTAGGCAGCGTGGACACCGTCACGCTGCTAGTCGCGTTCGTGATTTTGTGCAATAATGTTTTGTTGTAATTATTGATGATGTTTATGTTGTAATTATTGATCATAATTGTTTAGTGTGGGCATGGATAACATGTCGAGCAGGGGAGGTGAGTGTTTATGCATTCAAAAGGGATCCCTTAAACCTACTTCTAGGGTCACAAGTCCTTGGACCTGCTCGAGTGGGTGCGAAAGTGGTTTTTATGTAATTAGTGTGAGGCTGATGATGATGAAGCACTAAATAATTTACACACAAGCGTTTATTATGGAGAGCCGTGATAGGCCAATGGATATGACCTCTGCCTCCGATTCCGGAGGGTGTGGGTTCGAATCCGGTCCGGGGCATGCACCTCCAACTTTTCAATTGTGTGCATTTTAAGATTTAAGAAATTAAATATCACGTATCTCAAACCATGAAGGAAAATCATCGTGAGGAAACCTGCATACCAGAAAATTTTCTTAATTCTCTGCGTGTGTGAAGTCTGCCAATACGCATTGGGCCAGCGTGGTGGACTATTGGCCTAACCCCTCTTATTCTGATAGGAAACTCGAGCTCAGCAATAAGCCGAATATGGGTTGATAATGATGAAGCGTTTATGCTGGAAAACTTACTACTACATTTCAAGACGAGCCTTCGTTCGGGAACAGAAGAATAGGAAAACTATGTTGAAAAAAAAAAAAAACTCATAACTAATATGATAATTGCGCGCGAAGCAAATCCGTTGACAGGAGACTCGGCCCACCATACATCAACTACTGACACCGTGGGCGACGACAGCTGGTGACTGATGCGTTGTCCGCGCGGGGGGCATGGAATTCTATTTATTGCTATGCGAATATTATATTCTCTAACAAAAAACCGGACAAGTGTGGTTCGAGCTCGCCTATCAAGGGTTCCGTACAAACCTATCTTCGCCATAAATCGAAACAACACATTATAAAAATAATCTATACTTCTATACTAATATATAAAGCTGAAGAGTTTGTTTGAACGCGCTAATCTCAGGAACTACTGGTCCGATTTGAAATATTCTTTCAGTGTTAGATAGCCCATTTATCGATGAAGGCTATAGGCTATATTTTATCCCCGTATTCCTACAGGAATGGGAACCACGCGGGTGGAAACCGCGCGGCGTCTACTAGTTTAAAATAAGCTTGCGCCAACGAAGATCTTGCATACGATACCCCGCACGACACGGTTAACTTAATTAAGAAATTGCACCGTCGTTTCTTGCATAAAGACTCAGTTTTTTGTGATTTTATGTTGTTATTTACATTACTTAGATATTTGCTTAGGCATCTGTTGTATAACACGATATTACTTGCCTTTCATAGTTCTAGGGTAACAGGAAGTATGTAACCTATGAATTTTGATTCGATTTGATACCTCCTTCCTGAGATAAATAGTCTTGACAGACAGACGGAAAATGGAATGATCCTGTAGGTAAAAAAGTTCCGTTTTGCTGTACCCTAAAAAAAGGCTTAGGTAAGCCCTAAAAAGAGGCTTAGGTAGCAAAGTTAACTCTTAGCTAATCACCATCGCTAATATGCGACCAATGAGATGATCCCGTGACGAGAAATAGACAAAATTCTACCAATGGCGGTGCAACCGAAATTACCGCTATCTCTTGTGTTGCGTTGGGACGAAAGAGATGGGACTGGGACTACTCCGCCACCATTGAATATTTTTAACCCCCACGCAAAAATAGGGGTGTTATAAGTTTGACGTGTCTGTACGTCACGGATGAAGCCATTTCATAGTTTTTTTAGTATTAAAGGTGACTAATGTGCGAGTGCTCTTAAACATGTTTGACGAAAATCGGTTGAACCGTTTAAAAGTTGTTGGGGGGGGGGGGGGGAAATAGTGGGGGAAGAATAACCGAATGTCTGCAAATATACTCGAGTGGGATCTCAAATGAAAGCGTACTGAAAGAGAATATTGATGATTTGATCGAGAGTGTAATTAATGATTTCATGACATTCAGAGGTTTTTCAAAATTTTCAATTTCATGTTATACATATTTTTCTTAACTTGGTCACAATTTAGCGCCACAGATCAAATAACTAACTAGCAAGCTCTAATAAGTAGCTAATGACCAAAATTAATTTCCATCCAAACAAATTAAGGTCACTGCCGCACCGAAAATCATATTTCAAAATTCGTCGCGATGTAGGTAGCTAGGTCACCCAAATTGTCTCTTCTTTTCAATTTAACGACCTACCTTTGAAGCATATTATATTTAGCGTTCCTACGAGAACGGGAACAACGCGGGTAAAACCGCGCGGCGTCAGCTAGTTAATAATAATTCTTTAGACTTAGCTTACATTCATAAGTCTCCACAATGATAGTTGGTGGCAATTTAGGTGTTAGGATGAAAGAAAAATTTCCCATACATTCCCACACAGTTAGTGTAGTAGTTCACCCTTTACGTTTTTATATGAAATGGGGGTGACGCGTTAATTACAGCGTGGGGTGCCAAAATGGTGTATTTAGTTGTACGTATTTAGTAAGGGATGACGGAAGTGGAGACGTTGGGGAGCTATTACAGCTTTCGTACTAGCGTTTCTCTGAAGCTGGCTTTCATACTCGCGTTGTAGCAGAACGCTGGTGTGAAGGTTATAATAACCCATAGTAAATCAACGATGTCTTATACATAGTACTCGTAGTTAGGCCAATAGTTTACCACGCACACACGCAGAGAATATCAAAATTCTCCGGTATGCAGGTTTCCTCACGACGTTTTCCTTCACCGTTTGAGAGACAACCTACATTACATACACAAAAGTTGAAGGTTCATGCCCCGGACCGGATTCGAACCCATACCCTCCGGAATCAAAGGCAGAGGTCACACCCACTGAGCTATCACGGCTCTTCTAGACTAGAGCTAGAGATTCTTCTAGATTAGGTCTAGAGAATACCTCTTACAATACCACAAACTTTACCTCTTTACAATATTAGTATACACTAGCGGACGCCCGCGACTTCGTCCGCGTGAAACTCGATGTAAACATTCAACTACTTCTACTTATAGCAAAGAAAATTCAGGAAAAGGTAGGGGTACCCTACCCCTACCTTTTCCTGAATTTTCTTTGCTATAAACCTCACGGAGCCTTTCTAACGAATGCAAAAGCTTGGAAATCGGTTCGTGCGTTCTGGAGTTATAGCGTCAGGAAGGAAAACCCGACTTATTTTTAAATAGTAGATTATTTAAGAAGTTATTTAAGAACCTTATCATAAGAATTTTCTATAATCTTGAATTTAATAAAAGCGTATACATATGATGAAAGTAAAAAAAAAGTAGCGATACAATATTAACAACCTTAATCGATACTGTAGGTAGGTACACATAAAATACGTACCTACTCGTATTTTCATCGCATAGGCAATACCGTAGCCTGCTTTTTCCACTAATGCGCAATTTCCGGCCTCCATAAACGAATACCTATATTTTGACGCCTCATAAAAACTATAAATATTTACACATGTGATGGGAAAACTAAAAATAATTCTTAATTGATGGAAATAACTATTAAATTCATGCTGTAATATGACTAGAAAAATTTATTAATATTTTCAGATATCTCTGACAAATTTCTATAAGCGTAGCTAACACGAGGTTTTGGGTTTGATTCCCAGCTAATTTCAATTAGTTATTTCAGTCTAATATATAATAACTAGCGGACGCCCGCGACTCCGTCCGCCCTTAGACCTCTTTAATCTGGCCCTCATGCACAATCCGTTCTTAGCGGACATCTACTAACTATAAACCACCCAAATCCTTGCCAAATTTTATCTTTGTACTTACATCAAGTGGTTTTCGAGATTTCATGACCTATCGAATTTATATATTTTTTTTTTTTTTTTTTTTTTTATGTAGTATAGGCTTACGCTTGACCACAATCAAGCCTGATGGAAAGCAATGATGAGGTCTAAGATGAAGCGCGCTTGCCTAGAAGATGCCTATTCACTCTTACCTTGAAGGTGCACAAATTATACGTGTCAGGAAACACAGACGCCGGAAGGGCATTCCACATTTTGGCAGTTCTTATTAGGAACGTTGACGCAAAACGTTTCGTGCGGGTTGATTGCACGTTGACAACAAAAGGATGCCATTTTTCACGGCGTCTCGCTGTTCTGTGGTAAAATGGGGACGGAGGAACTAGATCGTAAAGTTCCTGTGCACACTCTCCAAAGTATATGCGATAAAAGACCGATAGACAGGCAACGTTGCGTCGGTGTTGAAGACTTTGCAATTTTGCCCTTGTCAACGGTTCATCACCTATGATACGCCTAGCGCGACGATCAACCGAGTCTAATGCAGCGAGTTGGTATTTAGCAGAGCCATCCCATAGGTGACTGCAGTACTCCATGCTGGTTCGAACTTGTGCCTGATATAGGGTGAGAAGTTGTTCTGATGTGAAGTACCGCTTTACCTTGTTTAGGATGCCTAACTTTTTAGCTGCTGTCTTGGCCTTATTCTCGATGCATTTCCCGAAGTTGAGATTGGAGGATATGTTAACACCCAATAGCTCGATGCTATCACAGATGGGAATGGATATACTTTGGAAAGTGGGAGCCAAGGTGAAAGGGCTCCTTTTAGCAGAAAAAAGACACGCCTGAGTTTTTGCTGCATTAAACTGAACCAAATTAGCGTCACCCCAGTCAGACACCATCTCCAGGTTCAAGTTAACGCGCTCAACCAGGGCCTTTCTAAGCTCTAGGACTTCAGCACCGCTGGCTCTTGAGTTTGACATGTATCTCTCCGTTACCGTACTGTCATCTGCGTACCCAAAGATACCGGGATTCAGCAGATCGTTAATGTGAAGCAAAAACAGTGTAGCGGAGAGAACAGACCCCTGAGGTACACCGGCATTGACAGCCATTAGGTCAGATGAGCATCCGTCAATTACTACTCGGAATGACCGTTCCCTCAGAAAGTCAGAAATCCATTTACAGAAGCCATCAGGTATCCCGTACGCCGGTAGTTTGCTAAGAAGACTAGCATGCCATACCCGGTCGAAAGCCTTGGAAATATCGAGGGAAACAGCAAGGGCTTCGCCTTGTTTCTCAATGGCTTCACCCCAGATGTGGGTGGCATATACTAGAAGATCGCCAGTGGACCGATTTGTACGAAAGCCATACTGACGGTCGGATAAAAGTTCGGTTTCTTCTAGGTATGCAAGGAGTTTGCCATTGAGCACACGTTCCATACTTTTACAAAGTAAGGACGTAATGGCTATTGGCCTATAGTTTTCCGGTTCGGCACGGCTTCCCTTTTTGGGTACCGGCTGCACATTAGCAACCTTCCAGGACCGAGGGACTTGAGCAGTTTCCAGAGAAAGGCGAAAAAGACGTGTCAGGACAGGAGACAGTTCAGGGGCGCAATTCCGTAAAACTACTGCAGGGATGCCATCTGGGCCACTAGCTTTATTCACGTCGAGGTTACGTAGTATTTTCAGAACCTCACGCTGACGAATACGTACTTCCGGCATAACTGAGTTACAGAGAGGAAGGGTCGGGGGTGGAGTATTCCCAGCATCGAGTCGTGAATTTTCTGCAAACAGAGAAGCTAACAAGTTAGCTTTGTCTGTTGCAGTGACAGCCAGAGACCCATCAGGTTTTTGCAGGGGCGGTAGAGAAGGACGACAGAAATTCGATTCGACCGACTTCGCGAGGGACCAGAAAGCTTTACTACCACTGGGGTACGTAGCAAGCTTACGTCCGATGCGATTAGTACGGTCAAAACGAGCTTTTTTTAAAACCCTTTTGCATGACTTGGCAGCCAAGTTGAATTCTTTTTTTAGTTTTTTGACGTCTGGAGCCTTGTGAGCGCGCGCATTAACCCACGTCACAAATGCAGAACGCTTCTGCGCTTCCGCAGCGGCGCAATCAGCATTGTACCATGGGTAGACCTTGCTATCAGGTGACACGTCAGAAAAAGGAATAAAGTACTCCATTGCCTGACGAATCACATCCGATATAGCGCTTTCACAGGTCGAGGGGTCGTTGGAAGAGAAACAAATTCGCTGCCAAGGATAAGAGGCAAAGAAATGCCGCATCTCATCCCAATCTGCTGACCTGTATCGCCACACCCGCCTCTTAGCATTAGGGTTAGGGATGGGAGGATAAAAATTTGATACAGTCTTCACCAAACAGTGGTCGGAAGTGCCTAGGGGAGCAGCAACAGATATATTAAGATCACGGTTCTATCAGTTATAGTTTTCAGTTGTAATAAAAAAATAATAAAACGTGTCTTAAACGGGGAAGGAAAAACATTGTGAGGGAACCAACATGCACTGAGAATAGGGATGATGACAGTTTTTTAAATTGTATGCTATTAAGAGTATGCTAATAGTAAAGCAATTTTGTAAAAGGAACAGGGTATCTGCGATCATTACTTTCGAAGCTACAGGGATTTAAAGGGTCAAATTTGCGGCGCTGCCGCGGATCCCTGAAAAACGTCCCATACAAAATGGCACGAACTAATGACGTCGTAGGTAATGTAATGATCGTTAGATTTGTATGGGCGTTCAAACAAAATTACTAATATCTTTGTTATTTGTGCGTTTATGTTTATAGTTCTCATATTGAAAAAAGTCACATTTAATGTAAAGAAACTAAAACTGTATGAATTTTCATCTAATTACGATAAAAGATTATTAATAGATTTTGAAATTTTATGATCTCATTTATTTTGCAAATATCCAGACAATCGTTGCTTTTTATGTATAAATTAGACATTGACCTTAATTACCCGAATGTATCATAAAAATCAATATATTCAAACCTAGTCATTATCCCCATTTCCTTAATTATCTACGTGTGTGAAGTCAGGCAATCCGCATTGGGCCAACGTAGTGGAACTATTAGCCTAACCCCTCTCTCTGAGAGGAGACTCGTGCTCAACACTGAGCCGAATATGGGTTGTTAATGATGATTAAAAACATTAAAAAGTGACTATCTGTACCTACTATAACACAACATCATCAAGTCAGTCAGACGTTAATTATAGCTAAATTAATAAAAAAAAAACCTATTTTTTTTGCAAAAGGAACCCCAACAAATTAATATAACTACCCAGAAAAGTTTAATTACAATTCCAAAGGGATGCCTTGCTGGAATTCATACCGCCCGGCGAACTTCAAAGTTAAATAAAATACACTGCGGGTTTCACTTTAACCGGTTTATTTTGAGTTAAAAACAGTTTATTTACCGTTCCTACTCTAATGTACTTTAGGGGAGGTTAACTTGTAATAGTATGATCCTAACAGAGGGGAGGCGGGTAGTCAGAAAATTCTCAGAATTAATGAATAATTAATTATTAATAGTAATTGGTTTATTCGTTAAATTTTGCTAGTGTATTTTGAAATATTACCCACAATAAATGCGATATCTTTACTTTATTTAGAGATAGACCAGGCGCTATGAGGAGATGAGTGTGCATGATATCGCATTCAGTTCACTGTTTTGAACTCTGAAAAGCATACAGATTATGATTATGGATGTCGCCAGAAGGTTTGTTAGTTTTTTATTTTTTATACCCTAACCTAATCCTCCCACCCTCTTCGATAAATTGACTGAACAAACAACAACAACAATTGCAACAATTTTATTGCTGGTTTTACTATGGTTATCCAATTATTTGTAATGATTAAATACACTAATAGCTAATCAATTAAAGAAAACACACAAAATTTAATAACAAGAATTCTTTAAAAAATACATCATTCGTGGAAATTAGGTTTTGTACATTTTCCAGGAGCCGTGATAGCCCAGTGGATATGACCGAGCTTCCGATTCCGGAGGGCGTAGGTTCGAATCCGGTTCGGGGCATGCACCTTCAACTTTTCAGTTACGTGCATTTTAAGAAATTAAATATCACGTGTCTCAAACAGTGACGGAAAAACATCGTGAGGAAACCTGCATATTAGAATTTTCTTAATTCTCTACGTGTTTAAAGTCTGCCAATCCGCATTAAGCCAGCATGGTGGACTAGTGGCCTAACCTCTCTCATTCTTAGAGGAGACTCGTGCTTAGCAGTCAGCCGAATATGGGTTGATGATGATGACATTTTCCAAAAGCACGCAAATTCCCACTAATCTGCATCCAAAACGTCAACACAGTAAAGCATCGCAAACGATGTGTACAGAATGCGTCGGTGTCACATGAATTCACCAATTACACGGCGACATTAAGTCGTTTTGAATCGCTTCCAAAATTAGCCCCATGATATATTCAGTACAAGAGCAAGTGAACTTATTGTTACAAGAGCTTAAACATGGTTTATTCTCAAAATGCCTCAATAGTATCAGTATTTTCAGTGATTCTTTGTCATGTAGCTTACCCTCACCCGCTAAGCAGCAGTAATGCTGTGTTAGGCAATGAGTTCATATTTGAGGTCATTTGCTTTTTCTATTAAAGAAGAGGAAGATACCAAAAAGTAGGAGGTGAAAACCTTCGAATTCGGTACAATTATTATAAGAAGTGATGATGGTTGAGAAAGTTAGACGTTAGGAATTAACTTTAGTGCAAAATTATTGCAATTGGTAAGGGCACTAGTAAATGCAATCAAGTTGCATCGCAATCACAAAACTCTTTAAAAAATTATTTTCGTAATCATAAAACGAAAACAAACAAATAACAAAAACGTACGATATGAAAGAGACGAATGTCTTAATATTCCATGGATTCACCGTGCGGGTGCCTGGTCCACCGTGTGACAGAGAGAAAAACTGTGAGCAGAGCCCGGGACACGTGGCCAGGTCGTTGATTTAAGGAATTTCAACATTAACAGTGTGAAAACGTGCATATTTTTTATCGAAGTATGCCAATTTTTAACCCATCTATGGTACTCACTAAAACATATGCCCGTAATTTCACCTCAAAATAACTGAATTCTCATTATCTTCGACGAAAATATTTCACTGCATGACTAATATAAACATACATCTTGCAAAAAAACATTAAACAAACAGGTCACCGGCTCTCGGCCAAACGTTAAATGTGATTTAAGCTATACGATGCAACGACCTCTAAAAAGTGCAACATACGTTGATTTTTATTACGTTGCGTTCTAAATAGTAAGTGGGATTTTTGACTCGCACGAAAGCCGGCAGCAGGGTGACCTGATGTTATTTCTGTCTTTAGTTATGGTTCAATATACTCGTAATTCTTTGGAACACGTCTTGTACAACAGAGACTTTTGGCTGATGCGGTATATTGTACAATCGCTTTTATAGATACCGACATACATGTCTCATTACCGTAGGGGAGCAGTGACCACGTCCTTCCAGCAGCGCCGGATTAGCCATGTAGGTGGCATTTTCTAAAGGATCGCGCCCAAAGGGGGCCCCACGTCCGAAATAAAAAAGGACAAATGGTAATAATAAATTTTCGACCATTTTCTTGAATACTTGGAGATTATTTATTTTATAATTACAAAAGCGAATTTATAGAAAATTTACTATGACTGAAGGACATGCGAAATGGTATATTGTTTCGTTTTTCAAACCTAAAAGGGCCCCCTGTTTACATTTGCTTCAGGACCCGCGCCTGCTTAATCTGACACTGCCTTCCAGATGCACTTTCCGTGCATACGTTTTTTCTTTCATTCTCATCAAATCTGTCAAACTCGTTCGTCGATTTAGGGTAGATACTCTTAAACTTTATTTAGAATATCCAGAATTTAGTCCAGAAACGTTCATAACGGCCTTTCCCTTTCAAAAGTAAAGAAAGCCTAAAGTCCTACTAAGTAATGATCACGGACGGAGGTTACATCACTTTTGTTGTACCTACTACTGAGAATTTTTGGAACGAATGACTTTTTTGGGAGTACATCGTACAGTAGTTGACGGCCTTCGTGGCGCAGTGGTATGCGCGGTGGATTTACAAGATGGAGATCTTGGGTTCGATCTTAATTGATCCAAGTCTAGCTGTTGGTCGGCCGAGGCTACTTACCACCCTACCGACAAAGACGATGTCGAGTATAAACTAAGAGGGGTGCGGATTTTCATCCTACTCCTAGCAAGTTAGCCCGCTTCCATCTTAAGACTACATCATCACTTACCATCATGTGAGATTGTAGTCAACTTGTAAAGAATAAAAAAAAAGATACAAAAGCGGATGGAGATCGATTCCTTAAGCTATACAGTTATTTGAATCGTTGTGTTACTAAAGCAAAAGTAACCGAGGTCACAACCCAGTCTCTTTTGTAAGTTGAACCCCGTTCGCAGCGTCCCCGCAGCGCATTCAAATGAGGCGAGAATCCACTGCTTTACATAATCTAATAACAGAGCCTGTCAGTTTGGTGCTTACTGTGTTTATTTTAACTGGCTCCTGACCGCAAACGAGTTCCGAGGGACGGCCCCGACTAATTATGATAATAAACATTCATGATTGTTATATAATGGCCACGAAAAACTTGAAAACGGATTTATGGAAACATGCGTGTATACATTTACTAGAGAACGCTCGTGACTTCAATTGCGTGGAAAACCTTTTAGAGCTTTTAACACGTTCGCTGCGGTACGGGGTCAATTGACCTCGTACGTCTAGCTGCTTCAAGAGTTACGAGGTCGACGGACCTCGTACCACACCACATCAAGTTTTAGTATGAAGTCAAAAAATCTCGTAACGCACTAGAGTAAGGTACAGAAAAATCAGTGCTGCAGCGAACGTGTTAAGAGATTGATTTTTATGTAACTTCAACGGTTTCCAATGCTTTTTTCTTGATGCTTTGACTATAGTCATCATAGCGTGACATTATATAAATGGACACAAAAAAAATGCAATTCTAACAAGTAGTTCCTGAGATAAGCGCGATTATCCAAACAAACGAAACTCTTCAGCGTTATTTATTGAAAACAATGGGCGGGCACGACTAACTGCCAACCGTACTATAATATAGGTATAGTAGTAGTAGTATTTCGGATCGGCGTACTATGTACCTACTGTTAAAGAAATATATAGTAGGTACGCAAAAATACTATATTTTGAACACTGAAATCTAACACGAAATTTTCATTTTAATGAATGAATTTTTGACAGATGCAATAGTCTAGCCTATCTTGCTTTACTGAGTTCCAAATATTAAACGAACAAATTAGAAAAAAAAAATCTTTTGATTGAATACGATATTGAATACGAGTGTTCCTAAAACCAGGTCTAATAACACCACAACAAACTCAACCGTTCTGGAAATACGACCGTTCAAATTCAAACTCATTCAATGTAAAAAATAATAGGCAGATAAGAATAAGAAGGCACATAAACATAATACATCAAAGTAGAACACGCACCGAAACAAAATTACTACCATAAACAATAAATAGAAGATAAGTCTATACTCTATAACATCCATAGAGTATAAATTTTACATTAAACTCAAATCCCAATCGATTAGTGGTTATAAACCATAAAGCTTTATGCGAAACATTCGTAACCCAAATTCGTATTGTATCAGTTAAATGGTTCAATAGTTTCTTGGCGTCCGCTGTATTTTGATAACTCGTTCAAATATAGAGTATTGTGTTGATTTAAATAATTTATAGGTTATCAAGACATCGCGTGTTGCATTGTAAACATAAGTAGATACCTAAATACATTCTCTATTCAGAAACAATATTATGAAGAAATAATATCATTTTAAACCTCTTATTGTCCTTTTCATCTCTCGTATTAGTCTCGGCGGCAGGCGACGGCGTCGCCGACTGCAGTCAGCGACGCCATCTCCTGCTGCCGCGACGTCGCCGATTGCAGTAGAGTGCCGTCGCCTGCCGCCGAGACGTCGCTGACTGCAGTCGACTGCGGACGTCGGTAGAGTTGCCGCTCGTGTAAATGAACCCTTAGAGATTTTTGATAATGAGTTACTTGCCTCGCTGATAATGTGGTTATCCTGGGAGACTTAAGTAAGTAGCACAGAAAACATACTATAACAGTAGCACCACCAACGATATTTTATACTATAGATATGTTAAATGCCTACAAAATCACCGCAAAAACTGATCCGAATTTAGCTACTCCACTGAGCGCACACATTCACAATTTTGTGGTTCCTTAGACTATATATATATACGTATAATATTTTTACACTTCCTGAACACATAACTGGACATTGTAGATATATTTACGTATTGTTTGTTTAAATAACTTTTGTTGTTTAATTAACGATTAAATTAAATTAAGACAATTAGCCACATTTGTCCGCCCCAGTTTCGACGAGCTAATGCCATATCTCTAGTATATATCGTTGACCACCACCATTCCACATCAGCATGATTTGTAGTTATTAGGATAAGTTAGCTTAAATTTCCTAATGTATTATTTAATAATATATTCGTGGTATCCGTATCCTATTTACGGAAACCTCGCGAATCAGTTACTAAAGAACGTCCACGTGAAATATAGCTTTTCACAACAAATCCTTCGGAAACCATGGATTTTCCGGCATAAAAAGCAACCTATACATTAATCCAGGATATAATCCATCTCTATTTCCAATAACAATCAAATCCATTCAATTTGAGCCTCAATAGCTCAACGGTAAGAGCGGTCGGTCGCATCACTGAGGGGTACTGGTTCGATCCCCGTCCCGTTGGTCTATTGTCGTACTCCTAGCAGTCTTTCCCGACTAGTTGGAGGGTAATAGGATTATTAATCATAAATTATCCTACTTCCTACTAAACCCGAAAAGTTGTATGGATGTTTGAATGTATGTTTGGATGTATGTCTGGATTTTTGGATGTTTGTTACTCTTTAACGCCGCTACTACTGAAGCGATTTAGCTGAAATTTGGTATGAAGATATACTTTAGCCTGGATTAACACATAGGCTACTTTTTATCATATTATTATTTTTATATATAAAGAGTAATAAACATCCATACAAACATTCGCATTTATATTAGTAAAATATTATACTAGGTACAAGACCGAACAGAAATCTCACCCAGTACCTTTTACTTACAGTCCAACATACATTATCTAGATCACCTATACTCAAAGCTGCTCAAAGTGTGTTCCGCGGATCCCTAGGATCCGCGAAGCCCCTGTAGGGGTTCCGCGAGAGTTTAGAAAAAAGTAAACACACCTCTCTCAGGTCGAATCATGCATCAAAAAACAGTTTCATACCTCCCACTAGTTTTTTTTCTTTTATAATATCTTCTATTATTATACTTGTTATGTAGTAACTTACTAAGTATGTAATAAGTAGTAACTGTTTCATTGTACTTTTATTATAAATAAATAAAGAATACATTTACAAAAACAATTGTTTTATTGTAGGGTTCCGTCAAGTATTTCGCCGTCCAAAAGGGTTCCGTCACCAAAAACGTGTGAGAACCGCTGATCAAGATATTAAATTCAACGTACATAAACATTATTAACTATAAATATCAAGGTAAATATCAACGTAGAACGCCATTCCTCTTATAGCACCGGCACGTGGGTGGAAGATTCTTGCTGAATGAATGATCAAAGATTTAATATACAAGCTTTAGTCTGCGACTGTATATGTATTATTGTTTATCTCTTACGTAATTAAGTATATTAACAAAACAGTACAAAGTACCTACCAATATAATTATAAAATGTTTACTTATAAAATTATTTAGGCCTAATCCCTCTCATTCTGAGAGGAGACTCGAGCTCAGCAGTGAGCTGAATATGGGTTGATGACGACGATAAAATTATTGTAAAGATGTAAATTTTAAATAGTGAAATTGTCATTTGAATCATTAAATACTTAATAAATAATTTGCATGCCAAATTGGCAAGATACATTTACCATCTACATCTACCGACCACCTGTATATAATGCATGTATCTGCAAATAAATAAATTGATTGATTGAATGTACAGACGCTGGATTTTTTTTTAATTTCGAACAAAATTGTTAATTACATAATTACATACTTCGTGGAGGTTAAGCAAGAAAAAATAATTTAATAAATTGGGTACGTAAATAATGGAGGTAAAATATATTATGAACTATTTTTTCGTTTGATTTGATTTGATTTTAAAGGCAGGCGTCCACAGATTTGTATCGTACGTATTGGACGCATGGCATCAAACGGATTTTAGTATTATTTTTATAGAAAGTCATACTATTATTCCGTCCACTGATCGGGATAGCATCGAATGGATTTTATCTGCCGTAAAATTAAAAATCCGTTTGATGCGATGCGTCCGACACGTACGATGTGGATAAGTGAGCATAACAAAAATTTTGGCTGGTGGGAGGCTTCGGCCGTGGCTAGTTACCACCCTAACGACAAAGACGCACCGCCAAGCGATTTAGCGTTCCGGTACGATGTCGTGTAGAAACCGAAAGGAGTGTGGATTTCATCCTACTCCTTACAAGTTAGCCCGCTTCCATCTTAGATTGCATCATCACTTACCATCAGGTGAGATTGTAGTCGAGGGCTAACTTGTAGAGAATAAAAAAAAACATATACTGAACTAAATTAACAGCAAAACTCGCGTAAAACTGTCTAAATTCAAACTCATTCAATGCTCTTAAACATGAGCTTGTTTTATTATTTAACCGACTTCCAAAAAGGAGGAGGTTCTACGTTCGGCTGTATGTATGTTTTTTATTCAATGACAATGACGCCATTGACTGCGATACGTTTTTGCCAGTATGATGGTTACCAGCGAAGATAGATGCCTTTTAAAGTTTCAACATACCAAACTTACGCCGTAAACGCGTAAGCTAATCTAAACTAATATTATAAAGCTAAAGAGTCTGTTTGTTTGCTTGAACGCACTAATCTCAGGAACTACTGGTCCGATTTTAAAAATTCTTTCAGTGTTAAATAGCCCATTTATCGAAGAATATAATAGGCTATAGGCTATTATCCCCGTATTCCTACGTATCATCATCATCATAATCAGCTCGATTCTCAGAATGAAAGGGATTAGGCCAATAATCCACCACGCTGGCCCAATGCGAATTGGCAGACTTCACACACGCAAAGAATAAAAACATTCTCTGGTATGCAGTTTCCTCACTATGATTTTCCATCACCGTTTGAGACACGTGATATTAAATTTCTTAAAATGCACACAACTGAAACGTTGGCGGTGCATGCCCCGGACCGGATTCGAACGCACACCCTCCGGAATCCATTCCAATTCCTACGTATAGGCAGGTGAAACTGCGCTGCGTCAGCTAGTCAAGTATATACCGACTATTTCACGCATATCCATTTCTGCACTATTAATCAAGTTACTTCTAAATTGTCACCCAACAACAATTATAATACGTTATTCGCGAGAAGTGATGCATGACAGACGCGTACACTTCCCGTTACACGACACGTGACATTAAAAGCACGCCGGCATGCATGAATCACGCGCACACGGGGGCGGAGCCAGGCGTGCCGAGAGCGTGCCGATTGGCCGGCACAGAGACGTGTGGCCGAGTTGACAATGGACATACCGTACTACACTGTCATTATAACTAAGTGTAGGTGTTTGGGCAGTTTGTTTACTTTTGGAAGACTTTGGATGTATAGTCTGGCAAGTTCGTCGATAACACTCCCATGATATGCGAGCGACAGGGGGAAAGACTGCGCGGGTGTGAAATCGAACGAAGTTTCCAAGCTAAAGCAGTAAGGTATAAGGTACACAGATAAGATAGGTAAGGTACACAGAGAACATTTTGACAATAAACAGGTTTAGGCTAATTGACCACCACAATGGCCGAATTGTGACGGTTAAAAGTTGAATGAAGATTTGTCTGCCGAAATTGGCAAATCTTCATTATATAAATAATTACCTTAAATTATGTCAATGAAAAAGGCAAGCTTCAATATTTTAGCAGGACTGTACAGGACGTACGTTTCAATATTAAAATCATCGTTACATTTTCTTTATTTCTGTAGAAGATTTTTGGATCAAATTTGCCGCCCTAGGCTACAGCCTCCTTAGCCTACTGGTAAATCCACTACTACATCTAACATAGTTTTTTCTACGAAATGACCTATAACTACGCCATTTTACATCAAGTGGCAATGAAGTTTTGTTTTAACAATCATCTAACATGAATATTTTAACATAACTACGTAAATACCAGTTTTTTTTGTTAAAATAATGTCAATAATTGCTACTTCCACTACTATACTCATCTTACTTTCCGTGAAATGACGATAATTATGTAGTTTCGTTGAAAAAACAATGTTAGATATGTGCAAAAACGAAAACACGATGAAAAACGATGTAGTGACTGATTATACAAATGGTACACCGAGATACACAACACTGCTGGCCTGTAATGAGCCATTAAAATAGACTGATAATGATGATGAGATAACTTCCCAATTCCATGTCCAAAATATAGTAGTAAGAAGAATCTAGCGTACAATTTGCAACCTTAAACACCGGTGATTCAGCACCACAATAGACCTAAATGGCGCATTACACCTAACTCGCTAACTGCCCGCCCTCGCCGGTATAACATAATGACAGTCATTTAGACGCTATATCGACGTTTGAACGATACATTACACGTAACTAATAGTTACTAAGACTTTCGATCATTTCAGGCGATTTTATACACTTTGATTTTAACCCGAATTAAGCTACTTAGGGCATCCCAGCTAGGGGTCATCAGAGACAATCAAGAAAAAAAAAACACTTTTTCCACAAATTCATCCCATCTAGCATAGGATAAGGACAGGAGGAATAAAACATACATATGTTATACCTCCTCACATGATCCTTATGTATCATTATTTTTACATGCTTTTATATGCTTCACTTGTAACTATGTATGTAAGAAAATCTTAGAATTTTAATTTGACCCACTTCTACTAAACTATTTTATTTTCATTAACTTTTTGTAACTACCTACAATAATTAGGAAAATAGGATAGCGTGGCCTTCAGAGAAAGATTGCTTAGAGCATCAAGTTGGCTGAATCCTGCACTGATTTTAACTTTAGAAATAAATGCCTTTAAGATTTACTTTTTTTATTCAATCAGATCAAGTCTGCTGTTCACGAAGAATAGCAAATTAAATATGCAATTCATTGTACATGTGATTCCAACTAACAATAGGGCTAATGACACAATACCTGACTAACTACCAGCTTGTTGAACATAATAACTTGCATTGAAAAACTGTTCTACCTACCAATATTGATGTTTGAAAGATTTGTTATGAAATTGTTAATTCTTCGAAAATAAATGAAAAAACCTTCTTTTTTATACAAAGTTTATTTATTTAATTGTCTAAAATAAGGCTTTGTTAACCTACTGCTCCAATTTAGTTGGAGGTTTCGTGTTTTCCAATGAAGGTTTTAATGATTAATTTTAGCATTTCAATTTTTTTAATCTTTTATAACAGCGGATACCTCAAAGTTGCACACAATTTGGTTTTTTAGAAACCATGAAATACAATATATTTACCAGAGTCACAGCAAACAAGGTGCAGTGGAAGCAGTTGGAGGAGACCTAGGTCAGGCGACTCAAAGAAATGCAGGATATTATGTTATAAACATTTATGAACTTAATGTAGATTGCTAGTTTGGAATAAAAGGGTTATTTATAGATCATTTTGGTAGGCCATAAAATACATTACATACAAATATCAATAAACCTGTAAACTTTACTAACTTTACCTGTAAATTTCTTAGTCTAGAATTTTCTTAGATCTTGGTCATGATACTAAGTAATTAGACAGCAATTACATATTATCAATTAACCAAAAAATTACATTTAAGCATTCTGAACAAGAAAAATTACAAATAAAAATTTTAAAATGTTATCAAGTTATAATTGCTTTTGTGTCATCTTATTAACTCTAATAAAAAAAATATTTTTATACAAAGTTTAAAGAATATAGAGTCAAAACTCAAAATTCTATATTTTTTTAATTCATTTACATCACACATCAAATCACAAATTTTACAAGGTAATAAAATAAAGTAAAACAAATTTTATACCATTAATATTTCAGCAATTAAGAATGGTCATTATTTATAAACTAATTACTGGTAAATTAAAAAGCAATCATGTACAACAAATAATATTCCAACATATTTAACCACACACTAGAAGAGATTGAGACCACATAGTGGTTGAAAATATTTTCAACCATTTGTCTGAATGTGGTGTGACAAGAATAGATAAAATAAGGAATGAGTATATAAGAGGAAGTCTGAAGGTGGCGCCAGTGACAGAAAAATTGAGGAGTAGAAGGTTAGCTTGGTATGGAGAAAAATGTTGAATGTGCAAGTGGAAGGTCATAAGAGGAGACGAAGGAAAGAAGAGATGGTTGGATTGTGTGAAAGAGGACATGTGTGTAAAAGGAGTGGATGATGAGTTGACGAGTAATAGAAACGAATGGAAAAGATTGACATATTTTACCGACCCCACTTAAGTGGGATAAGGGTAAGGAGATGATGATGTCTGTATGAATGATATAAATAGAAATGTAAGAAAAAAAGAAAAAAAAAGATAAAGCACATAAGACTGATTTATTGGAAGTTTTGATTTAGTAATAAATATAGAAATAGACTTATAGTAGAAGAATAAATGTCAATGAAATGTGTTTGTTGACACTAAGATAAAATAAGGAATGAATCTATACTTATATTATAAATCTGAAGAGTTTGTTTGTTTGTTTGGTCAAACGAACTAATCTCAGGAACTACTGATCCGATTTGAAAAATTCTTAGTGTTAGATAGCACATTTATTGAGGAAGGATATAGGCTATATATTGTCCCTGTATTCCTACGGGAACGGGAACCACGCAGGTGAAACCGCGCGGCTAGTATAATATAAAGGGAAGTTTAAAAGTGCTTCTAGTTGTGGAGTAAAAGGTTAACTTGGTATGAACATGTAAAATGGAAGGATGAAAGTCATATTACCAGAAGAATGTTGAAATTGTAAGTAGCAGGACACAAGAAAGAAACACTACAGAAAAGCCACATAGTACAAAGCCAAAATAGTATTTACGAATTAAATGACTTTTATAAATTGAAATCAATTTTACTTATTTATTATATTTTTACAATTTGACATACACTTAAATTAAATATTTTATTATTTTTATTACTTAAGAATTTCAGTATTGGTATAGTTATGGTAATTTTTATTTTCAATCAAATTAACATGCAGCATGTAATAATAATTGAATATTTAAATTACTTATTTTTAAAATATTTGCAAGCCTAACTCGTGGCAAAACATGTTTGGACCTTTGTATTTATTGTATCTGTTGTTACCCATGTTTTAGCAAATAAATTATTATTATTATTATAGGAGGATATGTTTGTAGAAGGAATAAATCATGAATGATAGAAGTTACAAGAAGAATATATTGCCACTTAAGTAGGATAAGGAAGAAGTTGATAATTACACAAACAAAGTACAAGGACAAGTTAGATTAGGTTTCTTATTGCATTCTTTCTCAATAAAAAAAAAGTAAATCAATTATTGATATTTTATATTTAACAGTAAATAACATTTTTTAAAGATATAAAATCAACCTAAAACTCTTGCACCTGGGCATAAATAGGTGTGAATGGTTCCTAAGAGATATTTTTGTCTTGAAATGTTCCTAATCAAGCACTAAATGTTTAATTATATTTGAGAAAATATTCATTAAATTATTATATAGAAAAATTAACAGTATGTATTTTGCAAGTATATAAATATAGCAGAGTTCATATTGTAATTACTCATTTGAATTTTTACCATACTTTCCTTATAAATGAAAGTAAATATAAATCTATCCTTCTCACATTACGCATAGAGATTATTTTTGCTTTAGACATCGGGCCTTTGTTGCCGGGTTTATGAAATTAAAGAATTTAGATTTTTCCCGCGCCACGCCGCACCTAATGACCGAAACATGTCAATCACAATAATTGACAGCCTGGCAGCGGACTATTTTCGTTCAGCCCGGCGATCCCGACGCTAAAAAGAAGCTTTCTTCCCAACCAAAACACAACTGAAGCGTCACAATAAAATACTCTTTGTCACCTGTCAATATTGTAACCTCAAATTTTACGAAATCAACAACGTAACGTGCGTATGACAAAACTACAACTATTTAGGTAATACAAAAACAGTTGTAAACATATTTAATGTACAATTCGTCGTAAATGAAGATAAGTAATTGTTACGTGTCTGTGCAAAACATGACGGAAGATTCAAGACAAAACACGGCCATTTTCGTTGTGTATGTTGGAAGATAAAATTTAAAAATTTACCCTTTCCACGTCGAGGTCGGTCCCACTGCAAAGTCTCTTGCCACCACCACCGTTGTAAGCCATTGTACACCACAATACAAACACAAATCACACCGTAACTCGATAAGCTGTTGCCGAACACGAGTAAACCACCTCCTTCCGAGGTTGAGAGCAGACTGAAAGAAGTAAAGAACGAATGGATTTAATAACAAGCCGTGAATGAACGAGAGTCGAAAGAACATTCCGTCACAGACATCTAAAAATATTACCATAAACTATTGTATTCATGAAAGTTGAGAAACAGTCAAAGTAAAAGTGGACACTAATTCAATGAAAAATGTTAATTTTAAGGCAATTTATACTTCAAGTATAAATACAATAAATACATTCCAAGTTTACGTACACTGTCATGCATTAATTTATCTAATAAAATGGTAAACGAAATTGATGACCAAAGACAATCAAACTTGGCAGTCAATTGACAGTTGTCACAAACTGCTAGTTTGTGACACTGACAGTTGGGATCGGGACAGTTGACAGTTTGTCATTTTCGTTTGTTTACATTATCACGATTTTTTAAATGTTGATGATTCTTTAAAATTCAAACACATTAAAATCAGTTTAAAATGGATATCGATGAAATTGAAATCAAAGTTGAATATAACGAGACGTACGAGACTGATCCCTTACAGACTATTTCCCAGAAAAATGAAAAGGTTATGTTTGGTTCTGTAGTTTTTATTACCTTCCGAATCTAAAAACAATAAAATAAATTATTCTAACTGAAATTATGTTTTTAGAAAGAAGATCAAAGTGAAAATTCAAACGGATTTGATGATGCTGTCAAGGAACTTAACTTACAGTCACATGTATGTATACAAATCTAATTATTTGGATCAACAAAATAATATGGTGATTAGTTCTATTAGCTAATAGTTAAGTTTTTACAAACTTAAGTAATATGTGCATGGACAGAACTCAACAGGCTTCATATTTTGGTGTAATATACTATGGAGAGACAAATATCTTGACAATCCATGGATTCACTGCGCTGGTGCCGTGTCTATCATGTGGCAGAGAAAAAAGCACAGAGCAAAGTCCAGCACTAGTGAGCGATAGATGAAGGGTTAAGGAATTCCTGGACAATAGATTAACACTCACCTTTTCCGTTTGTGTTGTTCTCCCTGCCTATCCGACTTTGTAGATATGGAAATCTAACAAAAAGTGATAAAAAATCAAATATACTTAGCTGTTTTAAATGCATATTAATTTAATTTACCACTGATATGAGAAGTAAGGATGATCATCTATGTACAGTTATCATTCACATTTCAAAGGGTGGTTTTCACAAAGTAGTAAAATAAATTTTGTGCATAATGGCAAATTTAATATGTTTTTTGCTGCATTTCATAAAGTAACACCCTGTTTCTATTCAAATATATTTTGCTTGGGGTGCTTTTGATAATAATGTGTCTTGTATTTTCAGAATAAAGATGAAATTCGTACATCTTGGTTCCAATCAAAAGATTCAGATGGAAAACTGTTGTGCCAATATTGTAATCTAAAATATTCTACAGTACAAACTTTGCGTTATCATGTGAAAAAGAAACATACTGAGGAAGCCACAAAATTATTAAAAATAATCATAAACAACAAGAGAAATTGTAGGCACATATGCCATATTTGCAAAAAAAGATTTAAGGATATGTTCAATTTAAAATGTCATATGTCTGAACATTCTATAGAACTGGTAAAATCATCCTGTATGCATTGCAATGCTACATTCAATAATACTAATGAATTAACAGAACATATTCATTTAAAACATCAAAAAGAAACTAAAATGACATACATGTGTAAATTATGTGGGTATCGTACATCAAAAAAGTCCCATTACAGCCAGCACAGAGATACCCATAAGGAAAATAAAGCGTTAATATGCAATTTCTGTGACTATAAAACAAATTATTCGCCAAACTTAAAAATACATGAACGCACTCACACAAATGACAAACCTTATTTGTGTGATTTTAAAAATTGTGATTATAGAAGTGCTACAAAATCTGCATTGAGAAGTCATCAATTGAAACACTATCCAAACGAAAACATGCTTTTTTGTGACAAATGTAGTTATCGGACAGTATATAAGCAATCTTTGAAGAAACATCTTGATAGTCACAAAAGAAATGTTGTATCAAGAAATGCTAATAGAGAAGTTAATAATTAAAACATTTTAGATACAATGTATTATTTTATTTACAAATAGTACTATACATCTTTAAACTACAATACAAAAAAAAATGGTATACTACATATCATTATGTACAATATTTCGAGATTAAAACTTATAATATGCTTCTTGTCTTATGCACAGCTGTTACCTTTAGTTATTCACACTATAAAAAAGTTTGTGTGTGTGTAAGTTTGTTTGTTCCTCCTTTATAAGCTGTACAGGCTACTTTAGTATTTTAAAATACTAAAGTAGTCCGAACTAGGCCTTATGCTACTGAAGCAATTTGGCTGAAATTTGGAATAGAAATATATTTAACTTATAGGCTACTTTTCATCCCAAAAATACCCTTTGGTATGGTACACACAGGATTTATAAAAAACGGATTTCCACGCGGACAAATTGGCAGGCGTCCGCTAGTTTACTATAAACATGATGAGTTACATTACATTAGCAAAACTATATACAAACCAGACACCAACACTAGCATAGAGGCAAAGTGGCGTCACAATTGCTAATATGTTCATAAATAAAAAAAAGTCAAGTCTATGGTGCCTTGAGCATAATTCTATTTTGAATGCCACTGTTTTATTTCATTGGAAGTTTGCTGCATCTGTGTTGCATTGATTTTAAAAATGTAAATAGGCTCACCAGTATTATTCATAACAAAATAAATGATTTATAATCATATACACAAGTGAAGTGAATTAGTTAAATATTGGATAGAAGCAGGCGTTACTTTGCGGAAGTTCATCATGATTATATAATGATTTATTTATTTTGCTATCATCCGCGAAAAGTCGACGAACCCATGCGACAATGTCACCCAGGTCCGACAAAATACTCTCTACGTACGTTTCACCCCGAAACCGGAGCATCCTCAGGAGATGTTGACTCTACAACGTGCAATTGCAAAGTCTTTAAAGTAAAGACAACGTCCTGGGTGACGTTGTCGCATGGGTTCGTCGACTTTTCGCGGATGATAGCAAAATAAATAAATCATTATATAATCATGAATTAGTTAAGTTAAAAATTAATGTGGTGCTGGTTTGTGTCCGTCAACATAGAAATTCCTTGTTGCCTTTGGTAATGTCAACTCCATCCCCTCCATGTCCTTTGTTAAGGTGATTTGACAACCTACAAAGAAACAGTACATTAAAAAGTATTGTAACATTAGTTTTAGGAAACAGAGGCTCTATATTTTTTGGTCAAACCCAGGACTTTGTGCTCCATTCACATGACTCATAAATCAATGAGGCAGTTAAAAGAAACATCTCTAAGCTATAGTCTGGCAAGTTCGTTGATGACACTCCCATGATATGCGGGCGACGGGGGGAAAGATTGCGCGGGTGTGAAATCGTGCGTGCGGGGAAGCGAGGTGCATCAGTCGTGGGTTTTTCATTCATCGCTACACGCCCCCCACCCGCGCGGACCATCGGGAGTGTTACGAACGATGTTGCCAAGCTATAAATAAAATATTTACTTTGAAATTAAGAACAACTTTCATTGCATCTATTGCAAAATTTTCTTTGTTGTAAAATGAAATATTTAAAACTCACCTAGTCTAGAGTTTTCCTTCAAAAATGGCGCCATGTCCAAGAGATCATCTTCCTTTTCCTCGGGATCTGTCAACTTGTCTAGATAGTTCTGATGTACATATACATGGCAAGTTGTACATGCTAAGGATGCTTCACATGCACCTTAAAAAAAAGAATATGGGTTGATAACAAGCAAACAGAAGTTTGTCCATCACAACTAGATTTTATAGTGCAGTATATTGATGTTGACAAGAGCCTTTAAAATAAATATAGGAACCATAATGGAGATCAGTTGGGATCAGTTGTACATCAGAGCAGCAGAACTATTACTAAATGCTTAATGTGTAATTTAGTAAAACTGATACATATAACATCTAAAAGTAATCCTGGCAAAAAAATCCTTTCATTTAGTACGTAGCAGTGGCGAAGGATTAAATTTTGAGAAAGGTAAGCCATCCCAAAGAAAAGGAAATTCGTACAGCTTGATACACACTTCAGTTTCTCATACAATACATCTTGCCCGCTGATAACTAACAGTTTTGGTGAAAATGGGGATAGAATGACACAAATAAGATGGCTTTCTAGTGGTAAAAGAATTTACAAAATTGATTCAGCAATTACCCCCTACACCACAAATTTTACCTCTTTATAATATTAGTATAGATATAGATGCAAATACAAACCTTCCATTTCAATTCCATATCTATGTGCCAAATACAAAACATTGTCACCTACTTTGCCTCTCACTTTGGTCCTTTTTCCATCTTTGTCAATATAAAATATGTTAACACTGCAAAAAATTGTATATGCGCTTAGCTCATCAACTTACAAAAAATAGCAGAAGCATGGGTATGGTTTCTTATATTTTATGAGACAGATAATAATATTGTAGTGAGCAAGAAGATCATACATTATATGAAACAGTATAAGTATAGTTGCAGTCAAGGTCTAATTTGTAAAAGAATAAAAAAAAAACTCAAAAAGAACTCAAACTACAGACAGATATTGCATGATCATTGATCTTTTTGATAATAATTTTGAAGATTAGATTAGACAGATATACAGATTGGGATTATAAAAAAGAATCATAAGTTTTATGTCTAGATAGAAACAATAACTACAACAACTGATTCTAACAAACAGCTAAATACAAAACATGACACAAAAAAAATACATGTAACTTACACCTCATCTTCCGATTTTGGGTCTTGCCATTCATATTCACCATGTCTTAAGACTGAAATAATAAGGATAGGTTTGAATTTATTAAAAACTAACCTATTTTAGTTGTAAAGTAGGTAGGACTGGTTCAAGGGGTATATATGGAACCACTGTATGAAATACAATTGCCAGTGTGTACAGTGAGTTAAGTTGCAAGCTGTTGAATTTGTTTTTGCCGGCCCTTCTAAGCAAAACCTGCCTTCCGAACATGTGGTAGAGTCAACCTTGATGTTTCAAACTGACTATGGCCCTTATTAGAAGGCTCAAAGTCATTCAGCGTGCGATGGAGGGAGCTATGCTTGGAGTTTCTGTGATCAAATCAGGAATGAGGTGATTAGCAGACGAACCAAAGTCACTGACATAGCTGAGCGAGTCGCAAATAAAGTTTGTTGGATCTGTGTATTAATGTAAGTATGTAATGTAGTAATGATGTAGGTACACTAAATCCTCAATAATGTAGGCTGTCCGGCCTGTGTACCCAAACGTCAGGCCAAACTGACTGGACTGTCCGGCTTTTAATTTCGGCCAATTATTCAGATGTACTTAAATGTTAGGTTAGATTACACAGACAAGGCAGACATTACACACACAAATTTTCCACGGTAAATTTTCACACAGCAAAACGTACACGGCAAGTTGCCCATTATTTACATAAAATTACTACATACAACATTTAAAAGTTGTTCTACCTGAAGATACGGTAAATAACCTTTTTTGTATCGGGAACCTGGATTGAATCAACTTAATATTACGAATTACGTGGAGCAACTTTAATGTTCTCATCATTTTGAAGTTTTTGAACATTCAATTAAAGTAAATCCATGGTACTGAAATGTAAATAAAACATTTTTTGTAACACAGTTCGAGGTTATGAATTTGAAGTTTAGAAGTGTGAACTGTGAACTGTGATTTTGACAAATGACAGAAATAACAGTAAAACATGCTTTTTTTAATCTACAAATTACAACTCAGAAATTATTATTTTGTATTTTATTGGCATTTAAAGCTAATCTTATATTTTGGTATGTAATGTAAGGAATCGGAGGTAGAGGGAGTATCTATCTTACTCTAGTCTAGGACTAGAGACTAGGTATGGACGATACAAAACATATATAGATATTAAATCTATATATTGCAGTAATATCAAAATCTATATATCAAAACATTCGGCATCTATATATTTTCTGAAACACTATATTGCCGATGTGACTGAATCGGGCAAATCGTACATGAATCGGATTCAAACCATGTATTCGGCAAAACCCTATATTACAAGTCAAAATGAAACTTATGTCTCAAATCTTAAGGCACTAATTAATTCATTCCAAAAGCAAAACGCGATTCAGCAAAACACTATATTTTTTTAATACAAGTCAATATGAAACTTATGAGTCACTACATAAGGTACTAATTCAATCATTCCAAAACGCGATTCCGAAAAACACTATATTTTTTTAAATACAAGTCAATATAGTACTTATCATAAATACATAAGGTTTCAATTGTAGTACAACAAAATGAATGACATATTATGACATCGAAAAAAGAAGTACGTCAAAATAATGCAGGGTCTACTTATAGCAGGTATTTTCAATTTTCTACCATTATATTTACGAACTATTGTTTTAATACCCAAATAGATGGCATCACAATTCACATGTAAATATCATTCATTGTAGTTTATGTTTCTTTAAACAGATGGCGGAACGAAGAAAATAAAAGAATTATCTAATAAATTAATAATCTTTTATTAATTTATAAAAATAAAAACTAATATGATTTAAATTGTATATTATATTCATCCAATACAACAAAATGTATGTTGCAAAGTTTAAATAAAACATGAAAAAAGAAGTATGTCGATTATTTTCTTAAACCATCGTTTTATTTAACTAAGAGTTAGATTACCCAAATACTCAAATAGATGGCATCGCATGTATCTTCATTATAGTTTATGTTGTTGTAAGCAGATATCCGAACGAAGGAAGTTAAATAATTATATAGGTATTGTTGTGTTGTATTAATTTGTAATAATAAATTACCTACATACAAAAGAAAAAAAACCTATAACGTAATGCATTTTTTTTGCAAACCAAAACAAATGAACATGTTATTCACAGGATGGCGCAAAACAATAGGTTCCTTTGGCGCAAACACAGATGGCGCCAAGAAAAAAAAACAAAATTAAAATAAAAAGGGGAAATATAAACCTTTAAAAAAATTGACAATCGCCATAAAACTTGAAAAATGTAACCTCAAGTAAATTGTTATTGTATTGCCTCCGAATCAACTAAATCGAGCACATGCTACGTGAATTCGATTCGCTCTCGTACTATCTATTCGGCAAAACACTAGATTACAAGTTAATTTGGTACTTATTACAAACACCTGTAAATTGCTTATTATCTTTTGATTGATAAGTAGACAGGTATACCAAAAAAAAAAGAAGTAGAGTTAGAACAACCGATTGTAATTTGTTTAAAATTACAATTATTTTAAAAGGAAATTAATTCTATAAAATAATGTTTTTTATATTAAACAAACAACAAGTAAAATCAAGTAAATTTTATAGTACTTAATGTTGTGTAACCATCGCATCAAAAAACAATAAAAATAATTGTGCGCACTCTACACTCGAGGCGATAGCGCTATGAATGAACTGCGACTGTAGAGCCCGTTCGCAGGCTTCGCGGCTTGTTAATTATTTTCAAAGTCTTCCGTGAATTCGAAGACAACCGTATTGTATTCCATTTTTTGACGGCCTCCGTGGCGCAGTGGTAGGCGTGGTGGATTTACAAGACAAGATTTTTCTTGGTCTTGGTCCAGGTCTGGCTGATGTGAGACTTCGGCCGTGGCTAGTTACCACCCTACCGGCAAAGACATACCGCCAAGCGAATTAGCGTTCCGGTACGATGTCGGATTTTCATCCTGCTCCTAAGAAGTTAACCCGCTTCCATCTAAGATTGCATCATTACTGGTGAGATTGTAGTCAAGGGCCTGTAGAGAAAAATAAAATCCTCCGATGTAATTGAATCGAGCAAATCGTACTTGAATCGGATTCGCTCTCAAACTATGTATTTTCGGCCAAACCCTATATTACAAGTCAATATGAAACTTAAATCTCATTACATAGAGCACTAATTAATTTATTCCAAAACGCGATTCAGCAAAACACTATATTTTTTTCAATACAAGTCAATATGGTACTTATAACAGAGAAATAAGATTTAAATTCTAATACAACAAAATGTATGCAAAGGTAATGTCATCAAAAAAAGAGGTACGTCGAATTAATGCAGGGTCAACATTTATGAGATATTTTCAATTTATCACCATTATATTTACGAACTATTATTTTAATACCCTAAAAGATGGCATCACAGGTAAATATCATTCATTGTAGTTTATGTTTCTTTAAACAGATGGCGCAACGAAGAAAATAAAGGAATTATATTATCAATTAAGTATTCTTGTAAATATAAATTACAATGTTAACATGTTATTAATAGATGGCGTTAATGGCGCGTACCAATTTGTTCCTTGGCGCAAACATAGATGGCGCAAAGAAAAAAAAACTTTAATTCGTAAATAAAGAAGTCGGTTAACTAAATAAATAAATATATAACAAATTAATTAAATAATCATTAAATAACTTAATATAAAAAAGGGGAAATATATAAACCCTTAAAAAACTTAACCTCAAGTACATAATCTGTGCCTCAAGTAAATTATAAATGTATTGCCATAATCTCACTAGAGCGATAAGGAAGTGACATGAATCCAGTAATACAAGATAGATTCAAACTAATGTATGTTTCAGAAAACATATAGTCTTAGAAAATATATAGTTTCAAAAATATATAGTTTCAGAATCCGATATTCAATATCAATATATAGTTTCGATTTGATACACAGAGAATCCGATATTACCCACACCTACTAGAGACTACGGTAAAAACCTAATTAACATGAGCCAACAATTTTTGATTTTTGTAATTTTTAATAATTGGCAACACTTGACAGATTAAGTCATGTCAACATGTCATTGTCATTTCATATTCTTGAAAAACGTCAACAACATCCATATTGCTCATTTTTCGTACATAATGATTTTAAAAATATAATTATCGATTTTAGCTACAAAGGCATTGAGGACGAATAGATTGTTAAAATGTAATGAAGGGTTTTATGTTTTAATTGTTAACAATATACTGCCATAGTATCTCATGTTGTGAATATTGGTGATAGAATTTTTATTATTATAAGAATACAAGGTGAGTTTTATGATCAAATGACGTGTATAATTTTAATATCACTGTTATAAAGGACCTTCGTGGTATAAACCAGATTTCTGTAATATTCCACTTATCAGAATAGATCGAAATTATCATTTTAAACATAATATTACTTTTAACTTTATGTGTTCTAAAGTAATTTGTATATTTAATAACCATTGTACAACCATGTGCCTAAAATAAATGTTTTTTTTGTATAATCTTATCATTTTGTGCTGCTTGAATTTCCTCATAACTATTGTTATCAATTTGTGTGATCTACCAAAGTATTTATAGTAATGTTGACTTAAAACTCTTGGAGGTATAACTATATAATGTTATTTTCCACACAAATCTTACTTAATAAGTAACAAAGTACTGGTTTTTTTATAATATTTTATACATCAGATAACTTTGAAATTAGGATATTAAAGTCAAATCCTTTTTAGACTATACTAAACCATATTCAATGTGTACTGTTTATTGGCAAATACTAATAATAATATATGTTAAATGGACAAATAATAATACTTGTTAAATAGAATTTTCTTGTAAAAGTAATTGAAAAACATCTGTCTGGGGAGGACCATATAAAATCAAGAGGCAAGAGAAAAAGCAAAAAATAACATTGTATTTTTCATTGATTTTTGATAATTTTAATGACTATTAAGACTCCAAAAATATTTTTATGTGTGTGAAAATTCACATAATTACTTATACAATAAAAATGGAGTTAAAAAATGTTATTTTATAATAGAATTTTTTTATAGTAAAAGTAAATAAGTATCATAAATAAATAGTATTTAAGATGTACTAAATCAATGGAATAAATTGAGCCCTTGGGATAAAGGTATACTTTAAAAGGTAGACAAACTATGGTTGAGAATTTTTAGAAATCTGTAAATATTGTATGGTCCAAATTGTGTCAAATAGTATATGAAATCTATGGACTGAAGTCTTATTTAGTATTTAAATAAACTGAAAAATAGTTATAATTTCTATACCTATATTTTGATACATCTAGAACTTTGACCAATTTTTGCATGTTTGGCTGAAATGACTCACTGATCTAAAAGAAAGATTTTGGAAAAATATGAGTAAAACTGAAAAAGATTTTTAATTTCTATATATTTAAATACATCTAGATCATTGAATTTTAACAATCATTGAACCAATTTTAACAATTATCACCAATCTAAAGCTGATCAATTTTTTAGAATCAATTAGGGAAGTTGACTTTAATTTTTCTTGTTGAATTTAAGTTCAAATTTAATTTTTTAAACAATAATAATTTTGAATAGTAGTAGTCCGAAATATATCAATACTAATTAATAAAAGTTATGGATATCTTATAAAACTTAATTTAAAAATCATGTATTTTTAAAAATTTTTAAACATCAAAAACGCTGACAATGCCATTTTGTGACTTCACAACATTACTTGATGTACTAAAAATCAAACTAATTGTTAACTAATATTTTTGTCAAACGCTCTGTTTGTAAGGTATTTGTTAATATAGTGACGTCATGGAACAGTTGAGCATCATGGCCGACAGGCGTTTTAGCTCGTATTGTCAAAAACATATTTAAAAACTAAAATTTTCATGTAAAACAAAATTTGAAAATTTTTTTTTCAATCTAGTAGAACATTCATGGACAATTTATGACTATTTAAAAAAAGTATCAACTAGCCTACTATTTTAGTATGAGATCCGGTATGAAAATATCTTATCTGTTATTTGGTATAAAAAATAAATAATAGAAAATATTCACATTGACACATTGCAAATAGGTTGCAGAATAAAATCGTGTTTAAATGTTTTATTAAATATATTCATATCTGCACTAGTAGGGGCTTCCAAACACCACGATCCTGCATCCAGCGATACCCTGCAACTCGCTTGATATTGTCAGTCCACCTGGTGGGGGTCAATCAACACTGAGCTTTCTAGTGTGGGGTTGCCATTCTCTTTTTTTTCTCATCATTCTCAGTCGCGGCTCTTAGAACTAAGTGCCCCGCCCATTACCTCTTCATCTTCGCGATTCGTTGAGTTATGTCGGTGAATTTGGTTCTTCTGTGGATCTTCTAATTTTTTGATTCAATCACGCTGAGATACTCCGAGCATAGCTCGTTCTCTATGTCGGTGAAGTCTGCCAATCCGCATTTGGCCAGCGTGGAGGATTAAGGCCTTACCCCTCATTCTAAGAGTTGACTCAAGCTAAACAGTGAGCCGAATATGGGTTGTTAATGATATGAAAGTGAAAACTCAGAAGTTGATCCAATGGCGTCCACCTTCACACAGGAAGTAAAACTAATGATGTCTTAGTTTGGTGAATCCTTTTTAAATACTTGCAATGTTCATACACACATACAAGTACAGTCAGACTACTATTGTAAAAATCTACATCAAACTATCGGGAAGTTATAAATCCTCTCTGTCGTCATACCCCCACACACCTTTAATGCTATTATGCATTATAGCATCATGTTAGACAGAGAGAAATAGAGATGAATTCGAAATTTGAACTAACAAGCGTTATAGAATAGTCCTACTGTACTTATTTAGTCTATAAGGCTCAGATAGGTGATTTACCTTTAATACTATAACTTTTTTGTTGCAGGTTAGTTAGTATATATTTAGAGTAAATGATTTTTAAAATATGTCGATTAAAGATGAGAAATCTGATATAAAAAATTTAAAAATTGAGAAAAAAGATGGTGACAAAAGAAAAGATCCCACTTCATTCTTGCCAGAAGAAGCAATGTCGTACGAAATCAAGTCAAAGAAAAAGAAGAAGAAAAAAAAGAAAGACCTAACAGAAGACCCATTTAAAGATATAGAGGAGAAAGTCACTTTGCCGACTCCAACATTTTACGACCCGACTGGAGATATCGACCCAGAACCAGTCCACCATTTGGATCCAGAAGTAAATATAAAGGTTGAGAATATTGAAGTGGAGTTGGATTTTAATGATGTAAGTAAAAAAGTTTTATGCACAAAAAGCCTCAATTAAAAATACGCCTTTCATACCAAACTTATGATACACTTATATCACAAGATTTTCTACACCTTAACCCCTATCTGGACGACCCTTAGCGCCACTATTACATTCTACTATTTATTTATCACTCGTCGCTACACAATCTTATCTATACTTATAATAATCTAGTAATATGAACAGCTTTACTCAGCAGAGCCAAGAGACGTGTAGAAATGGATAAGTCGAATTGGTGACAGGTGACAATTTTACCATATGTAATGTAATTTATACATAGTAAAATTTCAGAATGATATCTTAGAAAAATCTGGCTCTAAAATGGTTGATATAGACGTTATAAAATAAATAAAATATAGGCCATCATGTTGGATACCGTTTTGGTTTGTATTGTACATGTATTAAAAATATTTAAAAACTGAAATTTCTATGTATTCATGTCTCAAAAAATATGATATTTTTTTTCAATCTAGTATAAAACCTTAAAAGTGTCAACTAGAATATTCTCAAGTGTAATCGTTTGTTACAGTTTGCAAATGATAACGGTTTAATGGTGGAGGGACCTCAGAGTGAAGATAGCCAAGAACCGGCTGTGAAGATCGAAGATCATAACCATGAAGCAGTGCTTCTAACTTTTGAAAGTATACTTAAAGACAAGAGCATGCTTGGTCTAGTTCCAGATGAAAATGTTTTAGGATTCAGCGCCATTACAGCTCCCGCGCCGAATTTTGTGTGCAAAGTCTGCCATCTAGTCTTTCAAACTCCGAAAACATTGAGAATGCATCAAAAAAGAAAGCACAAGTCCTATCGAAAGTCCTTTAAACATATATGTGATTACTGTGGGATGGCGTACGAACAAAAAAACAGTTTGGTGGCACATATAAAAAGAAAACACGGACCTGATTCAGTACCTGATGATTTGGAAGAGAGGACGTGCGACGTATGTGCCCTAGTTTTCAAAGGAATTGCAAGATTGCGCATGCACATGCGAAGAAAGCACGGTTCTTTCGAAGAGTCCTTTAAATATATATGTGACGAATGTGGACTGACATACGACAAGCATAGAAGCTTAATTGTGCATATGCAAAGAAAACATTCGAACGAACCCAAACCAGTGCTGGATACGTGGTACAATTGTCCATTTTGTCCCAAAGTATTTACTAAAAGAGAGACTTACGTGAGACACGTACAGCGAAAGCATAGGATAAATGACGATGATGATAAGAAGAAAGAAGAAGAACTAGGAACTGAAGGAATGAAGGAATTGTTGCATTGCAAGAATGAACAAACGGGAGAGATAACTTGCAAAGAGTGTCCGCTAGTTTTTTCGTCATTGAACTTCTTGAAGTTGCATATGAGAAGGAAACATAATGCGCTAAAAGATGACTTCAGGTTGAAATGTATGATATGCAATCTGTCGTATGATAAAGTTGAAAGTTTAAAACGTCACATCAGAAGAAAGCACGATAAAGGAACATACTGTGATGTTTGTGAGATACAGTTCGAAACTCGCGATATGTATCTCCAACACACACACAAAAGAATGATCCAAGAATGCCACATATGTGGTCTCGTTTTCGCTTCTAGAGGGGGTTTGTGTAAACATTTGCGATGTACGCACAAAATCGAAGCGCCTAAAACTGTCTTCTGTGATATTTGCGGCGAAAGTTTTCACGATAAACGTCAATTAAAACCTCATTACATGAAGGTCCATTTGAAAGTATCGTACACCTGTCGATATTGTAAGAAAATATTTAGGGCAAAGGAAAGTTACAGACGTCACGTTCTGTTGAAACATCCAAACCAGAGTCAGAGTCAGAATCAGCAGAAATGCGATCACTGTCCAGAAACGTTCTTGGATGAATTCGAACTGTGTAAACATATCAACATAGCGCATCGAGTGCAGAAAGGCAACGAAATTGGTGCTATGACATTAATAGAGGTGAAGAAGGAAGAAATGGACATACCAGCGACATTTCAATGCACGAAATGTCCAGACAACTATGACAGTTGGGAGCAACTGAAATTGCACTATGAGCAAAATCATCAGAAAATATCCAACACACAGTGCCAGGTTTGTGGTGAGATGGTGCCTGAATTGGAAATACAGAAACATATCAAAGTACACAGTAATGATACTAAGGTACAGTGTAGATATTGTGAATTCGAAACGTCGAATCGTGCCAGTATGACACAACATATGCTGAGACATAAAAACGCGACAACTTTACACTGTGACTTCAACGGTTGCAGGTACAAAACTTATTACGAACGTGCCATGGAGAAGCATAAGAGGAAACACGAAGATTTAGGCCTCAAATTGCAATGTACGCAATGTCCTTTCCAAACCATGAATAAATACATTCTGAGATATCACGAGGAAGCTCACGTGACTGGCAAAAAGAGGTATATGTGCGACCAGTGTGACTATGCGACCATTTTACCTGCAAACTTAGTTCAACACAAATACAAACATTCATCAGAAAAACGGTTCAAGTGTGAAGTCTGTCCGTTCGCGACGAAGTACAACACGTCGCTGCGTTTTCACGTTAAGAAAAAACACTGTGATCTCCCTACATTCAAGTTAATTACAAAATGAATTTCTTTTTTAATATTACTGTTAATGTTTAAGTATTTTGGTGTTGTCTTTATTAATTTGATTTATTAAAAAACAATTTATTATTTTTGTGGCTTTTTAATTCTCCCCAAGAGTAGAAATATATTAGCTAAGGAAGGTTTACTGATGAAGGATTCTGTTCTACAGCAATTATGATTTTTTATCTAAATGGAACTACTCAAAGATTTAATTTATAATCATACTAGCGGACGCCCGCGACTTCGTCCGCGTAAAATTAGTTTTTTTAGAAATCCCTCGGAAACCATGGATTTTTCCGGGATGAAAAGTAGCCTATGTGTTAATCTATACTTATAATAAATCTGTAGAGAGGTCAATTCTGTACATGAAATATATTTCCAAAATAACTATCAGGGGGTGATTAGTGGTCGATACTGATGCCAAAAATGCAATCAGTAAAATTTTTGTCTGTCTGTCTGTCTGTCTGTCTGTCTGTCTGTCTGTCTGTCTGTCTGTCTGTATGTTCTTTATAGAAACAAAAACTACTCGACGGATTTTAACGAAACTTGGTACAATTATTCTTCATACTCCTGGGCAGGTTATAGTATACTTTTCATCACGCTACGATCAATAGGAGCAGAGCAGTGAAGGGAAATGTTGGGAAAACGGGAGATGTTACTCAATTTTTTAAGCTTTTGCCGCGTGGTATGTTCGTTATTGAAACAAAAACTATTCGACGGATTTTAACGAAACTTGGTACAATTATTCTTCATACTCCTGGGCAGGTTATAGTATACTTTTCATCACGCTACGATTAATAGGAGCAGAGCAGTGAAGGGAAATGTTGGGAAAACGGAAGAAGTTACCCAATTTTTTAAGCTTCGCGTGTCGAGTGTGCAGCCTTAATGGGTAGGGTAGGGGTAGGGGTAGGGACTAGGGTAGGGGAAGGGTAGGGTAGGGTTGGGAAGGTGTAGGGTAGGGGTAGGGTAGGGTAGTTAAAAGTTTACGTCTACTTTCACGCGGACGAAGTCGCGGGCGTCCGCTAGTCCAGAATAAAATCTATTTCCATTCCAAATTTCATCCAAGGAACAAACATACACACACACACAAACTTTCGTCTTTAAAATATTAGTGATAGCGGTCATGCTTTCGCTTTCGCTTTTACTTATGTACACATCTTCCCTACCCCTACCTTACCCTACTCCCTACCTAAACCTACCCAACCCTACTGTGCCCCTACTTTTCCTTTACCCTACCGCTAACCCTAACCCTACCCTACCCCTGCCTTACCTCTACCCTACCCTTACCCTACCCCTACCTTACCCTACCCCTACCTTACCCGTACCCTACCCGTACTCTACCCTACCCGTACCCTACCCTACTCGTAATGTAGCATTCTACTGGTGAAAGAATTTTTGAAATCGGACCAGTAGTTCCGAAGATTAAATAAATAAATAAATAAAAGCCTTTATTCGCTGACCTTTTACATTTTGACTTATAATTAATACAATTTTCTAAATTCAACTAAAAATAAAATAAAATATAATTTTAGCAACCACTTTGTAGGTCAGGTTGTCCTGCGACATAGGCCTCCCCCGCTTTTTTCCACTCATCTCTGTCTTGAGCTAACCTCCTCCATCCTTTTGGTAAATCATCCTCCCATCTTTTGATTTGACGTCCTTGACGTCTTTTTCCGTTTCGAGGATACCACTCCATTACATCCTTTGTCCATTTTCCTCTATCTGTCCTTATTATATGACCTGCCCAATTCCATTTCAGTTTTCTTAGAAACTAGGTTCTTTTCAGTTCCGAAGATTACCCCATTTAAAAAATGTGACAAACTTACAAACTTACAAACTTTACCTCTTTATAATATTAGTATAGATATAGATATAGATAATACTAGCCACCCACCACCAGCCCTACCCCTACCCTACCCCAACCCTACACTATCCCTACCCAACTCAACTCCAGCCTACCCCTACCCTACCCCTATCCCCCCCGTACCCCTATCCTACCCCTACCCTACCACTTCCCTATCCTACCTTGTAAAATTGTTTTACCAATAGAAAGCTACGTTATTTGCGAGTGTCAAATAAAAAAAAGATGTTGGCCTATTCTCATAGATACCGGATAAGCACAAAAATTTTCATCAAAATCGGTCAAGCCGTTTCAAAGGAGTATGGCAACGAAAACTAAGTATAGGGGTGTAAGGGGGAGGCTAGTACCAGTCTGTCTCCCCAATTGCCAACCTCACCTGCTCGTGGTGCACCCTGCAGATGGACCGACGAATGGCGGTATATCCATTCCCAAAGGCTAGATTATGAAATGCCTCAGGCCGGTGTCGGGCAGCAGCGACATCGGCGCGAATAATCTAGCTCTGCGCTGACCAACCCGCATGCCCAGCGTGGTCAGTATCGGGCAAAACTTTGTATGGACCGAACAAATATAACACAGCCCCTAGTCCCCGGCAGCCCCGCTATTCCTGGCTCTGGCAGCGGTTACGGTAACGGCGGGGCAAGGGGTGTTAAGAATCTCCGGCAGAGATTCCGCTGCCAACCCCGACGACTAGACCTGGCAACATATAACGCACGCACTTTGAGGTCCGACGAAAAGGAAACGAAAACTGTGACACGAGAATTTTATATATTAGACTTAACTGCTTATTAACGCCACAGTTGCAGTGTGAAAGCAGGCAACCTTTTAACAATAACTAGTATACGATTATTTTAAATTAACCAATCAGGGAAGGAGATAATAAATAAATTAAAAAAAATATGAATTAATACTATGCGGCCGCGATTTAACTAGGCAACCTATATGCAACGTGTCAATGTGAATATTTTCTGTCATTTATTTATTATCACAAAATACATAGCCTATAGGCTTCCTCGGAAGCCTATAGGCTGTATATTATCCCCGTATTCCTACGTAAACGAAAAACACGCGGATGAAATAGGGCGGCGTCAGTTAGTTTGTTTATAAAACGCGCTTCTTTTTTTCCCGCTATTGAAGGTACCATTTTGCAGAGGCGCCATCTGTGATTAGCTTTTACCGGCCCCATTGCACATGCCTTTTTAGTTCGAACAGTGCTCTATAGATGGCGCTTGAAATCTAGTTGTCACTTTTTTATACATGGTCATTGTCAATATCGTTCTACTAGATTAAAAAAATATCAAAATTATTTTGAGACACGAAAATTTGAAATAAAACAGAAGGTAAAATAGGTTGTAAAATTTTGTATGGAAAGTCGTTCATTTTAAGAAATGAACGATTAATGGATACGTAATACGTATGAGAAGTATTATAAAATTCCAGCGGATGTCTCTATTTCGAGATCTAGACATTTTCATTTTGTCCAAACAAACTAAGCGAATAGTACTTGTAGAGCTTACTGTGCCGTGGGAGGCTAACATTCCGAAGGACCACAGTATAAAAGTGTATAAATATTATGACCTAACAAATTAATGAAGTAACTAAAAATGGCTATGTAGTTAGTCTGTATGCCGTAGAAGTAGGTGCGAGAGGATTACCAGCAAAATCTCTCTGTAACTTGCTTAAAGACCTTGGCCTCTCTAGAAGTGCAGCTAGTTCTATATGTACCCAGCACCCGCACGGTGAATCCATGGAATGCTAAGATATTCGTCTCTCCTTTAAAATTCCACCCCTAATGTGGTGAAATATTGGTTAAAAGTTTACTTTGATTTCCACGCGTGTAAAGTCGCGGGCGTCTGTTAGATTTGATATGAGTCAAGTACTCCATTGGTGTAGGTCGAACTGTGCTCAAAAGATGGCGTTAAACGGATTCATTCATTCATCATTCATTTTACCTCTATGTATCCTAGTAATCTGTGATAATAGCATAATTTCATTTGACGTTTGTGATCATAATATTCTGTGGTCCGTAATTTTTCGAGAAAAAGTCCAGTTTGACGTTTGTGGTTGTGGACTGTGGTAGTGATCTGTGGACTGTGGTCCACTTCCAGTCAAAGTCAGCAGTGCTTTTGTGATTCTTTTCTTCTTTGCTTTGTAAATGTTTGTACTTGTTAAATGGTTGCATGATTTAAATTTTCAATAATTATACACTCCTTTGTGATTAGTGACTCTGTTTTTGTCACATGAATATTCTAAAACAGTGATTTTACTGAAGAAAGATGACTCTGTTGAGTCTTCCTGAGCTCGTCATCGAATATATATTTTCATATTTGTCCTACGATGAAATTGCTAAGAACAGACTGGTAAGTTCGATTTTATTTATAGATTTGTCAATATTTCCTATTTCATTAAATACATCCACCTATTTTTCATGTTATAGATAAGATAGGTACTATGTACTGGTTAAAATTCTAATTGCATTGAAAAATCAATAATCTGGGCGCACTTCACGCATGCTAAATACTATCAGATGACTCTATACTATCAAAGATATAAACTACGTATAATTAGCTTAATAGATGAAATGCATGCCAGATTTAATCTTCAAATATGAAGAAGATTTTCCTTTATCAGCTAGTTTTTTTTAATCCAAAGATGATCATCCCAATATTTTTTTGGTCCAAGCTCACAATCCTGAACATGACTCTTAAAAAAGTATCTGAAAATGAAATTGAGATTCTAATCCTCAAATAAGAGAGAGAGTCCAAATTCTCTATTTAAAGAGAGAGTAAAGTATAGACATAGACTATATACTTAGTTAGAGATATAGTTTTAACTCTGAAATCCCTTAGCCATGGGCTATTTTTATATACACATGTAGTAGAGTCTATTAATTGGAGGTGAATAGAGTATATTGGTTATCTATTAACAAAATTAATGATTAATAATAAATATATTAGGAAATACATAAATAGGGTGTGGCTGTGCCATTCATACAAGCATTTTGTTGTATGTGAATTTGTGTAATTGGTATGTGAATCAGTGTTTATGCTGGTAATCAATGATGTTAGAAGAAAAAAGAAGTAGATAGGTCACATGCGGACTGCAAGTGGCATGTTAAAAGTATGCTAATAAGCAAACCTGTTCTCAATCACCGCACTGTCATCGCACCATTGTCAATGCCTCTGTAATAATTTTTGTGTGCCGGTTGTAAACATCAAATGTGGTTTATGTAACCTATCTACCTGTATTTTTTTTTCTCATTACTGGCAATGCATATAAAATATGTTCATTGTATATTGTCCTTATCTAGAAAGCTTTTAAAGCTGAAGAGTTTGATTGAACACGCTAATCTCAGGAACTACTGGACCAATTTGAAAAATTCTTTCAGTGTTAGATAGCTCATTTATTGAGGAAGGCTATAGGCTATATATTATCCCCGTATTCCTACGGGAACAGGAACCACGCATATTAAACCGCGCGGCGCCAGCTAGTTTATTAAATAAAATCAAATATAATGTATCTAAACCATTAATTAGAAAATGTCGGCAGTGCTATACATTTTAACTATCGCAAGCTCATCACAATTACTGTAAAAACAAATTTTTGCAGAGATCTTGTAATAGGTATACCAAAAAATATCAACATATTCTTTTATATGTATGATAGGTTGTTCTATGTACCTTTGTAATAAGTAATCTATATTACTCACAGATTAAGTAATAGGCAGAGAGAGTACAAGGAACGCTGCTGTGATGCAGCCATTCCAACACAAATTCAAAAACTAATACATTCTCAAATCAGCCCATAAAGCATCACATCAGTAATTTTCAATATTATTTAAGAAAAACAGTGTCTTATGTTTTTAAATATTTATAAACTTGTCACAAAAACTAAAGAAATAAGATAGTAATTATTGATTATTATTAGTCTATTATGATATTAATTTACTTAATTGTTGTTAGTGTTAAATCTTAATATACAAATTATGAAAAAAGTTTGTATATGTGGATATCAAGGAGATGCGTGACATTTGTTTTTTTTTTTGGTTTCTCCAGCCCCACCTCGCAACTTGTAAAGACTCATTCTGTATCATTCTTTATTCTGTGAAAACTTTACTGGCTTAATGTTAATATCTAGATTAGTTTAATATCAAGTAAAATTTACAGCTGTTTGTTTTCCATCACACTAATATTAAAATGGCGAAAGTTTGTGTGTGTGTATGTTTGGTACTCCTTTACGCTGCGGCTACTGAAGTGATTTGGCTGAAATATGGAATGGAAATAGATTTCACTCTGGATTAACACATAGGCTACTTTTCATCCCAGAAAATCATCATGGTTTGATCTCTGCTTGCTGGACTATTGTTAAACCTACTCCTAACACAGTCTTCTCAAAGAGTCTTCTCAAGGAGGGTAATAGAAAAAAAAACAACTTAATGAAACTCAGCAAGATTAACACATATTGGCAGGACTTCCATGCCAATGTGTGTGAAGTAGTACCTTGTCAAAAATTATTATAAAAATTAATTTGTTTCCAGACTGCTAGTTGTACTATACTGATATCATCAGAGAAAAGTTTTGGTTGTCTGTTTCTTTGTTTGCTCTAAAACTACTGGACTGATTTGAAAAATTCTTTCACCATTAGAATTCTATATTATTTGTGATGATATTATACTATCTATACTAATCTATACTAATATTATAAAGCTGAAGAGTTTGTTTGTTTGAATGAACGCGCTAATCTCAAGAACTACTGGTCCAATTTGAAAAATTCTTTCAGTGTTAGATAGCCCATTTATTAAGGAAGGCTATAGGCTTTATATTATCCCCTTATTCCTACGAGAACGGGAACCACGCGGGTGCAACCGCGCTGCGTCAGCTAGTATATTATATACTTACTATTACTATAATTTACCATTTTACTATTTACTAATATTATAAAGAGGTAAAGTGTGGTGTTGTAGGGGAATCTCTGGATCTACTGAACCTATTTTGAAAATTCTTTCATCTCTAGCAGGCAGTGGTATTTGTGAATATCATAGGCTACATTTTATCCTAGTATTCTCACAGGACCCATTCCTGTACAGAGGTAAAACTGTGCAGTACTACAGCATACTAATATTATATATGGAGAAATGATTTGATTGTTTGTTTATTTGCATTGAATAGACTCCGAGAACTGATTTGAAAAATTGTTTCACTGTTTGGAAGCTACACTATCCCCGAGTGCTATAGACTATATGTTATACCCTTATTTCTCCTGGAACGGAAACTGCGCGGGCGAAACCGTGAGGTTGTGCTAGTATTATTACACAGAGGAGTTTGTACTTGATTTGAACATTTCAGGTGTCAAAAGAATTTAACGAAATATGTAAGAGGTTGTTGAACCGAGGTTTTGTGATGATAGAGAAGCGTCATGCAAGTGTGCTCAAGAATGTCAAAGCTCAGCTGCCAAGGAGGGAATCTGAACGCAGGTAAATTATTTTTTCATGAACGCAACAACCACAAACGCCGCTACAAGGAGCAAGAAGGGCTACAAAAGTAGCTGAAGCGCGCGACAACCACTTGTGGCCGGTAGTCGACTTGCGGTTGGTGGCTGCTACTTTTCGACTCTAATAGGTTTACTGAGATAAGAGAGAGAGAGCTGTGCGGAATCGCCAGGTTTACTGAGATAAGAGAGAGAGAGAGCTGTGCGGAATCGCCAGGTTTACTGAGATAAAAGAGTGAGAGCTGTGCGGAATCTCGCGACTGGCGTGTTGCGACGTTTTGTGTCGGCGTTTTGTGGTTGTGGCCGGTAGCCCGGGTGCGGAAGCCCTTAATTGTATAATCCAGTGATTTACCTAATTATAGTCTAGTGTCTATTTGGTTTCGGTGTATAGAATAGTGTTTATTAATCGATAAAAATCATTTTAAAATATGTTAAAGTTTAGTAAAGCTTTCCCAGTGGCCCTAGAGCCAAACGCTGGTAGACACGGAAATTCGTTGACCACGCGAGGTTCACTTGTGGACAACGCGGCGTCCACCTGTCGACGACAAGTGGACGCCTAGCGACGAGGCGGTGCGGGTCGCGTCCCGGGTGGGTCTAATGAGCTATGACCTTTAATGTGTCAGTCTTTCAGATCTTTTTGTACATAAATTATAAATAGAATTTAATAATCAGTTTCAATCTCCAAGGAGGTATAGTCAATCATTTGGGTTGAGATCATTTTGAAATGTTCATAGTCCTTTTTTGATTTTCCAGATATCACCCACTGGCTAGACATTGTGACATACTGACATCGATAGAGACTCGTATATCTATGCTCAATATGACATACATGAAGTTCATAGACAATGGAATATGCTCCTTCATACCGGGAAAGGTATGTATTTTTTTTGTTCTAACAAATAATATTTCGATGCGATGGAGCGAGCTATGCTTGGGGTTACTCTGAGTGATTGAATCAGAAATGAGGAGATTCGTAGAAGAACCAAAGTCACTGATATAGCTCAGCGAGTCGTGAAGCTGAAGTGGTCATCATCATCATTATTAACAGCCGATGGATGTTCACTGCTGGACATTGGGTTCTTGCATGGAATTGGACGGTCTCGAGCCGCGAGTATCCAGCGGCTCCCTGCAACCCGCTTGAAGTCCTCGGTCCACCTAGTGGGAGACCAACACTGCGCTTTCCGGTGCGGGGTCGCCTTTCCAGCACTTTGGGACCCCAAAGCCCATCGGCTCTTCTGTTCTCTTCTGGATATACTAACCTATTTTAACAGCCTGCTACAGGGCCAGGCCTCCCTCCTTATAGGAGAGGGGATATGGATCTTCGTCACACCACACTGCTCCGATGCGGATTGACGGGCTTAGGGCGATAATGTTAAATTCAATAACAACCACTTTCAAATTATAATCACAAAGACCGGGTCCGACGGCTTTATATGCTGAAAAAAAAGAATGAAGGGTTTTACCAATATCATAAACTACGGAAGGCCAAGGCAGACAAGAAGTAAGATAGATATCGGAAATCCAAGCTTTTTAGATATTGTTTATATTGGCTGTTGGTCTACCTTATTGAGGTCATTTATGAAGTCATCGACAACTACCTCTAGGAATGGTGTACACCTTTTGTAGTCAATATTTCTACCAAGAAATTTCAAACGTACTGCTTCGGCAATTGTGGTTAGTCCCGCATCGTAGAACGTATCCCCAGACATAGGCAGTAGCATTTACTTGGCTTTGTCCTCAGTCCCTCAGTGCACGAACAGAACTCATCCACTTCATTTATTAGTTCCTGAATAAGGTCATCTGCAAAGGCTAAGATGGACTCAGTGTAACTTATTGTTAATTGTTATATTCGAAGGTGATCGACGAAATCAGACGCGTGCTAACCATCGTGGAGTCGTCTAACACGCCGCCGCGCGCGCACGAAGTCCTGCAAGAGCTTCGCGACATATCCAGCATGGCGATTGAACACTTTGACGACAAGATCTCACCAGCCTTCCGCAAACAACTGCACGAGAGCGTCTTGCAGCCCACTTCTGGGCCCTCGCGTAGTGAGAACCAGAGTAAGTAACGCAAAAGTAGTATTTTTTTTTATTTTTTTGAGCATTTTGAGTACAAACTATCGTCTTTCTGCAAACGCGTGCACGAGAGCGTCGCGCAGCTCGCTTTTGGACCCTCACAAGGTGCAAGTTAAGAGTAACTAAGGCATAAGTAGCTATGAGTATTTTTTCTTCTTTTTTTTCTTTTTTTTTGTGAATTTTGAGTACAAACTATCGTCTTTCTGCAAAAGAGTGCACGAGAGCGTCGCGCCCGTTTCCAGACCCTCGCAAGGTGGGAGCCAAAGTAAGTAACGCAAAAGTAGTCAAGAGTTTTTTTTCTTGTTTCTTTTTTTGAGCGTTTTGAGTACAAAATGTCATCCTTCCGCAAACGAGAGCACGAGGGCGTCGCGCTTCTGGACCATCTCAAGGTGAGAGCTAGTGTAAGTAAGGCAAAGGTAGCCATGAAATATTTACTTACTTTTTCATTTTTTTTTAGAACATATTGACTACAAGATAGCCTTGCGCCATCGACTGTTTGGGGCCGCGGATCGGACCGAACCGAGGACCTCGCAAATCGAGACTGATAGTAAGTAAAGCAAAATTATTAATTACTAGCTGACGCCGCGCGGTTTTACCCACGTGGTTTCTGTTCCCGTAGGAATACGGGGAAAACATACAGCCTATAGGCTTCCTCCATAAATGGGCTATCTAACACTGAAAGAATTTTTCAAATCGGACCAGTAGTTTCTGAGATAAGCGCGTTCAATCAAACAAACTCTTCAGCTTTATAATATTAGTATAGATTATTAGTTTGTTTAGCATACAAAGTAATATCCGCCTTACGCAAAAAGTACTCCGTACAACGCCAAGCACCTTCACTGGGAAAATTATAAAAATCTACTCTTACCTCCCAGAAGTCAAGCAATCATCAAGGAGTATATGACCAAGTGGCGTGCACTTCATATATGCAAAATTGCCCTGCCTACCCTAAGGAATCATTACGAACCTGGATTGAAGAAGGAATTTTCTATTTTGTACGATTTGTACGTATAGTGCTTACCCTATTTAAAATAATTGTGCACGCCACTGATATGACTCCAATATTTCACATAGGGACGCAGTAACAAGAATCATATTACAATAAAGGCAAACAACACGGGCCAGCAAGAAACGCATTGTCAGCATTTGAAACACTAATAAGCCCGTCCGTCACATTAATTTCTCGCAAATAAGCAAGCAACTTTTAACATACTCAAAGAGTCAACGGCTACTATGATAGAAGCATTATTGTAAAATAACTCTGGTCCAATGATTTATTGTTTCTTGCTGTTACGCAGTATACCATTTTCTTATGATTATCTAGCGGACGCCCGCGACTTCGTCCGCGTAAAATTTAGTTTTTCACAAATCCCTCAGGAACCATGGATATTTCCGGGATAAAAATCCTATGTGTTTATCCATGCTATAATATATCTTAATACCAAATTTCAGCAAACTCGGTTAAGTAGTCCAGGCGTGAAAGAGTAACAAACATTCATATCATTAAAATCATCAGTTTTCGCAAATCTCGGGAAACCATGGATTTTTTCGAAATAAAAAGTAGCCTATGTGTTAATCCAGGGTAAAATCCATTCTAAATTTTAGCCATCGCTTCAGCAGTAACGACGTTAAAGAGTAACAAACATCCAAACATCCAAACATCCATACAAACTTTCGCGTTTATAATATTAGGAGAATAATTGCGTCGTATTGTTTTTAATATCCATTGGGAACAAACATTCAATCATTATTTCATTTTTAGGGTTCCTTACTGAAAAAGAAAAAAAACGGAACCTTTATTTATAAGATCACTTTGTTGTCCGTCTGTCTGTCGAGGCCATTTACTTCTAGTCCTGTCAAATTAGACCAAAAAATAAGAGTAAAGCTACATAAGTTCCCAACAATCCGATTGGCAAATGTTATCATCAAAAACCAGAGTACAGTACTAGAACAAATCTCAAAACATTATTTTTAATTAAATCTTAAAAAACAGGGGTCTATATTTTTTTGTATTATCCATTATTATTTCGGAATTTCAAATTGAAGTGTGGGGTGAGGAAATGGGGTATCATATGAAAGGGATATGATACGGAACCCTCGGTGGGCGAATCAGACTCGCACATGTCTGTTTTTTATTCTTTAACCGACTTCGAAAAAGGAGGAGGTTTTACGTTCGGCTGTATGTATGTTTTTTTCTTTTTTTACGTATGTCCAGCGATATTTCCGTCAATTAGCTACCGATTTTGAAATTTCTTTTTTTGTGTAGTAGGTATTACTTCCATTTTTTTCATGTCAGGATCTGATGATGGCATCCTGGAGAAATCGAGGGGAACTTTTGAAAATCGTAGAGACAGTTAGTGCGTTTGTTAATGTTTCCAAAAGATATTTTAAACCATTACAATTTTATGAAGATCTGGAGTTGGTCTGATGATGGAGCCGAAATACAGACGATGGAACTCGTCAATTAACAGCAGTTACCTTTTGTTTGAGCTTGATTATTTTGTATTGATGAGATCTTTCCACCTAGATGGGTTGTGATAAAGGGTCTGGAGATGAAGACGAAGGACAGTTAAGGGAGCTCCTCGATGGTTCACAGTAGCTATCTTGTGTTTGGACTTGATAAATTTGTATTGATGACAACTTTCCACCTTGATGGGTTGTGACTGTATTAGGGGTCTAAGACGAAGGACAATTAAGGGTCCTCGATGGTTCAAAGTAGCTACCATGTGTTTGTATTTGATAATTTGGTATTGATAAGAACTTTCCACCTAGATAGGTTGTGACAGTATTAGGGGTCTGGTGATGAAGACGAAGGACAGTTAAAGGAACTCCTCGACGGTTCACAGTAGCTACTTTTTGTTTGGGCTTGATAATTTTGTATTGATGAAAACTTTCCACCTAGATGGATTGTGACTATATTAGGGGTCTGGTGATGAAGACGAAGGTCAGTTAAGGGAACTTCTCCACGGTTCACTGTAGTTACCTAGTGTTTGGACTTGATTAATTTTATATTGGTTATGACTGCATAAGAGGTCGGGTGACGAAGACGGAGGACCTTTAAGAAAACTCCTCTCCGGTTAAGACACCTTTCATGTTTTTTTGGATATTCATATTACGTGTGGATAAAGGGGGAGTGAAATTTTGTATATGAGTTAAGGTAGTATTTTCAAAATTAGGATTGTAGGACTTAGGTACTTATCAAAAGAAAATGACTCAGTAGGTATGCTAACACTAAAAATTAAAAAATATAAATTTTAGTAAAAAAATCCAACGAATTCCAACTCAAAAATTAACATAAACTAAAAAGCAAAAAATTATCATCTTATCTATGTGCTACTTTCTGCTCAGTTTGAAAGCGGTGCCAATCCAGTGTCGTGTTTTAATTAAAGCCGTTTCTGAAAGAACCACTGAATTTTGTAATTTAAACGGCTTGAATTAAAACATCACTGGCTTGGGATTTTTATCTAAGTAAATGTTTTGATATAAGCACCAACCGTCTTTAGTTTAATGCGCACCGCTCTTAGACTATAAGTTTTATTCGCAATATAAACACGTGTCAAGTATCAGGTAGCTGCTCGAAGGGAAACTGAACAGATTACGTCAGCATTATGCCGATACAATAGCTTGGTGTTATAAATAAAATGTGTTTTTCTTTAGAGTCCAGTAGACTGTAGTGTGTCACTTGACATTGTATATTGTCACTTTTTTTTCGCGACATTGGAGTATACTTAAGCATAATGAGCTTCCCTGCATACCTGAAGCCCAGTTCCCCTCACACACATGACTTTGTTGAACTGTCTCCAGGTCTGATATTACCGGTCAGGATGCGTGAAGAGTTTCTGCACATGCGTCGCAGGACGATCGTCAACTCCAGGCTGTCTCTGTACCTGACCGCTCAGTACAAGAAGTACTCTGAACAGGTGAGGAAGGGGAGGGGTGAAGACTTCATCGTCATCATATCAGCCGATGGACGTCCACTGCAGGACATAGGCCCTTTGTAGGGACTTCCAAACATCACGATACCCTACGATCCAGCGAATCTCTGCGACCTGCTTGATGCCGTCAGTCCACCTGGTGGGGAGTCGGCCAACGCTGCGCTTTCTAGTGCAGGGCGTCATTCCAACGCTTAGAAACCCCAATGTTCATCGGCTGCCAGGTCTAGTCGTCGGGATTGGCAGCGGAATCTCTGCTGGAGATTCTTAATCTACCGTAATTAAGTTACCGTAACCGCTGCCAGAGCTAGGAATAGCGGGGCTGTCGGGGACTGGGGGCTGTGTTATGGTGCTGGCCATAAAAGTTTCGCCCAGTACTGACCACGCTGGGCATGCGGGTTGGTCAGCGCAGAGCTAGATTACTCGCACCGGTGTCGCGGGCCTAAGGCATTTCATAATCTAGCCTGTGGGAATGGATATACCGCTATTCGTCGGTCGCCAGAGCCTCGTCGGTCTATCTACAGGTTGCACCACGAGCAGGTGAGGTTGGCAGTTGGGGAGACTGACTGACACTAGCCTCCCCCTTACACCCCTAGTGAAGACCTTAAACTCTGGTGAAGACTTATTGAGATGAATATCTTAACATCCCCGGATTGGCTGTACGGGTACCGGGTCTATTAGTGACTGAGAGGAAAACTCCGAGCAGAGTCCGGGATTTGTGACCAATGCCTCAATAGCTCAGTGCAGTGGCGTAGCGTGTTTTGGGCCCCGGTATCAAAACTAGTTGGAGGGGCCCAAATTCAGGGTAAAGATTTCTTCACAAAAGAAAAGAAGCTTGTTTAAAATAAACATGACAGTGATTATGAGTGTGATTAATCAATGTAGGATGTTTCCAACGTTTGGACTTAACCCGGAAAAAAGCAGATTGTTTTTTTTTACTTTTGGCAAATCGAAGTGAAATCTATAGGCAGTTTTTATAATACGATTTCCCGGAAAGCATCAGATTAAGTAAGATGGATTACATTTTACTATTTTTTGCTTTCACACGTAAGGCCTTCCCTTATCATTGATATGGCTGTACGGCGGTAACACTAGTCATGTAGCTACGCCCCTGGCTCAGTCACTCATCACCGAGAGGTGGTTCAATCCCCGCCCGGTGGTCTATTGGCGTATCCAATCCTAACACTATCTTTTCTGACTACTTGGAAGGGAACGGGAATATTGGTCGTATTTAAAATATATGGCAAATCAATAACAGCCGATGGACGTCCACTGCTGGTTATATACTTCCAAACACCACGGTCTCAAACCGGTACCATCCAGCAACACGCTTGATGTCTTTTTGATATTGCAAATATTAAAAAAAGAATATGTGGTTAAGGAGCTTCTTTGATACTAGTTAATTTACATGATAAAATCATTTTAGTATACATGCCAATAACACAGGCTACAGGTATATAGGTAGGTAGTGATGACCTATGGTTTCGAGACTTGGTCGCTAACTATGGGTCTCACAAGACAGCTCAGCGGGCAATTGAACGAGCTATGTTAGGAGTATCTCTATGTGATCGAATCAGAAAGAGGAGATCCGCAGAAGAACCAAAGTCACCGACATAGCTCAACGAATCGCGAAGCTGAAGTGGGCACATAGTTCGAAGAGCAAGGTGCTGGAATGGCGACCTCGCACGAGAAAGGACAGTGTTGGGCGACCCCCACCAGGTGGACTGACAGGGATTCCCTGGATGCAGGCGGCTCAGAAGGATTGTGTTTTGGAAGTCCCTACAAAAGGCCTATGTCCTGCAGTAGACGACCATCGGCTTATATGGTGATGATGATGACAGGTATATATACTTTGAGGTTAGAGAGTGATGTGTTTGTTTTAGTATATTTATTTATTATTCCCATTTGCAGGTGAAGGAATACAAACAGTTTGCATTGCGGCAGCACAAAGCAATCCGTCTGCTTACCAAAAGACAGAGAATGCAAAGTATTGCTATAGGTAAGTGCATTTCAATGATACATTGCGCTTTGTGAAAAAATAGTTTAGCAGACTCAGAAGTTGCTTTATAGAAATAAGAAAAACAATATCGAACAAAGGTTTATGATTCACAATATTTGTCAAGACAACTTAATTAACAAATCAAACCTCAGCCAAAATAAGACCCTAAAATGGCAGAGAATGATCTTGAGTCACGCACTTGTGAACGTTGTGTGCAGGGTTGAAGACGTCTTTGACAGTTAACAAACACTCCCCTTTTCCACTCTGCTCCCTCTCTCCGCCTATCCCGAGTAACCCATAAAGAATTACACAACTAGAAATGTAGACAGATCGCTACCCATCTCTAAATCCCTACGTTACCGAAACAAGTCGCGCCACCTAGCGTCGGCACAAGCCAACACGAGATCGAGCGACGTCATATGCGTCTCAGACTACTATTTCGTATAATAGGTTGCAATTTTTGCAACACAGTTCATAATTAACAACCTCAGATCAACCTTCTATTGGACATGTATCGCATTCAGATTCACAAACAAAATTGTCTGTTGTTTTTTGCGGGGGACGAGGTTTACTCACACATCGAAAATATTTAACACCAATAAATATATCCTGTGTACTTACACTACACACAACTGTAAATTTTGAATTGCAATACACAATGAAACATCGATCCTATAGATGCAGTTTGTATGAACATGTTTGATCATGATTATATATTTTTGACAGAAGGGTAACCTCTAGCAGGTCCTATAGAAGGTACTTGGTTTGAGTTCGCAATCCATATTTGGCTCACTGCTGAGCTTGAGTCTCCTCTTAGAATGAGAGGCTAATGAGGGGTTAGGCCAATAGTCCACCACGCTGGCCCAATGCGAATTTGCAGACTTCACACACGCAGAGAATTAAGAAAATTTTTAGGTATGCAGGTTTCCTCACGATGTTTTTTTTTACCGTTTGAGTCACGTGATATTTTATTTCTTACAATGCTCACAACTGAAAAGTTGGAGGTGCATGTCCCGGACCGGATTCGAACGCCTTCCGAATCGAAGGCATAGGTCATTTCCACTCAGTTACCATTAAATTTTTGAATAAGTTAAATGTAATTTATGAGAAAAACTGCAAAATTGATAAACTCGCGTTCAACGATGACTGACAAAATTATTTGATCAAGGTTGTTGGAATTAGTAGCAGCCTTAACATGCTTCCATGCTCATCATCGTATCAGCCGATGGGCGTCCACTGCAGGACATACGCCTTTTGTAGGGACTTCCAAACATCACGACCCTGAGCCGCCTGCATCCAGCGAATCCTTGCGATTCGCTTGATGTCGTCAGCCTACCTTAGTGGTCGACCAACTCTGCGCTTTCTAGTGCGGGGACACCATTCCAGCACCTTGGGACCCCAACGTCCATTGGCTCTTCGAACTATGTGCCCCGCCCATTGCCACTTCAGTTTCGCGACTCGTCTAGCTATGTGTTGTAATAGTTGAATGAACAAGTTTGTACTTCGCAGCCGAACTCAAGAAGCGCTTGGAAGAAAGTGATATTAAGTATACCGAGCTCTCACTGTCCCACACCAACCAGACTGCTGGGGGGAAAGCTATTCCAGGTGAGAGTTATATCAATTTACTAGCGGCAGCCCGCGACTTCGTCCGCCCTTAGACCTCTTTAATCCAGCCCTTACAGTAGTATCGCTGTAAAAATGGAGTAACTTCTCCCGTTTTCCCAACATTTACCTTCACTGCTCTGCTCCTACTGATCGTAGCGTGATGAAAGTATACTATAACTTGCCCAGGAGTGTGAAGAATAATTTCCAAGTTTCATCAAAATCCGTCGAGTAGTTTTTGTTTCTATAACGAATATACTGATAGACAGACAAAAATTTTACTGATTGCGTTTTTGGCATCAGTATCGATCACTAATCACCCCCTGATAGTTATTTTGGAAATATATTTCATGTACAGAATTGACCTCTACAAATTTATTATAAGTATAGATAACACATTTGCTAGTAAAGTGTCCTTATTTTACCAATTTCAATATCGTAATGTATCTCATTACGCACTTGTGCGTTATTGTAATGTAAAACGCACTTTTTATCATGATAATCCGTCTAAAACGAACGCTACTTTTTTAAATCTTAGCAAAGACTTTTTAAGTTTGTAAGTCAACATTTAATTAATAAAATTAATTTTGTGAGAAAATGTAATAAACATTTTACTTAAACTTTGCCCAGCCGTTCCACAGATTAGCCTGGCCAAACAGGAAAACAGACAGACAGACAAAAATCAAAAAAATGTTGATTGTGTTGTAGTATTGTGTAAATATCTTTAAGCATTTGAGACAATAGTTATTTTAATTTTTTTATTAATAGTTATGTATGCATTGATCACAGATTAATCAATACAGAATAATCAAAATAGGCAGATGGAGTGTCGTACTCACAAATACAAAATTCAAAAACGAATACATTTTCGAGTCAATACGACACGAAGCGTCGCATCTGTAATTTTCAATGTTATTCAAGAAAAATGGCGTCTTATGTTTTTAAATATGTATTTTAAAAACTGTTCTCAAAAACTAAAGAAATAAGATGGAGTATTTTTGCATTGGTAATTATTGATTGTTATATTAATTTACGTAATTGTTATTAGTGTTAAATTTTTAAATAAGTTTGTATATGCAGATGTCAAGGAGACGCGTGACATTTGTTTTTTTTTTTGGCTTCACCGACTTCAGCACGCAGTTTGTAAAGACTCACTCTGGTTACTCTGTGGTATTCATCATTATCAACCCATATTTATATTTATCAATTTAGTTTCCCATAAATGTTAATTTTGTTATTTTATTACTCTGTTCGTTCTTGTTTCATTATTTTATTTTACTTTGTATTCATGTATAAGTTTTAAGTTAAGACACGTCACGTAGACACGTCCGTGAACTCACAAGGTTTCACCTGAAAACCAGCGCCACAGCTCGCTGTGGCATTGTGCTGAGGTGGATACCTGTTTTGTCCACGACCAGATATTTGTATGTTCTGTTTGTTTATTTTATTTTATTTTATTACTCGTGTGTGGACAAATAAAGATATATTCTATTCTATTCTATTCTATATTCGGCTCACTGCTGAGCTCGAGTCTCCTCTCAGAATGAGAGGGGTTAGGTAAGGTCCACCACGCTGGCTTCACACACGCAGAAAATTAAGAAAATTATCTGATGTGCAGGTTTCCTCACGATGTTTTCCTTCACCGTTTGAGAAACGTGATATTTAATTTCTTAAAATGCACACAACTGAAAAGTTGGAGGTGCATGCCCCGGGCCGGATTCGAACCTACGCCCTCCGGAGTCGGAGGCAGAGGTCATATCCACTGGGCTATCACGGTAGTATAGTGGTAAGTATCCCCGCCTGTCTTTGGTATTGGTTATGAAATTTTCTTATTATTATCCAGTTCCAGGCGCATCGAGCGATGCTGCATCGGGATCTCAATCGCTCCGCAATTTTGGAAGTCAAATCAAGTTGGACCTGTCCGTGCTGCCCATCGGCACGTCTAAAAAGAACCAAACTAAAGGTAATTTCATTGTTTACATAATATATAAAAACCCAATTTTAGGTTCCCATACTAACGAGGAATTCTTAAAGTTTCGCCAAGTTTCGTTTCGTCTGTCTGTCTCTCAGAGTAATTCGTAAGGACTAGTATCGCGCCGAAATTCATGAACAAAAAAAAATCGGTCGTCTGTAAAGTCGGCTTACTGACGATAGTTGAACGTTAGAACGGTTGCATTGTTCTAAAGAAAATGTTCGTTTTTCTAAAATACTGTTTAATAAACTTCATAGACCAAAATATACTATATTTCTTGTAAAAAAAGTTGGCAACCCTAGAGTGAGCGAACGACGCATGACGTCATTTTCTTCGAGCGTGCAGCCGACTCCATCGAATTATAAGACGTTGTCACGTCAAATGTTTGAGTTTGTTGTGGGCTCTTCTCGGACCAAGGCGCGTTTGGAACCCTCGTAACTTTAGTTTTAAGTTTTCGACTAATAATAGTCGAAAACTCACAAATACAAAATTCAAAAACGAATCAATCTTTTTTAATACCACCATTAAATTATGACATAATCTTGACCTTTCAAAAGTGCTTGTATACTAAGCCTAATTGAAATAAATGAATTTTGACTTTTTGGCTATTCGAAAAAGATAGTGCACGCCACTGTGTATAGATGCATATTTACATGTTTAATTTTTATTTTACAGCAACGCCGAACATGAAGCCACGCAAGCCGCGTATGAAAGTCCCCAGTCTTTCAGAAGACATGGATTCGAATTTGGACATGACAATTGACGACTCAATGCTGGCAAACATATATTGGGCGACCAACAAAATCCAACAGCTGTCAAGCTTGGGAAACATGGCCAAAAACTTTGATGGGAAGCTGAAGCGACGCCTCCAGAGCCCAAAACCGAAGAAACAGGATACTGAGGCAAAGAAAGCGAAACTTGATTAAATGATGGTCGACATATGGAGCCCAGGCCTGGTCTGTGTACAAGCTATACCAAACTATACTCAGTGGCCTCAGACCAATTATAGAAGGACCTGTATCGCACACATAGTCACGAACAAAATTGTGTCATTTTCTGAGGAAAATGAGCTTAGATTTGGTATCTATCTGATACGAAACTAGAAGTTTTTGCCCGTTTTTTACACAATTCAGTTACACAAAAATGTATTTTTACGGAGCTCTTTAACCGACGAACACGATTACAACCATTTAACATCGATTCTATAGAGACAGTTTTTATAATCGCATTAGATCGTTGATCATATACTTTGACAGAAAAGTAACGTCTAGCGAGGCAGGTCCTATACAATAATTGGTCTGAGTCAGTGGCACAATTATCCGCCATTTTACTAATAAAATTAATTTTGTGAGATAAAATGTAATAAACATTTTACTTGAACTTTGTCCAGCCGTTCCACAGATTAGCCTGGCCAAACAGAAAAACAGTCAAGACAGACAAAAATTTAAAAAAAGTTGATTGTGTTGTAGTATTGTGTAAAGAGACAAGAGTGATTTTGAATTTTTTATTAATAATTATGTATGTATTGATCACAGATTAATCAATAATAGGCAGATGGAGTGTCGTACTCACAAATACAAAGTTCAAAAACGCTCTTTGATATGACGCGAGTAGATTAATTGGGCAGATAATTAGGCCTCTGAGTATATTTTTGATTATTCAAATTTAAGAGTTCACTTTTAATTTTATTTTGTTAGAGCCTCAATAGCTCAACGGTAAGAGCGATCGGACTCATTACAGAGGGGTGGTGGTTCGATTCCCGCCCCGTTGGTCTATTGTCGTATCCACTCTTAATGCAGTCTTTCCCGACTAGTTGGAGGAGAATAGGAATATTGGTCATATTATTTAAAAAATACATGGCGAATATTCCTTTAAAAAAATATATTTATTCTCCCAGGGAAGTGCTACAGAAATGTAGTTTTAACTGTTCAGTTAAATCAAAGAATTTAACTGACCAGTTTTTTCTAATGATTTTAATTGGAATTTCGATTAGATAAAACTGTACATTTAAAACTGCGCGGTCAAACTGAAGGTAGAGTTCTTTTCATGAAAGATGTCCCGCGGCCAAAATCTGAACTAAAATTGACAGCGCCTTACACAAATGAAAATAAGACTGCCATTACCAAACGACAATGAGTGCCATTAAAACATTAGCGCCGCGTCTGGTGGACTTTTATCATGTAAAGGACTTTATTAGCGCCTGTGATACAGGTAAAAATGGCGGATTGATTTTATTTTGACGATTTCCGTCGAAAGTGCCATTTGTCAAATGGCCAATGGTAATAGAGTGCGTGCAAGATAAGTCTGCACGCGACTGGCAGTGCATTATGTTGCCAGCGTTAGTGGTCTCTTTTACCCGCCAAGAGATAGATAGAGATAGACAACAAGATGGCGGCACTTTTGATTAGTACCGATTTTTGCCACGCGCAAACTTATCTTGCGCGCACTTCATAAAAATATTCATTTTGTTCTTATTTATTCTATTATTAATAAAATGTATTTTTTAATAATGGTATATATAGTACATAGACCTGGCCTGAAATTGACCATAACATCCTTTTCTATATATTATACTAACATCCCACGTTTCACCCGTGTAGTTCCCCCGTTCCCGTTCGATAATATATACAGGATGCTCGGGAGTATTTCCCGTAACTGTAGTGTTAGGGTTTTCTTTAAGAAAAATTAATTAAATATGTCCAAGGAACATGATTTCTAAAATGAATATTTTCGGAGTAAATAATATTTCTTTTGTAAATACATCATGAAATGTGTCCCTTATACGCATACTTATAATAATGATGTAGTGAAACTTATTAATTGATAAATATCACGATGTACTAGTGCCAGTTGCAACTATCTCGTCGCTCTCGTCTATGTTGTCTAGTACTGTCATCATCATCTTAGCTTGTCATTGAATAAAAAAAAATTCTTTTCATTTTACCTAAAGGCGTGTGTCTATCCAAATAATTCCGAATATGCATGTATAGCCGGAATTATTTGTATGAAAACATGAAAAGTTCTTTTTAATTAAAAAAAATAGTTATGCAGTTAGTTAAATTTTTAGTTTAAAAAAAATAGTTATGCAGTTCGGCTGCTATACGAGGACTTGTCAACACCTTGAAGTTATGGAAAATACTCCCGAGCACCCTGTATAGTCTATGTTACTTGATGTATCTTTATATTGGTAAAATAATTTTCAATATCGGTGTAGTAGATTCATCAGATGTCACTAATTCGTAAATTTTATCTCTATAATTAGTGTAGATTGATATTATGTGTTCTTTAAATTTCATAATTACGTAGTCTGTATGTATGTGGTATAAATATTCTATATAATATACTTGCAGATACTCCAAGTAGTTTCTGTTCCCGTTGGGGTCAAAGTATAGTCTATGTGTCTATGTTACTCGGAGAAAATGTAGCTTTCTATTAGTAAAATAATTTTCATTATCGGTGTAGTAGATTCAGTCATTACAAAGTAACAAAACTTTACCTTTGAATATTAGCATAAATTAATATTTGTTTAGTTTTAAATTATTACTGAGTCTGTACGTATGAGGTATAGATATTCTGTATATTCTGTGTTACTCGGTGAAAATGTAGCTTTCTCTTAGTAAAATAATTTTCAATATCGGTGTAGTAGATTCAGATATTACAAACTAATAAACTTTACCTTTAAATATTAGCATAGATTAATATTTGTTTAGTTTTAAATTTTATTATTAACGGAGTCTGTATGTATGAGATATAGATATTCTATTTACTGAAGACAGTTTGGCTTGGAAAGCTATATGAGTAGATCTCTTTGTGAGTTTATTATTTCGCCATGTATCCCTTATAGATCTAACATGCACACCATTAGTGCTAACGTGCGACCAATGAGATAATCTCGTGAGGGGAAATAGACAAAGGACATGTCCCAATTTTGGGCCTTTATTCCGAGTGATAAAGGGGTGTGGATACCTACTCCTAACAAGTTAGCCCGCTGCCATCTTAGATTACATCATCACTTACCGTCAGGTGAGATTGTGCTAATCAAGGGCTAACATGTAAAGAACAAACAACATAAAATAAATTTAGGGCTTAAAACCTAAAATAAAAATATTTTGGAAACCGCATTTTTTTTAATCAATTATATAAAATGTAATTCTGTCCACAATATGAAATGAAGTGACTCTTTATTGTACACCACAATTTATGAATACAAAAAAAAAATATTTGACGGCTTCCAACGCAGTAGTATGCGCGGTGGATTTACAAAAAGGACGTCCTGGGTTCGATCTCCAGCTGGGCCGATTGAGGTTTACTTAATTGGTCTAGGTCTGGCTGGTAGGAGGCTTCGGCCGTGGCTCGGTACCACCCTACCGGCAATGCCGTACCGCCAAGCGATTTATCTTCATTCTCCTAACAAGTTAGTTCCATCTTACATTGCATCATCACTTACCATCAGATGAGATCGTAGTCAACGGCTAACTTGTTAAGAATAAAAAAAATATATATAATAAATAGTCACACAGATACAAAAGGCGGCCTTATCGCTAAGAAGCGATCTTCTAATGTGTCATCTCAGATATACTGGTAATATGTCGTTGAAGCGTGCAGTAATAATTTTAAGTATATTCTAATTAAATATTATTTTTTTCCTCTAGTTTTTAGTCTTATATTTATGTATGTTGACTTGGTAATTAGAGTTAGTCGATTGTGTTAGTATGTATTATAAATGATTAAATTTATTTAATCTACTTACCTCTTTGCTTAATTAGCAAAAAATCGTAAACTATTGAAAAGAATACAACTCTAAAGAATTGAAAACGTAAAGGTTTCCTGTTTTCACGCTGCAACTGTGGGGTTGCCAGATATAAACATTTAATTAATGTTATAAAAATACCCTCATCTTTAGTCGTCTAATATGTCAACCTAGCAAACGCCCACGACTTCGTCTTCGTCAGACCTCTTTAATCCAGCCCTTACAGTAGTATCGCTGTAAAAATGGAGTAACTTCTCCCGTTTTCCCAACATTTCTCTTCACTGCTCTGCTCCTATTGATCGTAGCGTGAAGAATAGTATACTATAACCTGCCCAGGAGTATGAAGAATAATTGTACCAAGTTTCGTTTAAATCCGTCAAGTAGTTTTTGTTTTTATAACGAACATACAGACAGACGAAAATTTTACTGATTGTATTTTTGGCATCAGTATCGATCACTAATCACCCTCTGATAGTTATTTTGGAAATATATTTCATGTACAGAATTGACCTCTACAGATTTATTATAATTGTAAGTATAGATAAAAGCTTATTTTGTGCTTAATTTAACTGTATTAGTTGCCTTTGATCTAGTTCATGGTTTTTGTAAGAAAAATGTGTCTGGTTTATATATAATATGGTCGCAAATATAAATGCTGTAATATGTAGCTCAGAGTGTGACTAGAGAAAGAAAGACTAGGGTTTATCTCAAAGGGTTTATTTTGTTAATTTTGTAGTACCGCTGGATTCATCAGCCTCTTTAAATGGAGTTTATACCCACCGTGCTGCTCTGATGCAGGTAGGCGGATGATATTCGACTCAATTATCATTATTATGATGTTAATGATAATACTTTATTTACTGGGATCGACGCCATAACTTGCTTTTCAAGGCACAGGGTGTAAGTGTCACACCACCTTTTATCTTTTAAACTCTGGGCTAGGATTTTTTACTGAAAATTTCTTAGAACAAAAAAAAGCTCAGTTCTTCACAGCCTAACCTAGCCACCTAGGACTCGATCCCAGGAACTCGTGATTCGAAACCACATAGAAAGTTCGGTCTATTAGTATTTTGGTGATTCTTACGTATAATATAAACAAAAATATTAATCTTTGTTAAAAATAAATATGTTAATATTTAACTCACAGAACATGTTATATTAAATACCTATTGATGTAAGTTACTGGATAAGATATTATATAAACGGTATAAACGTAAATTCGGAGTATATAATGAATGTCTGTAACTGATTAAAAAAATAAATGTATTAAAATCTCTTCGTTTAGAAAATAAAGCATAATAAATGCAAATAATGTTTTATTTAAAAATCCCTGTCGATTAAGACTCTACCTTACTGAACCAAGGAACTCTGTCTTGTAAAACCAAAATTCAAAAATTCATTTATTTCAAGTAGGCTCAGTTTACAAGCACTTTTTATACGTCAGTTGACTATTGGTAAAGATTCTACCACTAGTTCTTAAGGCAGGTTCTACTGAGAAGAAACCGACAAGAAACTCAACAGTTGCTCTTTTTAAAAAATTCATACAGTATTATAATTTATAACACATTTGCTCGTAAAGTATCGCTTATTTCACCAATTTCAATATCGTAATGTATCTCATTACGCACATGTGCTCTAATGTAATATAAAACCTTTATCATCCGTCTAAAAACGGACGGTAGTTCTTTAAATCTTGGCAAAAAGTTTTTATGTCAGAAAAGTGCTCAACTAAAATATCATAAAAAACCTATACCTACATCATCATTATCAACCCATATTCGGCTCACTGCTGAGCTCGAGTCTCCTCTCAGAATGAGAGGGGTTAGGCCAATAGTCCACCACGCTGGCCCAATGCGTATTGGCAGACTTCACACACGCAGAGAATTAAGAAATTCTCTGGTGTACAGGTTTCCTCACGATGTTTTCCTTCACCGTTTGAGACACGTGATATTTAATTTCTTAAAATGCACACAACTGAAAAGTTGGAGGTGCATGCCCCGGACCAGATTCGAACCCACACCCTCCAGAATCGGAGGCAAAGGTCATATCCACTGGGCTATCACGGCTCTTATGTAGGCACTTACTAACCTTTAAAAACTAATAATGTACCCTCTTAATTGCGTAACTAATTTATGCAACTTAAGTAGGTATGCAAGTTGTAATAACAGTAATGTCATGTCAAATTACCTACATTACACCGGCTTTCTAAGTTTCACTTTTGTCACATTGGCGGGAAAAATGCTATATATTTTGGTTACATTTTCTTTTATGTGCCATTTTATAGTGAGGTCTGTGTGCAGCGACACGGTAATGAGACAAAAGTTATTGTAATTTTAATATTTTATTTTTACTTAATAAATAAATTAAGTATTTATTATACATATTAATATATTTTTACTTGTATACTATTATAACTAATTTATTATATACAAGATTTATAATTTATTTCATAAGTAGGTACCTTAGTATGTATTTGTATTGAGTAATTTAAATTCGTAAAATAATTAAGTACATATTACAATAACAGTAGTTAATAAGTCGAAATATAATAACATTTAACCTAACTTCCTGTACATAATTATTATTATGGATACTTACGTGTATTATTTATTCTTCTTGGTAATAAATTTTCATTATGTTTGTGTTTTATTTGCATTTAGGTTGTCACCTTAACAATGAAATCATGAACAGTTTATTACAGCATTTTTGTATTCCCGCCTATTTTTCGTCGCGTTCGTTTTTAATTTTACAAAAAGAAATAAATACTCAACATAATTATTAGATTTTAATTTCACATAATTATAATTATTTAAATAAAACTAATTTAATTGACTAATATAGGACTTTTTACTCTACCATCCGTAATTGTTAATTGTTTTATTATGGGAGTGCATAAAACGACTAGGTAATATTTACTGGATAGATATAAATTACAAAATCTCGAGCAGAATTGAATAGGTAGCCGATAAGCTTTGGATCAATTTTCAATTTTCACACACTTCCATGTCAATATTTTTTTACTTTTTTAGCTATATTTATTAGCTTTTCCTATAAGGAAAAGGCAAAGGTATTACAACGCACAGCCATGTATTCATATCATAATATACGAGTTTACATCGGCTGTCGTTGTCCGTCAGTTGGTCCTAAGTTAAGTCATATTATAATGCTTGTAAGGCATCCTTACCAAAACTTTTGAGTCCAGCAAAAAATCGAATTAAACACTGTCGCTCAACTTCCACTTCACTTGTGCAGTTAGAAAACTATATTGAATAAAATGCATTCTACTTTATACAATAAAACTCTAAATTGCAGCAAATCAATGAAAATAAAACGACAGCTAAGAGCTTCATCTATTTTCTACAATTTTCCCGCTAAAACTCCATTTAAGTAATGCCAGTAAGGTATTCCCTTCTGTATCTGTATCCTCTCTGACAAAAACCAGAGAGGATAGAGATGCCAAGCAAAAAAAAAGTTAACGCGATAGCAGAGGAACGATTAAAAATACAATGTTGTCTATTGCATGTGGTCATAACTTATGTCAGCGTGGAATCCCGAAGGACCAGCGGAGTAGTTGACCAGTTGCATCCTACCGTCTGGCAAGAGGACGTGGTAGGTTCCTTTGGTGGATTTCCCTTGTTTAGCTTCTCTATGGCCGAAGTAGTTTCCACTGTCTTTATCGTGAACTCGGTAGCCAAAATCGTAGTTTGCTGCGTAGTGGAGCTGTAAAAAAAAAGTATAATGTCATTCATCATCATCAACCCATATTCGGCTCACTGTTGAGCACTTGTCTCCGCTCAGAATGAGAGGGGTCAGGCCAATAGTCCACTACTGTAAAGAATCATGAAAATTCTCAGGTGTGCGGGTTTCCTCACAATGTTTTTCCTTCACCGTTTTGACACGTGATATTTAATTTCTTAAAATGCACATAACTTAAAAGTTGAAGGTGCATGCCCCGGACCAGATTCGAACCTAAGCTCTCCGGAATCGGAGGTAGAGGTTATATCCACCGGGCTACCACTGATTCATAATGTAAGAGACACATAATATTAAAGGTAATTTTACATTTTTTTTAATAGTAACCGACGCCCGGCGTTATCGCCCGCGTAGTTCCCGACCCGTGAGCATAATACGGGGATAAAATACACAATATATCTGACACTCACAAATAACGCTTTGTAGTAGTAAAAGAATTTTCAAAATCGGTTTAGTAAATCCAGTTACCACTTTATAGTATTTGTGTAGATATAGATAAGTAGGTACCCATAGATTAGAAATGAAAGGGTTTGCTGTCAGGAATACGAAAAAAATAGTCACGTGACTTAAATGCAATATGGCGGACAGCCTATTTGAAATGCACACCCATGATGTGGGTATCAAGCGTATTTTTTAGTTTTTTAAACTATAGTAAACACTTGCTGCTGACCAGTAGAATCTAGAAATTGCATGCATGCCTGTGATGTCGGTTTGTTCTGAAATTGGATAGATTCCGTTCAAACTAAATCTGATCAAATTTCTTTAGTGATATGGTATAAAATCACAACATAAGTAGGTAGGTTACAGTTACGGTTAGAAATGTCTGAATTAGAAAAGATACTCACCTATCTGATTAATAGGATATACCCATGGGTAAAGATCGTTCCTAATTCGGATCTCAGACCATTAGCCCATTAGGTAATTCTAACTTTCTTTAATTCTGTGTGAGCTATCGGAATAGAAAGCGCATGCTTGACGGGAGGTCACGGATTGTATACAATTGTGCCTCTAGAGACTAGAGGGTAACATTTGCGTAATAGTCAGTATGGTAGTTGAAGAAACATGCAGATGACCCCATTTGCCTTATTTCAGGATGGAATGTGTTAATTAATGGATTGATGAAAAAATTCAAGCAGAAAGGTTCTGTATCTACCTAGTACGCATCGCCTACAGGAGCAGATTACCTTAATGTTGAGAGCTTCCTTAAGCCTAGCATGCGACCAAAGACATCAGAAATAAACAAGCAATGACGGCGGAGTAGTCTTAAGATAGTAGCTCATTAGAGCCACCCGGTACACGACTCGCACCGCCTCGTCTCGAGTGGTTAGTAAGTATTCTTCGTATAGATTTGTATGGGCGTGCGCTCACTACATCAATTCCGTACCATCACCGGATCACTTCGCTTGCGAGGAGCTCGATGATGGCTTGTCTCGCGTGAAATACTACTTGGAAATTCGTTGACCACGCGAGGTTCACTGGTGACAACGCGGCCATCCGTGGTCCACACTTGTCGACTAAAAATGGACGAGGCGGTGCGGGTCGGGTCCCGAGTGTCTCTAATGAGGTACGACCTTAAGACTACTCCGCCGTCATTGCTTGTTTATTTCTGATGCCTCTGAGCGTCCCTCGACATTGTTCAGCTGCCTTTAGGGGTAGTTTTAAATATGCCGCCACTCGCTGCTGGAATAATATTCCACCGCCAATCCGTGATTCCCGAAGCAAATTTGCTTTTCGTAGAAAGTTGAAGATTTTTTTACTAGATAGACAAAAGGAATTTGAGGATTGTGCGGTGGAAATATCAATTTTATAGAGGGAATCAACATAATTAGGATAAATAGGATACTCATTTTTTGGAATTTTGAAATTTTAGTTAATAATTTAGTTATTTTCATTTGAACATGATTTTCTATTTACCTATATATATTTATATACTATAAAATATATATTATGCATTAATAAATACATACACTTCATAATATTATAAATGTATATATATAAATTGCATTGTCGTTTTCCATTACATACTAGTATCATATTATATCTGTAGTTTAATTAGTAATTATATATTTTTAAAATGTACCACATATTTGCTGCTTATTTTAATTTAATTTAGTTAATGTCAATTTATTTGTACAATTATAAGCTGTGACGTCACACGGGTCTCAGCTGAAAATCAGCGCCGTGTGTTATGCTTGTATGTAGTGCACGGCATATGCTGAGCTGTACACCCTTTCTTTTTAAGGGTTACAGACAGACATGCTGTCATAAGGATAGGGTACTGACTGTCTGTAACTTTTAGATTTGAATAAATTTATTTTCTTTCTTTCTTTCTTTCTTTCTTACCCTTACTCCTCTTTCGCCCCAACGCAACACTCTCTATTTTGACATTTCTCTATCTACGGCCGTCAGCCTGAGCTAAAGGTGTGGGACATTTCGCCGACAACCATTTATGGTACACCTCGAACTGAAATACTGCCATCCTACTGGAGTAGGTATGTACCTACTTGCTGGGCTTTAGTAACCGAACTGGTAGTTTTTTCCCAAAAAAACTTATTGTCCCTGTGAGACAAAATAATTGAAAATAATCAAGGTTAGATGTGGAAAATAAATTATTTTTGAAACTTTTGTATTTATAGTAAAATGTAATTCTTACACATTTTAAAAATAAAATCAAGTATACACAATTTGTTGATTTACTTCATATATTTTTATTTCAAACCTCAATAGCTTCGCGATCAAGGAGCCGCACTAAATACCGAGAGTACATAAGTTCGAGCCCCGTCCGTTGGACTGTTGTCGTACCCACTGTACAACTTGCTAAATCGCTTGGCGGTTCGTCTTTGCCGGTAACTAGCCACGGCCGGAGCCTCCCACCAGCCAGACCTGGTCCAATTAAGAAAACCTCAATCGGCCCAGCCGGGGAATGAACCCAGGACCTCCGTCTTGTAAATCCACCGCTCATACCACTGCGCTACGGAGATCGTCTATAGGAAAGTTTTTTAAAAGAAAAAATATTGTAATATTTCCTAATCCGAGCCATTTCCAAGAATTGAATCCAGGACAAGGACTAAACTAGGACTACTAGGCAATACCAATTTTAATAATGTCTATAAAAATCGCAACTAAAGTTCCGTTAAATAACATTAAATTATTTTATTTATTTATTTTATTTATTTTATTTATTTTATTTATTTTATTTATTTTATTTATTTTATTTATTTTATTTATTTTATTTATTTTATTTATTTTATTTATTTTATTTATTTTATTTATTTTATTTATTTTATTTATTTTATTTATTATTCAACAAACAACACATTGAAATTAAGCCTAACCATAGTGCAACACAAACCACAGTTAGTTTTACTGTGCACTGGTTATTATTGCATAATACAATAATTAGGAACAAACAGAACATTATTAACAAACAGAAGAGGATAAATAAACAGATAGTTAGTTTAATAGTTTAAAAAACTAAAAAGACACGCTTTTAGCACGCACAAAAAATTACAAATATTAGATCTAAGTCACGTGATTTATTTTCGTATTCCAGACAGCAAACCCTTTCATTTGATATCCATATCATGGAGGTGTATTTCAAACAGCTAGTCCGCCATCTTGGGAAGGCCGCCATGTTGGATTTGTAATGACGTTTCTTAGATAATCATGTATTGTCACCAGAATTCAGAGCGTGTGCAAAATTTCATCCTAATCGAAGAATTCTTACATACATAGTTAGTTACAAGTGAAGGTAATCTATGCGTGTTTAAAAGAAGACTGCTTCATCCTTTCTTTGCAATACCTTAGATACTGATCTAAGGCATATTGCAACATTGTTAACCTCCAATACAATAATTCGATACAGTGGTATTTCTAAACGTTGCTATGAAATATCCACGGCATGCGAACATGCAGCAATTAATCAATTAAGCAAATATGCTAAACAACTATCGACCTGTGAAACGAAACACTGTGAAGTAATCCGAATTTTAATTTCTTAAGCGCTTCTAAATTTTTATTGTTAAAAGATTTTCATTTTAACGTTTTTCATTGCCAATATACCACAGTATGTATTCTACATTATTTTAAAAAGTTACGCTATAAATGAGAAGCTATCCGTAGTTAACAGAAGCAACTAAAGTGACGGTCAATAAGCGATAAGTTTCCATCTTTAGTCGCTAAACGTCGGTTCGAGAATGGCACACGAAGATGATGATAAATACCTAAATGAAATGATACTTTTAATACTTAAGGCCTAGCATAGAAATAGAGTATACTCTATATATGTGCTAGGCCTTAATCCACGCTATTAGTTTTGCCATTCACGCTGGATCACTAAGATAAATTAGATATGATGTGGCAATGGTGTAGGATGCGCTTTAAAAGAGTTTCTTCAAATATATTTTTAGACAAGTTGTTTTCCACCACATAGAATCTAAACTGAATAAAGTTTATTTTATTCATTTGAAATTGTATAAGTATTGCAATTGTATAGAGATCCTAAGAAATTATTTCATCCATGAGTATTTAAATAGATCCTAATAATATTATAAACGCGAAAGTTTGTATATATGAATGTTTGTTTGGATGTTTGTTACTCTTCAACGCCGCTACTACTGAAGTAATTTGGCTGAAATTTGGAATGGAAATACATTTTACTCTGTATTAACGCATAGGCTACTTGTCATCCCGGTTCCATGGTTCCCGCGGGATTCATGTAAAACTAAATCCCACGCAGACGAAGTCGCGGGCGTCCACTAGTAATGTAAATTAGTATAAAACCTAAAAATAAGCGTGTTTTATTCTAGGTATTAGTATAAAGTATTTTTGTTTAAAAGTACACAGATAAATTAGAAACAACTTAAACTTGTATTTGCCTATAATAATTAAATAAATTAAAATCTAATTTTATGTTACAATTAATTATTTATAGCGAATGCTATTTACATAAATCGAAACAGAATAAAATGCATAAATAGATAAATAAATTGAGTTTAATATTAAATTAATTTATCCATGAAACTTATGTAATTTGTGAAGGTTGTTTCTCACGTGCCTAAAGGGATTCCTTTTCTTATATTTCCTCGGAAAATGTGGTGGTCTTTTCTTTTTGTTTTCCTTCGAAACTTGGTAAACGTCCAAGTGTTCTATATTCAGGTTATGGTGACCAATTAGCTCGTTTAACTGAGATTGTGTCAACATATAAATAGGTTCAATTACATTTTGGAAATTACTTAAAGTGTTTATTGTTGGTAATTCAAATTTTGGCTGCACATAAGTTTGTGGTGTGAAAATAGTTGCAGGAGTACCATAAATTGGTACACCATAAGAAGTAGAAGGTGGGACGCTGTATAATTGTGATGGATTAGACAGGTTTGGACGGCGGTAATGTCGTATTTTTTTCGAAAAACTACCTTTAGACTCTATGTAACCGGAAGATGGGGCGTAATTTTTGACATCGTAATCTGATGCGCCAAAATCATCGTAATTATAATCATCGTCATCGTAAATCGGATCGTATTTATTGTGAGGCCGATTTTTTAACTGTGGATAGTCGTAATCGTCTATGTAATCCGTCGCCTCACCGATAGGAAAGTTGGGAGTTATAAAAACGTTGAAATCGTTAACTCGTTTCTTGTTTACCGGATTTAATCTTATAAGGGATTCAGATGTTGGAATGTCAGTGCTATTTGTACTAATCGTCGCTTCTGTAGTCGTTTTTTCACCCTCCAAAAGAAATGGTTCAGTTTCCAGTTCCGAACGCTTGGTTCTATTGGGTTTTTTATCTGCTTTATGCGTACCGTTTTTAAATATCTTATTAATACTTACGTTGTCATCTCCAAACGCTGAGGTCTGTGTCCCGTCTTCTAGTAAATGCTGAACACCTGTTGGTTCTGCATTATGATGTAAATACATTTCACTTTTGCTGTCCCCCCCGTCTACATAAATGGGTTGGTACCCATAAGTTAATGATTCATAGTGAGGGTCATTTTCTTGTTTAACATAATACTCTTCTTTTATATGCTTTGGCTTAAGTCCTGCACTTATAGTTTGACTGGCAACTTCGACTTTGTAATAGTTGTTGCTTTTTGTTGTTGTAGTTTGTTCTGGTATTTTAGTTGGTGGAATTGGCTGTAGATTAAATGTGACCGGGCCTTTATTGGGATCTTCTATATCATCTACGTCTTCAGTGATTGGTGTATAATCTTTTGTAACATGATCAGGTGCAAACGCGCTGGCATACGTTTGAGGTATCTGCGTATACTTTAAGTTATCGTAATTTTGTGCTATACCATGTTGTGTTGGGTCTTTGAGATAGAAATAAAAGTCTACAGGTACCCCTTTGGTAATATCTTCAGGAATTTTGCCATTATTTAATAAGGCGTTAAACTCTGTTAGTTGTTCTGTAGGACTCTTGTGTAGTAGAGAATTAAGCGCTTGAATGTCTTGTACTGATTTTAGGCTATTGACGTTATTTGGGTAAGCATATTTCGCGTCACTTGGTACTGCTGATGTATATAGGCTAGCTAGTTCACTTGGTTGCGCGATACCAGCATTACCATTTGGTTTTATCGTTACTCCGTGTTCGTAACTCGGAGCAGGAGATGCGTACACAGTTTTATACCTTTTTGTTTCTAAATTCTGATGGTAATCTGACGAACCGTAGGACCTATGATTTCTATTTCTCACATCTTTGATAACTGCATCAGCTTTAGTGATTTTCGTTGGTTCTGATCCTTGGAAAAATTTAATATCTCCTCGTTTAGGAAGTTGTCCTCTGTTTGTTCCTGATAAACAGTCAATTTGTGCTATGTTTCCTGTATTTTCTAAATTTGGAACTCTCTTCTTTTGCACGTTTCTTTGTTTAACCGGTCTCCCCAGAATCCTTACAGGTGCTGCAGTAACGGGGCCATCTTTTAAGGTCGCCTGTTGATTTTCCAATGTAAGTTGATGATTTTCTTGAGAGTCGTGGTAAGCTTTCATGTAGCTGTCAATTATTTGAGGCCCTTTGGACCATCTTTGTAGCTGAGCCTTATGTTGCCTTATTCTTTCAGCATTGAACATTGCTTGCTGGTTGTTTCTATGAATTCTAGCATTTTGTATGGAATTACCAGCTAGAGGATTGCCAAACGGTAAATACCCTGGGTTATTTGATAATCTTACGGAGTCGTCTATCCTCTCTTGTTCGTTATTGCTTTCGAACACTGGTCTAGGGTTTTGTTTGGCTGTAGCTGTGAGGTGTACTGTTATAAATAGTATGATGGTTACAGAGGTGGTGCATGCTGTTTTCGCCATATTATCTGAAAAGAAGAAATACTCGTTACTAAAAGAGTAATTCTGTTAACTCTCATACAAGTAGTTTCAATTTAATGCCGGTAGCTGTAGGTAGTTGTTTACAATACACTTGTGATGATAATTGTATGATTGTAGCGTGCTAGTTTGGAAGAGGTACGGGCTACCAACCTATATATGATACCGAGACGACTACCTACTTGGGTATTACGATCTACTCGGCGGTAAGTGTTCGTCGGTAAATCATTAACTAGTCACACTGGAACCTAAAACCCTTAGCAGATAGCTAAGGAAAACATAAAATCTTTAATTGACCAGAGCTGGCAATATAATTGCTTGTAAACTTGGATTTGTAGTTATAAATGAAATAATTTTTGACGGCCTCCGTGGCGCAGTGGTATGCGCGGTGGATTTACAAAACGGAGGTCCTGGGTTCGATCCCCGGCTGGGCAGATTGAGATTTTCTTAATTTGTCCAGGTCTGGCTGGTGGAAGGCTTCGGCCGTGGCTAGTTACCACCCTACCGGCAAAGACGTACCGCCAAGCGATTTAGCGTTCCGGTACGATGCCGTGTAGAAACCGAAAGGGGTGTGGATTTTCATACTCCTCCCTATATATATATTATTATATAAGTTAGCCCGCTTCCATCTTAGACTGTATCATCACTTACCATCAGGTGAGATTGTAGTCAAGGGCTAACTTGCAAAGAATAAAAAAAAATCCTAACCGTGCTAAGAGACGTAAAAAAGCAATAAATCCATCATGATTAAATTAAAAACATATTCGATAAATCTAAATTGCCTATTAGATATATTTTGTTATGTAAGTTTTTAAAAATATCACAAAAGGTCATCTATTTGTAGAAAGCAAGTAGGTGTATAGGAAGTGTATTATATATTATAATATATTTTAGTGCGTGTTATACCGTCATGACAAACAATTAAATATAAATTAAAATATATCACAAGTCATTCAGATGTATTTTAATAAGTGCCGGTGCATATATCGAGTTTAGAACGCGCTATTGACGCGTTTGCTATATTTGCAGCCACAGAATATCCAGAATGAGGCTTTACAAGCAGCGTGGTGAAACTGGTGAAACCCAAAAAAACGTCACACGTTTCCTTGACATCATTGTCGTCTCCTTGGCATAAACAAACTTTTTCATAATTTGTATTTCAAAATTTGACAATTACAACAAGTATGTAAATTAATATAATAATCAATAATTACTAATAAAATACTCCATCTTATTTCTTTAGTTTTTTTTTTGTGAAGAGCTTTTAAACTATTTAAAAACATAAGACGCCAATTTTCTTGAATAATATTGAAAATTACTGATGCAACGCTTCGTGTCGTGCTGACTCGAGAATATATTCATTTTTGAATTTTGTGTTTGGGACGGCTACGATACCGTCGGTCGTTATTTTTTAATCTGTGGTTTGCAGCTATACAACCTAGCATATTAATTGATTATGAAACACGGCTAAAACTCACGTGATATTACGTCGGAGTATGCCCGACTAGTTTCGAACCCATACGGGGCCCTTAGTCATGAGCTGGTTCTGGTCATGAGTTTGGATCGTGCCGCGATGCAAGAACCAGCTCATGACTAAGGGCCCCGTATGGGTTCGAAACTAGTCGGGCATACTCCGACGTAATATCACGTGAGTTTTAGCCGTGTTTCATAATCAATTAATATGAATAACACACACGATAGTTTAAATTCTAAAATAACCTAGCATATTTCAAAGTGTCACTGATAGACACATACAAGAGCCGCATATTATCTTCTCCTCCTTCTATTTTCGGTCACGAGCCAATAGTACAGTAGGTGACATTACATACAGGTAGAGGATTGACTGACATATAGCTAGCATATGAAACGCTCCGTGTGCATAGACCTTAAATGTTACGTTGCGTGATCGATGATTTGCAAAAAATAAATGTTACGCATCTTAAGTAAAAAAGTGTTACAAGTTACATATTACGCCGGTAATAACCCTAATGACCTTACTAAAATAACTAATGTCATGGTTTTTATTATAACTTTTTCGATCTATACGTTGCAGTTTTAACTTTTTATTAGTGAGGTTATAAAATAATAGGTTCGATTGTAGCCATTTTGGGAGATCGGTCACACTGATCTGTGGACTAATCGGTTGTATTCAGCTGTTAACACGTTCGCTGCGGCACTGATTTTTCAGTACTTTTTCAATACAATACGAGGTTTTTTGACCTCGTACTAAAACTTTTTGTGTTGTGGTACGAGGTTAATTGACCTCGTACCGCAGCGAACGTGTTAAAAAAATATTAATGTCAAAGAAATTCTGGCAAGCAGATGAGCATTTCTGCAAGAAACACCAACAAATTTCTACAGATAAATTTAATACGCAATTAGTTGAAAATACGGGATATAAGAAACATTTAATTCAATAAACAATTTCAATTAAGTGAATCGAGTATCAACACAAACATGGCCCTTTCTCTCGAAGGGGATAAAACATCTCTAACAAAGTAAAGGACCAGCAGGTCAAATAAATATAATATGCCGACGTAACGTACTAATAGGTTTTATTTCCTCTGGACGTTCGTCTAAAAGTCATTTCAATCCCTCGGGAGCTGTACTTTTTTCATTTCGCCGGCTACCCAGAAAGAATAGCTTTTAGACTTAAAGCAATTACTATTCTCAGGTGCTAGGCCACAACCCGTATGCAATATTTAATTTCACTTGCTGGAAAGTGGCGGGTGTGAGTTCCATTAATACTGATAGTCATCAAAAAAACCTATAATTGCTATTTAGTGTATCCTGTGAGATACAGACCTCGGGTTTGAGTGAAATATAGACCGATGGGGTTTGTGCATCAAGTGTTCACTCATAAACTCTACGTCTTTACGCTTTTGTGATCGTGTAGTTAAATTTCACGTATGGATGATTAATGGAACGCTAAGTCTTCTCTTAGGCTTGGATATCGATGTAGGCATGTATGGGAAATCGCAAATCGCACGGACGGACATGCAAACTTGTTAGTATGTGATAGTGAAAGTCAACGTCGCTGAGCTTACGGTATCGGTGGTCAAAGACACCGACTCTGTGATGTTACTTATGTAATTAAACGTTTTAGGAATTCGAAGGCTTAAATTTCTTAAACTTAAATTATAATTATAAAATAGATGCTGAGATTGCCAGGCATTGTATAAATTGTTAATACAGACATAATACATACATTTTAATAAAAAAATACTTTAAACATGTTGCGTTAGTTAGTTAGGGAAGGCGTTATACTCACATTTTGTGAGTATAACGCCTTCTCTTTGTGCACGTCACTGCCATTAGCTTGGCAAGTTCGTTGATGACACTACCATGATATGCGGGTGACAGGGGGAAAGGACTGCGCGGGGCAGAGGGAAGGACTGCGCGGGTGTGAGTCGAGCGCGCGGGGCATCGCTACCCCCTGCCGGCCCGTGCGGACCATCGGGAGTGTTACGAATGAATTTGCCAAGCTATAGGAGTGGGTACGACAATAGTCCAGTGGGCTCAGTAATGAATCCGGCCCCTTTACCACTGAGCTATTTAGGCTTTTTAGCCAAATAGCATTATTATATATATATATATTATTATTATGCTATATACACCGTGCTACCGGCCGCGTCTATAATCCGCCGCGACACATATGTATCCATTACGAGAAACTCTATAGTAATTTTAAAAATAAGCTGAAGCACATTTACGCGCTATCGAAAAAAAAAATTAAAATTGATGAAAAAATTTCAGAACATCCTGTTTCATTCTGTTTGGAAAGAAGAAGTTAATGAACTTTAACCTAGTTTCAGAAATTTTGTTGTTTAATACCTACATACCTACTATTTTTGATACACCTAGTCGGCGGCAGTGTCTTTACTAGGGCTGTTAATAAAATATCGATATATCAAAATATCGACATTATCACTTAATAGCGATAAGTATTCATTACTAATATTTTTATGGACGATATATCGATAGTTCGATGTTGAAACGTAGATATCGATACTAGATATTATTAAGTTTTAATTTTTTATATCCCTCGCAAATTATTTAAACTAAAACATTATCAAACATAATCTACTTTACTTTATTTATACTTTATTACGTTTTTCATATTTTAGTTTATTTAATTGCATTTTATCGAAAATGTCACGGAAATAAGTAAAACGTAATGTATTCAGATAGTATACACTACTTTACCCTCAGACAAAACTTTAAACATGTTTAATCGTATTAATTTACTTGTCAATTTAGTTACATAAACAAATAGTGAAGTTTAATAAATACTTAATTGTTAAAAGTTTTCATTTAGCCGAAAAATTTATTTTGAAATTATCGATATATCGAGAATCCGATATTTTAAAAAATAGCAAGCCCTAGTCTTTTGCGGTTTCCTTTTTGATAACGCCGCTCGCCGCCTAACCCGTAACTATTGTCGGCAATGTCCAAAAATAGGTACTGGTAAGAAATGTATCTTTCGATCGTTTCTTATAACGCAAGGTGATTGGTTGGGTCTTAATAATTCGATCATTCGGGTCACGGGTCTTTTGTGTTTTGTGTATCGTTACGACTCGACTTAAAGTATGTAGTTACTTGAGTCTTAAACTGAACATCCGTAGGACATGAATCGGAACCCTTTTTTTATTCGTTACAAGTTAGCCATCGACTACAATTTCACCTGACGGTAGTGTAGTAAGTGATTATGCAATCTGAAATGGAAACGGACTAACTTATTAGGGGGAGTATTTGAATCCACGGCTTGGCGGTACGTCTTTGTCGGTAGGGTGGTAACGAGCCACGATCGAAGTCTCCCACCAGCCAGGCCTGGACCAAAACACCAATCGGCCCAACCGAGGTTCGAACCCAGGACCTCCGTTTTGTAAATCCACCGCGCACACCACGCCACGAAGGCCGTTAAAATTCCGAACTGATCGGATTTTAGGTTGCTATTCTGTAGAGTGATGTTGTACGACTGGCCGACGAGTATTCGATTCAGATAATTGTTACAAGTCCAATTCAGTGTGGTGAACAAAAATCGTTCGCAGATTATTTGAGGCGCTGACGGCCGCGTCACTCGCTCACGCACAAGTACTGATCGGGTATCAGAGATTCGATCAATCGCGATCGACACAGGTCTAGTACGGGTTAACACCCGTAAATGAAATAAAATTTAATTTAAAGAAATAGGTTAAAGTGAATGACCTCAAAGCTCAAAGGGACCGACAGGCTGCCGATGTGACTGCGACGAGGAGGTAGGTAGATGTTTGAAAATACAGGATGTGTTAAAATAATCGATTTTTGAAAGTTTATTACAATTGTAACTCCTTGAATTGTACTTTGTTTTTTTTTTAATAACACTGATGGATAATAGACATTGGGTACATTATGTGGGAATTTGGTTTAAGACGAATAACGTAGCGCGGTGTATATATAGCAATTTATTGGCGTTCCAAACATTCAATGTCACAGTATAGTTCCGACTTGTTAGCTATGTCAACAGGCACGCCTATTGCAATTCGTGTCATAAATTATAATAATCATTATTATTACAGTTGGTATATTATATTTAGCACGTTGATAACATTATTTATTAGTAATTTTGTACCTCTTTAGTACTATTTGGATACTTATATATTTGGGTTTGAGTAAGGTATGTCGTGTCCCGGGTAGCGGTTATGGGTGATAAATAATAGTAGGCTCTACTGATAAAACACTTGTATTGACTATCAGTTACAACGGTTAGGTAACGACTGGCGACAAACCGCCCGTATAGACTTCGTCATAATTACGAAAATGCTTAAGTAGCATTTTCATTTACAATCTATGTGTGTGTGACCACCACATCATTCCACCCCCTTTTTTTTTACAGAAAACAATGTATAGGTAGTATAGGGGTGTTTCATTCTTAACACTATAAGCACAATGCTGACAAAACGTTTCACGAGGAGCATACACTTGTTACACTTAAACTAATGAACTCTGTAAAGCTAACAACAAAAAAAATTTAAACAAAAAAAAAATATAAATGACAATGTAAAATTTGTATAAGTGTAATATTATGTAAACAATTTTGTAGAACACCTTCAAATACAATTACTTTAAGCAGAATATGGTTTTTACTTTAACATTGCACAACTAATTTCTTAAAATTATAAACATGACGAAACAATTAACAATAATGCAACTAAGCATAACGTGCAGGTACGCGGCTGACGCGACCACTGCTCGTTGTTTTGCATTTTACACCGTTGGTATTATAAGGGACCGTACACACTGTGACTTTCTTTTTTAAAATCGGTTCCGTAGTTTTTGACGACATAGTATTTTGGGGATTATCGTTTTCCTCCAAAATATAAGCTGGTTTCAACCGATCTATAGAAACTATAACCTGACGTGTGGGTAATTGGACCTTAAAAACTTTCTCTGTCCTGCTAATTACTCGGTACGGACCGTCGTAAGGCGCTTGGAGAGGCTTACGCACCGCGTCGTTCCTGATAAATACTTTGTCACAAGTGTGTAAATCCTGGTGAACAAAAATTTTTCTCGAGTCTTTATTGACCCTTTTAACAGGTTTTAAATCATTAATTATACTTTTTAATTTGCTTACATAACTAGAGCTATCTAAAATATTATCCTTACTTATATCATAAAATTCACCTGGCAGCCTAATACTTGTGCCGTATACCATTTCAGCACAACTAACATTAGTGTCTGCCCGTACAGCGGCTCTTAAACCTAGTAAAACGGTTGGTAGTTCTTCTACCCAACTTTTAGTTGACAGTCTAGCCATAAGTGCTGCTTTTAAAGATCTGTGCCACCGTTCTATCATCCCATTACTCTGCGGGTGATAAGCGGTAGTGCGGATCTTTTCAATACCCATAAGATTCATGAGTTGCTTGAAAAGATTACTCTCGAAACAACGACCTTGATCGGAAGTACACTTAAAAAATACTCCGAAACGCGTTATATAGTTTTCATAAAGAGCTTTGGCTACTACTTCAGCTGTGATTTCTTTAATTGGGACAGCTTCTGGCCAACGCGTACCTCTATCTATCATAGTCAAACAGTATCTATATCCCTCGGGTGATGTATTGAGAGGGCCTATTATGTCAATCATTAAGTGACTAAAACGATCTACTTTCTCGAAAGTACCTAAATCGGATACAGTATGCTTTTGAATCTTAGATCGTTGACATGGGATACAGGCCTTAGCCCATCTTCGGATATCTTTATTCATACCTACCCAAAAGTATCTATCTCTAACCATTTTGTTGGTAGCGCGAATACCCGGGTGACTTAAACTATGAATTGCATCGAAAGCGATACGTCTAAAACTTTCCGGTAAGTATGGTCGGGCCTTATTAGTCGATGTTTCGCAAACAACGCAACTATCGGTCCCTGGCATCACGATGTTTTTGTATTGTATTTTTTTCTTTAGTTCGCTTAACTCTTCGTCATCATTTTGTACACGTGCGAGTTCCGCGTAATCAATGACCGTAGGACAAACAATTTCTTCCACGCGGGACAAAGTGTCAGCTACTATGTTATCTAACCCGCTCACGTGGCGTATGTCCGTAGTGAATTCGCTAATGAACATTATCTGTCTAGCTCGCCTAGGTAGCTCTTTCACGCTACCTATCTTTGAAAAAACATAAATTAGAGGTCTATGGTCAGTATACACAATAAAATTACGACCTTCTATCATATATCGAAAGTGAGCTATCGCCGAATAAATGGCTAATAACTCTCGATCATAGGTACTATATTTCCTTTGTGCTTCCGAGAACTTTTTAGAAAAATAAGCAATAGGTTTCCAAACGTTACCTTCTCTTTGCTGTAGAACCGCACCCATGCATGACTCTGAAGCATCCGTCATAAGCGCCAAAGGTTTGTCTATCGCAGGATACGTTAACGTCGCGGCGTCACTTAGGCTCTGTTTACACTGCTCAAACTGAGCGTTTGCTGAATCAGTCCAAGCGATTTTTGACTTATCTTTTTTTTTTGTATTCGTTAAATAGCGATCCAACTCAGACTGCTTTTCAGCGGCACCTGGTATGTGTGATCTATAGAAATTTAACATACCTAAAAATCTCCGGAGTTGGTCCACAGTAGCTGGCCTCGGAAACTCGATGATGGCTTTCACCTTCTCATCGAGTGGACGAATCCCTTCCGTTGTTACTTCATGACCTAAAAACTCCAATTTTGTCTGTTCGAAACAACACTTTGATATATTCAGAGTAATACCGAACTTCTCTAAGCGACTAAATACTTCCTCTAAATGTTTTCTATGCTCGTCGACGTTGTTACTTGCAATTATTATATCATCTATATACACGAATAAAAAATCTAAGTCTGGGAGTACGCTATGACACATAAAACGCTGAAAACTTTGGCCAGCATTTCGAAGGCCAAAAGGAAGTCTGATGAACTCGAAAGCCCCGAAAGGGGTTGACACAGACGTCTTTTCAATGTCCATCTCGTTAACTGGTATGCAATTGTAAGCTCTGTTTATATCTAAACGTGAAAAAATTTTCTTACCAGCGAGTAAGTACGTGAAATCGCGTAACCTTGGTATAGGGTAACTATCAGGCTTAGTAATAGCATTTAAGCGCCTATAGTCACCACATGGCCTTATCTGCCCATTTTTTTTAAGCACTATATGCAGAGGGCTTGCCCACGCGCTTTTACTGGGTCTGCATATTCCCATTTCACACATTAACCGAAATTCCTCTTTAGCCTTAGCGTATCGGTCTGGCGGTAACGGTCTTGCTCGACATTGAACAGGCGGACCGTTCGTCTCGATGTGATGACAAACGCTATGCTTAGGAACTTCCTTAAAAGATACCGGTTTAGTTAAATCTGGATATTTAGCTAACAAACTATAATGTGGGTGTTGATTATGAATTGTAGTTATTGAACTTTCCATGCACTGTGACATACTAGCAATAACATTAAAATTTGTTACCTGATCCACTAGTTTCCGTTTACTAAAATCTACCACTAACTTATACTTAGTTAAAAAATCGGCTCCTATTATAGGCTGTCTAACGTCAGCAACTATAAATGTCCACCGAAATGCTCTCCTTAACTTTAAATTTAATACTAAACTATGCAACCCAAAAGTCTTAATAGGTGTACCGTTTGCGGCATACAGTCTATAGTCCTCGCACGCTCTATTTTTCTCGCGCACTGCCCACCGGGGTAACACCGACACATTAGCACCACTATCTATTAAAAACCGTAATTTACTGTTTTCGTCAGTTATACACAAGCGGTAATTTATCGATGGGTCACAGCCTCCCGCTGCAGACAGGACCGAAGCTAGTTTTCCGCACTGCCTGTAGGCTGGTTCGATGTCTTCCACGTACACGGTTGAACACATTTGTGTGCTCGGGCTCTAAACTTATAGTGGTAGTAGCAAAGCCAGTCTGGATCTGCCGGTGTCCTCTTCCTGCTACCGCTAGTGTTGCGCGTACGTGGCGCGCCGTGTGACCGTGATCGGCTTCTCCCACCGCTACGCTGGGAATTTTCAATTTTTCTTAGTCGTTCGCCCAGCTTGTGGATCTCCGCTATGACATCTGGAGAATCACTCCTTGCACTCCGTACTGCGGCCACCCCCTGTATAGGCATTGCATTTTCTGTCACCTTGTCTGCCATTCTGGCCAAAGCGTTAATATCGCTTAAACCTGATGCCGTGAGTATTCCTCTCACCCATCCCGGCAAATGGTTTTGCCAAAGGATGGTAAGGGTTTCATCTGTAACTTTGCCACTTGCCAGCTCTTGCATTTTCCTCAGCAACTGCGATGGCTTCTGGTCGCCAAGCTCCATTTCAGATATCCATTTTTGTACCTTTCTATTTTCTGACTCCTCATAAATGTCAAGTAATCTTGTTTTTAATGTATCATATTTACCATTTTCCGGCTGTTTGACTAATATGTCTGTCACTTGTTGTATAACGTCTTTTCCTAATTTCGATATGACAAACTGAAATTTTGCCTCGTCAGACATCTTCTGCGGGTGTAGCACTGCCTCCGCCTGTATGAACCAGTGTCGCGGCAAATCCGTCCAAAATTCAGGAATTCTCGCCGATACAGACACGCCGGAAACTGACACCTCTGGTTGAGCCATTTTAAATTCCAATGTGTGAGTCGTTACGTGTTGCTACCCGTGCAAAATAACCGCTAATAAAACCGAGTCGGGGTCACCACTTTTGTACCTCTTTAGTACTATTTGGATACTTATATATTTGGGTTTGAGTAAGGTATGTCGTGTCCCGGGTAGCGGTTATGGGTGATAAATAATAGTAGGCTCTACTGATAAAACACTTGTATTGACTATCAGTTACAACGGTTAGGTAACGACTGGCGACAAACCGCCCGTATAGACTTCGTCATAATTACGAAAATGCTTAAGTAGCATTTTCATTTACAATCTATGTGTGTGTGACCACCACAGTAACCTCAATGGTTTAACAGTTAAAAGTGATCGGTCTCAAAGTTGTTGAGGTCGAGGGATCCCCGCCAGGTTTGAACTTATGTCGCAAAAGGAGTGGGCCTTTTGCTTATAAGGGAAAGGGAAATATGTTCATCATGATATGTAGATCATGTTTTTAAAACACGTGTCTAATAAATATTGGATAGAAGCAGGTATTACTTTGCGGAAGTTCATCATGATTATTACTCTACAATGTGCAATTGCACGTTGTAGAGTCAACATCTCCTGAGGATGCTCCGGTTTCGGGGTGAAACGTTCGTAGAGAGTATTTTGTCGGACCTGGGTGACGTTGTCGCATGGGTACGTCGACTTTTCGCGGATGATAGCAAATTAAATAAATCATTATATAACGTGTCTAATATTTCTTTTAAACTGTTTGGACGGGGAAGTAGGTAGGTACAGCGAATACATTTTTATTGCTGAGGATCTGGAAAGGCGACGCCGTATCGAAAAGTGAAGACATACTAGGTGGACCGATGACATCAAGATGATGCTGGCAGTTCAAAACCGTGTTTGAAAGTCCCTAAAGGAGGCCTATGTCCAGCAGTGAACGTCCACCGGCCAATAATGATGATGAGTTACGAGCATTTACGACTAATTCTCAAGACCAATTAAATGAATCTTAAAATTCGAGTCGTCATCGGTCGAGCTGGTTTGAAGGAGTGACGCGAGATTTAAATGTATATAATTAAAACACTCTTCATTGATCTCGTAAAAACTCGACAAATGCTTATCCTGGATAGCTATACCTATATATTATTCTAACTTAAATAGGTACCTACTGGTTTGGCTAAAAACAAAAAAATATATAACAGATCTTCACGCGTCCGCTATGCGAAGACCAGAGCTTTTTAATAGAAAAAAAAAAATTAAAATCGGTCCATAAATGACAGAATTATCGCTGGACATACATAAAAACAACATACATACAGCCAAACGTAAAATAACCGACTCATTCATGTTAACCGCTCTTTTTAGCCGACTTCTAAAAAGGAGGAGGCTTTTTAGAAGTCGGTTAAAAAGAGCTGAAACATGAATGATTAATTTAATGGATAGGTACGGTTTTTACGCGTAGATATATCCCAAAATAATCAGTTTATAAGCAGCACTGCATGTACCTGTATTTCAATACGACCGTCATTATACGAGTTCCTTATAAATGACAAAATAAAATATAATATCTTGGAATTTAATTATTTACGGATATCCGTTATGTGATTATACTATAACCTACATTTGTATGTCGAGCACAAATAACATGATTATGTCGAAATTTATTTATTTATAGACATTCCAATCAAAATTATATTCATCTGTTAGTTTATTTATATATAATGAAGGTAGGTTACTATAATTATAAATGCAAATGTGAGATAATTTGGAAGGATCAATGTGTGTGAATTTTAGAAGTAGCTTAGAAAATTGGGGATTATGGGGATATACCTACCCACAAAGCTGAAAACGCTCAAGCTAATATTGGAAAAAAAAGTTCCTTTCCCGATTGGTCGAGAATTTGAAGTTAGGTGAGTTTTTTGTGCTCCCCCGACGTCATATTCTATCTTGGCTGGTGGGAGGCTTTGGCCGTGGCTAGTTACCACCCTACCGGCAAAGACGTACCGCCAAGCGATTTAGCGTTCAGGTACGATGCCGTGTAGAAACCGAAAGGGTGTGGATTTTCATCCTCCTCCTAACAAGTTAGCTCGCTTCCATCTTAGACTGCATCATCACTTACCATCAGGTGAGATTGTAGTCAAGGGCTAACGTGTAAACAATAAAAAAAAATATATCCAAAATTCAGCTTTCTCGGTTCATTTGTATTTCTAAGCCGTTTTTTCCGACATACTTAATGACTATCACAATGGGTAAACATTACGGTCGTAGGCCATACATTAATTCGCGTTTTTACAAATCTCGAGTACCTATGTGTAAAATCTAAACCGATTCTAAATTTTAGACAAATCTGTTTATTGCTTGCGGTGAGATTGAGCAAATATTATACAGGGTGCTCGGCAGCATTTCCCATAAACATTGCACAGCCAGTTTGGATTTAGTACAGACATAGATACCTACTACCAACAATGAAATAACAAAATCTATTATGTAGGTATATTATTTTTTGTTTGTTAATTAACCAATTAACAACAAGGCAACTTTTTATCAGTAGTAGGTAGTACTACAAAGTTAAAACATTAATTTAAGATAAATTAACAACATGTTTTAAACAAAACGTGTTATTACCAGTTAATTAGGTATTCTGTTGATCTAAGATGCCAATGCAGATTTTGAATCTGCCAAAACAAAACAGCTAAACAGAAAACGTTCTCGTGAGAGGTTTACTTTATAGCAGTATTGTATTCGTTTAGGCTTAGAACTGACATAATACATTCTCATACTTATTCTTAACTATCCGACGCCCTGCGGTTTAAGCCGCGTAGTTCCTGTTCCCATGAGTGTACGGGGATAGAATATAACATAAGACACTCACTAATAACGTGGCTTTCTAGTGGTAAAAGAATTTTTAAAATCGATACTGTAGATCCAGAGATTACCCCTAGGTGATCTCTGGATCTACAGTATTTTATATTTATGGATTTACAGTATAATATATTTTAAATCACAATATTAATGTTAACCAATATTTGTTGTATTGGGACTACCACAAATATTGATCTTAATATTAAGTAATATTGTGAGCGCGAAAGTTTGTGTTTAAATATGTGTGTGTTGTTAGCTAGATATCTGCTAACAAACACCTGATACCTTGCTAACAAACACCTTAAAAATTGATACCTTGCTAACAAACACCTAAAAAACAACACACCTTGAACCTATACTACAGAAATGATTTGACTGCCATTTGGAATGGAATTAGATTATTACCTACCTACACATGCTACTTTTTATTTAGGAAAAATTCTCGGTCCCCTTGGGATTTGTAAAGACCTGAATTTTACGACACGCAGACGAAGTCGCGTGCATTTTATAAAATTGTCTCTCTCATCATCATCGTCATCATCATTCATTAACAGCCGATGGACGTCCACTGCTGGAAATAGGCCTCTTGCATGGACTTCCAAACGCAACGGTCTCGAGCCGCCAGCATCCAGCGGCTCCCTGCAACCCGCTTGATTTCCTCGGTCCACCTAGTGGGGGGTCGACCAACACTGCGCTTTCCGGTTCGGGGTCATCTTTCCAGAACCTAGGGACCCAAAGGTTCATATAGATAGGGTTTAAAAACAGACTTGCTATCACCACCAATAAGTGGCACTGATGACAATATTGCAAACAGATTGTGTATAGTTAGCACTTAACCTAAGTAATTCGCACGAGGTTAAGTTTTTACTGTCTTTCTCATAGTTACGTACATTGTGGAGTGATTGTGTATTGTCCGTGAACATTATCAAGTGTAAGACTCCCTTCACACTGCTTTGGACTGGCAATGTAGTTCGCTCGTTAAAGTATTGTCGTACTCAATTCACTTTTAAAGTTTTTTCCTTTGAAGGGGAACGTAAATTTTGGTCATATTTAAACAAATATATGTAATTTTATTTTGACGATCCAAAACTTTTTTTACTAAACGTTGTGGATCGTCAAGGCGAAACAACTGAAGCTCTAGACTACGTTTTTACGAAGGGTTTCGTCGTATTTTTGTACTCTTAAATTCGGCCTGAATACTGATAAGTACAATTTTACTTAGGGTTTGTTTGTTAGAGGATTCACGTAGAACATCAGTCTATGTTATGATAGAGATAGAGATAGGGTAAGTGAGTGTAGAGTTAGGAGCTTCGTTCTATATAAGATCTGATATACGTACAGTGAAAGCATCATGCATACCTCTTGGCATAACTTTACATGAAAACGTTTTTAATGGGAACATCTTTTCGATGTTCGCCTTTTTGTCACGTGGGATATAAACACTTTCAAAACAAGGAACAGGCATCTTAAACACCACAACTTAGATCTCGCCATTGTTTTCTATCAGGCAAATCGTCGTTATCAACCCATATTCGGCTCACTGCTGAGCTTGAGTCTCCTCTCAGAATGAGAGGGGTTAGGGCAATAGTCCACCACGTTGGCCCAATGCGGATTGGCAGACTTCACACACTCAGGTATGCAGGTTTCCTCACGATGTTTGTCCTGATATTTAATTTCTTAAAATATACTCAAATGAAAAGTTTGAGGTGCATACCCCGGACCGGATTCGAACCTACGCCCTCCGGAATCGAAGGCAGAGGTCATATCCACTGGGTTATCACGGCTTAATTGCAGTAAAGTGAAGAAATTTGGTATGAAAAATAGGAAACAAAAATAATGGCTGAGTATTTTTTATTGTGCTAGCCTGAAGAAGCTCTTACAAATAATTATATACACGACAATATTCTGTTGATACAATACTCAACAATAAGCCTCAAAAACTGACTAGTTCAGATATGCTATTTAGTGCGAGGTTCTAAGTACAATCCCTAGGCATTTAACATTCTAGTATTTGTAAGTTTTTACTAAAATATTGAGTTTACATACTTACATATTATAATCTGTCTGTCTGTTCGCGATTACTCAAAGACTACTAAACGGATTATCATGCAGTTTTCATGAATAGATAGAGTAGTTTATGAGGAAGGTTTGTGTATATTTCAACTTCTCGTGTACAGTTATTGGAATACAGGTATTTTTTTTTTTTTTTATTCTTTACAAGTTAGCCCTTGACTACAATCTCACCTGATGGTAAGTGATGATGCAGTCTAAGATGGAAGCGGGCTAACTTGTTAGGAGGAGGATGAAAATCCACACCCCTTTCGGTTTCTACACGGCATCGTACCGGAACGCTAAATCGCTTGGCGGTACGTCTTTGCCGGTAGGGTGGTAACTAGCCACGGCCAAAGCCTCCCACCAGCCAGACCTGGACAAATTAAGAAAATCTCAATCTGCCTAGCCGGGGATCGAACCCAGGACCTCCGTCTTGAATAATTGTTGAAAGTGTTGGAAAAAGAAAACATGGCCTAATCCCTTGCAGATATAGCAAAAACATGTATAGTGGAATATTATATTTGTCTTTGATAGCGTCTAGTTTATCTTTTGGACGAAGTCGCGGGCATCTGCCAGTGGTAAATAAAAAAATGTGTTTTCGTATATGAAGAAAGTGTCTAAACGAAAATACTTTTGGAAAAAAAATTCCATCGACTAATGAATCTGAGATTTTAAATCAACTCTCTCTAACAAAATAGCTAGTTTAAGAGATTTATTTCAAAATTTATGATCGCAAAATTCGTTACCACGACCGTGACCTATAGAATTTGATTCTAATTTCGTCATTATTTTATATTTCGTCGCATAATTATATGATAATATATTCGTATGATTATAATGCTATAATATCTAAAGCCTGTTTAAATTAATGCAAGCGTACAATATATTATGACAAGGAGTGCGTTGTTGTGAAAGAAGCTTCAGCCAATATCATCATCACTAACAACCCATATTCGGATCACTGTAGAGCACGAATCTCCTCTCAGTATGAGAGGAGATTCGTGAGGTAAGGCCTTAGTCCACCACGCTATCCAAATGCGGATAGGCAGACTTCACACACGTAGAGAATTAAGAAAATTCTCTGGTATTCAGGTATCCTCACGATGTTTTTCCTTCAAAATTTGAGACACGTGATATTTAATTTCTTAAATACAAATACAGTGAATATACATAGTATAGATACTTATATTAATTAAGAAGAGGTAAAGTTTGTGGTGTTGTGGCGGGTAATAACTAAAATTGTTTTTGAGTGTCATAGGCTAATTGTAATTTTATACTCGTATTCTCATGGGATGGAGGCGTGATAGCCCAGTGAACATGACCTCTGCCCCCGAATCCGGAGAGTATGGGTTCGATTCCTGCTCGGGGCATGCATCATCATCAATGACAACCCATATTCGTCTCATTGCTGAGCTCGAGCCTCCTCTCAGAATGAGAAGGGTTAGGCCAATAGTCCAACACGCTGGCCCAATGCGGATTGGCAGACTTCACACACGCAGAGAATTGAGAAAATTCTCTGGTATGCAGGTTTCCTCATGATGTTTTCACCGTTTGAGACACGTAATAATGAATTTCTTAAAATACACACAACTGAAAAGTTAAAGGTGCATGCCCCGGACCGGATTCGAACCCACACCCTCCTATCACGGCTTCACAATGGTTGGATGGATAATGGTTATGATCAAATCCAGTGCCGTTCAAATGACCAGCAAACTTACAAAATGGAGGAGCATTTATCAAAAGATGACTCGCCAAGGTGGTCACGATCCTCAGTCATGAGGGACCAACTGGAGATGATCAAATCGCGACTTACTTTTCCCCCATCCTAAATCCCGCGCCTAAAGAAGTTTAAAAAATCACGTCGAGTGTGAACGGGCCCTTATTCATTTGGTCAAATCGGACTATACATCCGAGTGAAATCTTTTAAATCCGGAAACTGCTCGCGCACGCTCCATTACACAACGCCATATGAATATCACTTGCGCAACCTCGTGTCATATGTCATACATTTTTTATACAGTTAATTACTTTAACCGACAAACTTTACTGTGGTTAACTATTTCTTTCGTGTAAATAATTAGATAATAAGGTTTGGTTAAATAATTAAGTAAATAATTTGGGAGTATGTTTTTGAAAATATTTCTCGCACGTCCCTGTTTATTGAAGGAGGTTCTCAATTCGAGTGTATGTTGTTTTTTAGTATGTATGTTACGCGATTAACCGAAGACGTCTGGACCGATTTGAATAATTGTTTTTCGTTTGATTAATTTGAAGGCGGTGCTAAGCCCGTGTCATGTTAATTTAAGCGGTTTCTGAAAGAACACTGTCTGAAAAAGCTAAATCCTTATGATATCTTTATATAGCTTCTAATACATCATCGGGTTAGCACCGCCTTCAATCCTCCGATTCCGGAGGGTGTTTGTTCGAATCCGGTCCGGGGTATGCACCTCCAACTTTTAAGAAATTAAATATCACGTGTCACAAACGGTAAAGGAAAACATCGTGAGGAAACCTGCATACCAGAAAATTTTCTTAATTTTGTGCGTGTGTAAAGTCAGCCGCATTGAGCCAACGTGGACTAACCCCTCTCATTCTAAGAGGAGACTCGAGCTCTGTAGTGAGCCGAATATCGGTTGATGATGATGATGACTTCCAAATAAGCTTCTGTCTGCATAGTCACATAACATCGCAGTCAATGGCTTACTTGTCATGAAATAATACAGGGTGATTCGGTCTTTAGTGCGGATATTTTTTTTCGTGGTTCTGTATCATTAAAAGAATATAAATCTACAAACAGTTCGATACATTTTATGTAATTTTTTTTTTTAATTTATGTCTCTAAAATAACAAAATAATGTACATATTATTACTAAACAAGATATATTCAGCTTAAAAGTGATCTGGTGACGTCCTTTAGGTATCAAACGAAAATAAAATAAACGCACAATAGGGTGACCCTAAAATTCTGTTCAAAAGTAAATAACTTTAGCTAACGATAATTTTGTTATTTTTGAGTTAAAAAAAAAAAGAAAAAATACGTGATCATTAAATTTTGTTTATGTACAAAATATAAAAATATCCGCACTAAAAAAATTTTCTTCCTGTATAAAGAAATTTTCAAGACATCTTTGAGTAATCGGTGAACATACATAAAAAAAAAGATTCCGACCTATTGACGATCTCCTCCTTTTTTTAAGTCGGTTAAAAAACTACTGTTTTAAAATGACATTAGCAGTTCTTATGGCATTCAAGCTCGCGGAGTAAATGCCTACATTATCAACATAACGGGTCACCGCGGTCAAGGATCGCAACTTTCATTTGTAAACTTTAGCATTCGTATGGTCTTCAGCCTATACACACTTCAGATACTTTATGACTGGGATCTGGAGGTCCAGGGTTCGGAGTAATAAAAATAACCTTATTGGGTTTGGTTCATTACAATCTTAGATAAATAATAATTGCTCGTTCGAACAGTACGAGACTTAGGTTAAATCTATGATTGTAATTGTCAGGCCAGGTCATTGTTTTTTGTTTAAGAATATTTGCCATATCTTTTCAAATTCCCCTCCAACTAGTCGGGATAGACTGTGCTAGGAGTGGGTACGACAATAGACCAATGGGGCGGGGATCGAACCACCACCCCTCGGTGATGAGTCCAACCGCTCTTACCGTTGAGCTATTGAGGCTAGAATATTGTTGGAATGGAACCACGACTTCGTCCACGAGAAGTTCAGTTTTTCACTAATCCCGTGGATTTTCAGGATAAAAAGTACCTTTTATGTTGCTCGATAACCTCCTCTATCTTCCAGTGAAAATGTCATTAAAATCAGTTCAGCCGTTCAGAAGATTAGCTCGGATAAACAGAAAGACTGACGGACAGACAACAGACAAAAACCTTAAAGGAGCTTGTTTGTTTTTGTATGTCTTGTATACATAACTATAAGCACTACCGAAAGCACAGTTATTTAAAAACACAGAAGTACACTGCAATTTTATTACCCGACAACGACGAAGCCAAAAGGAAGGGTAATGATTTTGGCAGTCTATGTATGTATACGTTTGTTCCACCGTAGCGCCTAAACTACTGAACCGATTTTAATAAATAAGGTTTTAAAAAAATTAGTAATAATTCAAATTGAGACATTGACCACGAGACCACGGCTATACCATGACCATTTTTGTTCCTATGCATGTCTCTTAGATCTGAAATATTTTCGTGTTTCGTTCTTTTATACCCCTTTCTTCGTAGTCGGGTTATAGTTTTTGAACTTTATTTTTTTATATTATGTAGGTAATTAGGTATTAATTAGGCTAGTTATAGCCTAGTGGATTGAATCCGGTACGGAGCATGCAACTCTAAATTTTTAGTAATGTGCATTTTATGAAACTAAATATCACGTCTCCGCATTGGATCAGCTTGACTATTGACTATTAGTCTAACCACTCTCATTCTGAGAGGAGTCTCGCACTCAACAGTGATCCGAACATGGGTTGGGAATGATGAAATGATGATGATTAATTAGGCTACAAGCTATAAGCACTTCTAAGAAAGGGGCTATAAGCTTAGTCCCACCCTCCCACCACACTGTTCAGAGGGGATGATGACTAGGTTTGAATATACTGATTTCTAAGAGACATTCGCGGTGCAGGCGTCTTACAAGTTCTTAATATCAGCTGGGAGATGGGAATGTCCCAAGGTGCTGGAATGGCGACCCCGAAAGTGCAGTGTTGATCGACCACCACTAGGTGGACTGACCACGTCAAGCTGGTTGCAGGGAGCCGCTGGATGCTGGCGGCTCGAGAATGCGGTATTTGGAAGTCTATACAAGAAGCCTATGACCAGCGTGGACGTCCATCGGCTGATAATGATGATGAAGATAAACTGGCGTGCATATCATATATACAAAAACACACTGCCCACCCTGGGCACTAACTATAAATCAAGAACAAGATTTTCACTTTTTGAGTATGTTTTTGCATACCCTAGTTAAAAATCTTATGCACGCCACTGTGATGATGGTATATAAAAAGCAAATCAAGCCATTGTTTCTATGCCCGATTTTTTGGTTCGCTTAGCCCACATTCGCACGAGAGATTTTTAACGGACGTTAAAAAATGTTCAAATACCTACAACAAATGCGTTCCCTTATATGTTCACATTACAGCGTTTTTGAAACATGACGATTTTTTATCGACCTTCATTTAACTTCAAAAAAAAAACTCTCGTGCGAATGAGGAACAGTATTAATCACATTAATGTTATAAAATACCTAATTTAAAAATATTATTTTAGAACCAATGATGTTATATACTGTTAGATGTGAAAAATGAGGCGCTCAAAAGAGGAAATTTCCACATCTCAATGTTAGTTGCGGTCAACAACGAATGTTATTTAAACAAATAAATAAATCGTCTACAATGTAGAGTTGTGTGTTCAGAGTGTAAAAACTATATATACATAAATATATGCGAATGAGTACTTTTTATTATTATTTACATTAATGTTATAAATAATAAAAATACTATTTTAGAACGTTATTAATCGTAACATGTACGTAAAATACAGATACCATTTAAAAATAAACCCCTCAACAGACACTCACCTCAATATTTTATCCAAGAAAAGCACAAAAAAATAACCACAAAAATGCACAAATAACACAAAGTATACAAACAACACGCACGTCTATACACAAGGAGGCATGGTCGAGTTTTGTGTAGTGTGCCACAGATCACTATAGGTAGTGTGCTAACTTACTCGGCGTGACTTTGGCTGGTGGAATGGGGAGCATCTTGAGGACATTCTAAACAGGTGGGACATTTGAAACACGTTCGAAGTTCCCATATTAACGTTATTTACATTTATTTCAACATATTATACAAGATGCACGAACTTTACCCTTATTGATAGTCGGAAAACAGTAATATTTCAAATCTAGCGGACGCCTTCGACTTTGTCCGCGTGGTAATCAATGTAAACTTCCAAACCCTATTTCACCTCTTTAGGGGTTGAATTATAAAAATTTTTGAATTAAATTATATTTCGTATTTTTTTTATAATTTTCGAACAAATTATTAAAACGATAACTCTAAAAATGGAGGACTTTCCATACAAACTTTTAACCCTTATTTCACCCTCTTCTGATTTTATTTTTCCTATAAAAAGTATCCTATAACCTTCTCTATATTATGGTCTCAAACCAAGCAAAAGTTTCATGTGAATTCATTAAGTAGTTTCAGCGTGATGCCCGATAAACAAAAAAAACACGGACAGACAGACAGACAAAGAATTGTCTGTGATTTGTTTTTTTTTTTTAACTTAATTGTAGCTTACCTTATTTTTAAGTTTTACTTACCGAGCCGCGAGTATCCAGCGGCTCCCTGCAACTCGCTTGATGTCCTCAGTCCTCCTAGTGGGAGGTTGACCAACACTGCGCTTTTCGATGCGTTTCGTGCTAGATACAGCCTGATGACACACGGTGGACTTACAGCGGAGTCTTAGTAACAGGGTTCCGTTTTATCCTTTGTGTGTGGAACCCTAATCAAATCAAATCAAATCAAAAATCATTTATTTCACGTAGGCTCAGTTTACAAGCACTTTTGACACGTCAGTTGATTATTTGTAAAGATTCTACCACCGGTTCGGAAGGCAGGTTCTGCTGAGAAGATACCGGCAAGAAACTCAACAGTTGCTCTTTTGAAATGAAAAAGCCATACAGTATTATAATTTACAATTGATAGCAATTACAATTTCTTATAGTTTTACTTACTGTGTGAAGGTGGAGGCTGATCCAACGGCCTCCAAGCATCTTTATCATTAAGGAACTCATCAATGTTGTAGTAACCTCGACTAAGTAAATGTTTTTAACACATTGCTTAAAGCTATGCATTGGCAGGTTCATCACAGTCTTGGGGAACTTATTATAAGTACACCCAAACCTACAAAAGATTTTTTTACTCTTTGGAGACGATATGCAGAAATAACTAACTTATGCCCGTGTCTAGTAAGACGTGGGTTTAAATCTCCTTTTCGTTTGTACAAATTAATATTTTGTCTTACATATACTATACTGTTATATGTATATACAGGCTACTACTAAAAAAGAACCTCTAGCAAAAGCAAAAGTGAATTTAGCAATGACGTAAATCGTGTAAGTATGATACAAGAGTTGCCATTGTTGTTCAGTGAAAATACCCGCAAAAACAGTTATCTCGTGATCAATGAACTATAATTGCTGGGAACCGCGTAAGTATGTCTCGGAAAAATTCTAAAACATCTAATAAGCGTAGAGATCTGTACTGATATTACCTATACAAAAAAGTTTACAATCGCATTTTTAAAACATTCACCTGTCAGTATTTTCGTTAAAAGACGTCTAATTACAGAGTAAAATATAGAATTATCAGCATCATCATCATTATCAACCCATATTCGGCTCACTGCTGAGCTCGAGTCTCTTCTCATTCTGAGAATAGGCCAAAAGTCCACCACGCTAACCCAATGCGGATTGGCAGACTTCACACACGCAGAGAAGTAAGAAAATTCTCTGTTATGCAGATTTCCTCACGATGTTTTTCCTTCACCGTTTGAGACACGTGATATTTAATTTTTAAAATGCACACAACTGAAAAGTTGGAGAGCAAGCCGCGGACCGGATTCGAGCCCACACCCTCCGGTATCGGAGGCAGAAGTCATATCCACAGAGGCTATCACGGCTCTGCCTTTTGAGAAAAATAAAAGAAAATAAATAATAATAAAGTAGCTTCGTAATGCTATTTTCAACCCCGGACGCTAAAAGAGGGATGTTTGTCGGTCTGTGGCATCGTAGCACTCAAACGGATGGACCGATTTCGATGCGGTTTTATGCATTTATTTATTTATTTATTTATATAAAGCACGCCAACAATACACATATTAAACGTTAAAACATAAAATAACACATATTAAAGAGTTCTGATATGCATATAAACAATAGGCGCACATAACATTTATATAATTATATGTCAACACTTAACTAATTATAGGTATGTCAAATTTATAGGAAGGATTAAATGTCAATATTAATTATTACCTAATTTAAAATTAATAAAATAGTATACAATTTTAAAACAATAGCTTAAAGAAGAAAACTTAACTTAATTAAATACAATTTTTAAATTAATTTACTGGGTAGGTAGATTATACAAAACAAAAAGAATAAATATTAAGAAAAAAACATTAACATTAAACTAAATCTTACTAATAATAGAGACAATTTAATTATTATGGAGTTTAAAATGGTAAAGCCAGTATTGATCCGACTCACATATAAGCAACATTTAAACTTTTCTATTATGATGGTCATAACTTCTGGGATAAAAGTCGTTATTCTAGTTAATTTTATGACCTTCGGAGGTTTTTCGTAATTTTTAGCTGTGTATATTAGTATATCTACTTGTAATATTAATCAAGTAGGTACATAAATAGGCTAAACTTATTATAAAAATAAAATATGAGGAAATATCAATACAACTACAACTACAAAATTAAAATAAATTAAAATTAAAACTAATACCTAAAAATATTTATCAAAATTTGCCGCCCTTGGTAGGGTGCCCATCACGCAGGCAGCATTCCCGCGTTGAATTGCGATTGAAATTCAACGCGGGAAAATTGTAAATTGTAGTATTTAATATTAAAAGTGAAATATATAGTTGTATGCGTGAGTGTTTACTAATATTGCAATATTATGCGTTTTTAACCTAAAAAAATTTTTAATTTATTATTCTAGTATGCGTAGAAAGTTTACATTAATTTCGTCAATTCACACATCGGCTCGTTGGTCTAGGGGTATGATTTTCGCTTAGGGTGCGAGAGGTCCCGGGTTCAAATCCCGGACGAGCCCAAATCTTTTTATAATTTTTACCTTAATTTACAATGTTTTATGTATACGTAATTTCTTTTTATTTATTGATCAATGAATAACTGAGCAATTTATTCGATTTTTTATATGTCTCCAGAGATGGCGCTAGTCACAATATTCAACGCTTAATTTTTTTTAATTATTGTAAATGTAAACCGAAACCAAAAAAAAAATACATAACCCATAAAAATAATTTATTTAATCCAACACATTTTATTCACCAAACTATACAAATTAAAATTAAATTTCGTCATTACTTAAATACTAGTCATAAAATAGTCATCGGGTGGGCAGGGATCATTCGAATCTATAGGCTTAAATCTGTAAATCTTCCCTTTAGTGCCTATTATTACGTTGTTTTTATCAAAAGCCATGCCAGTTATTTTAAAAGCCAATTGTCCTATTTTAACAGGCAAGATACTCTTTGTAGATAACCTAAAAAGAGATCCCTTTACTGCCACTACAGCTTCATCGCGATGGTTTAATCTTAGTATAAATTTCAGCTCTCTTGTGAATCCTTTATATTGAACAGGTTCGTAGAAGTCTGTAGAGAAGAAATACAATCTCCCATCGACGTACTCATAAAACGCGTTGCCTTTTCTGTCCAAAATAAAGCTGTATGCTTTAGGAATTTTCTCATATCGCTTCACAGCTGCAGAATTGTTCACAAACTTGAATATTTCATGATTACCGCCTGTTATTATGTACATTTGGTTGTCTGTTTTGTCTATAAATATACTGCGGATATCATCGTCTCCTATTGGCCGCTCTGCGCTTATTCCTGTTGTTGAATAGTCGTAGGTCATAAGCCCCTGATTGGTGCCGACGTAGATTGTATTGCTTGCTGCATCTATAGCGACGCATTGGCCGATTATCTCGTCGGATATTGGTAGCTCTTTGATGCCTAGTGCTCCGTGTTTCAGAAGGTAAATACCTAAAAAAACAAGTGCATAAAGATTAGTCAATAAGATTAGTAAATAATTTAATTTGCTCTTATACGTGAAAAACTAACGAATCCATGCAACATCATCATCATCATCATCATCTTCATCATCATCATCATCATCATCATCATCATCATCAATAACAGTCCATATTCGGTTCACTGTTAAGCACAACCGTCTTAAACTAAGCCAAGGGCCCTTGGGCACACAAGAAATTGGGGCCCTTTTGGAAAGTTTAAAAAACGAATTATACAAACATTGTTTTTACTAAGTATTGTCATTATTGATTTTAGAATGCTGCTGCTTTTGTGATTACGATTACGTTAACGGTTTAATTTGAGATTTCTGTTGAGTAAAATCTTCTATCAGGTAGGTATATACTTGATACTACTACTACTAATATTATAAACGCGAAAGTTTGTGTGTAAGTGTGTAAGTATGTTTGTTCCTCTTTTACGCTGCAGCTATTGAAGTGATTTGGCTGAAATTTGGAATGGAAATAGATTTTACTCTGGATTAACACATATGCTACTTTTCATCCCGGAAAAATCCACGGTTCCCGCGGGATTTGTAAAAACTGAATTCCACGAGGACGAAGTCGCGGGCGTCCGCTAGTACTTAATAAAGTCAAAAATTTTGAAGGATTTATATTGTCAGTCCTGTCGGGTTTTATATAGTCGGGGCCCCCTGAGAGTGGAGGCCCCGGGCACGGGCCCCGCGTACCCTTATGGTAAAGACGCCACCAGACACCAGGGGCGCAGCCGCATCAGCCGTATCAATGAAACGGGGGCCCCTTACGTATAAAAGCAGAAATTAGCAAAATGTAATCCATAATCTCACTTAATCTGGTGCATCCCGAAAAAAAAGAGAATTTCATTTAAGGGATGACAAAAGTAAAAAAAATATATATTTTCCCTGGTTAAACATCATACATAGGTTAGGACAATTCCATATTTACCTATTTTATGCAAGCATATTGCATAAAATCACAAACCTTTGGTGTAATTCCTCTTATGCAGCATGAAAAATATGTTATCCGTTTTTGAGTCAATCACGATGCCTGTGGGGTAGCCATCTATCGTCGCTATCAGTTGCCTCTTATAATATTCTCCCCCTATCTTGGTCTTCTCGCATCGTTCCGTCGCGACATTACCACTAACTGCCAGTAAAATTATAGCAACAGCGTTTCGTAACGTAGTCATGGTGCAATCATGTCAGGCGGTAGTTTCTTCTTATATAAATAACTTCTAGAATAGAATAGAAATAAAATGCCGACCGAATTATTTATTATTATTTAGCTAGACACCATTTAATTTGCAAAATAATAATCCCTCTATTTCGTTCGCTTCTATCATTCATCAATATCAGTTGATGATGACAAATAATCCCATAACACACATATCCACTTTCACACACTCCAACAATCTCTTCTTTGGCCTTCCTCTTCTCATTATAATTATCATTATCAGCCCATGGACGTCCACTTCTGGACATACGCATCTTGCATGGACCTCCAAGCACAACACTGTCTCTATACTAATATTATAAAGAGGAAAACTTTGTTTGTAAGTTTGTACGTTTGTTTGAGCCGCCAGCATCCAGCGGTTTCCTGCAACCCGCTTGATATCCTCGGTTCATCTAGTGGGGGGTTGACTAACACTGCGATTTCCGGTGCGGAGTCGCCATTCCAGAACTTTGGGACCCCAGCGTCCATCGGCTCTTCAAACTATGTGGCCTGCCCATTGCCAATTCAGCTTCGCGACTTGTGACTCTGTCTCCTCATGTGTCTTTTTGCACTTCCAACATTCCTCTGGTTCATGATTCATCCTTCCACATCACAATATGTGGATCTGCCATTATTTTCATACATCCCATTGCCATTATCATACGTAATTATCACTATTAATCACTTACCTTAACCTTCAGAATTATCCAATCCGGTTATCTTAACATGAAAATCAAAAAAAAAAGAGACTAATGCAATGTGTATGCGACAGCAATGGTGAAGGAGCCTTGCGCTGAGTGATCGATGACAGTTCTTTATAAAACAACCTATTGAATTGCAAGTCGGTCCGTTTGTAAACAACGCTGACTGTCATACATAAAACGTGATTCGAATTTATAAGACTGCCTTTCTTGAATGTAATATGCTCTCGACCGAATTTATTTTTTTCGACCGCGGCCAATCTCATGTTGAGATTAATCATGCACCTACGCATAAGTGCGTACGCAAGTTATAGTGCATAAGTGTGTACGCAAGTTATAGTGCACAAGTGTGTGTGTGTGTACGCAAGCACATCGGATCGGACTATGACAGTGAGGGAATTCCCTCACTCTCATAGTCCGATGGATTTTTTTTTAATTAAACATATTTTTTGGAGCAACCTGTATAAAGTAATAGATATAATAGATGAGTGACGTAATATCTCTACGGTAACAAAAACATCTGAAGTCGCACAGGGTGGGAATGAAGTACAAAAGGTTTAGTTTAACAATTGTACAAAGCCCTAAGACTACCTACAAGTACTTCCTTCAAACATACTCCTATCTTGTATTTAGAGTTCCGTAAAGTTCCTTACAGTTTTAGCATATCCGTCTGTTCGTCAGCGATTAAGTTTTGAGATTCTATATTTATATGAGTATCAAACACTGCTACAAAGTGGTAAAGACTAAAAAAAATATATTTTTACACCTATAGAATGTTTAATAGGCAAACTTTCTAGTATAGCGTTAGAAATAAATAAAAAAAAAACATTGAAATGCATTCATTATAACTAATTTCCGAGGTATAAACCTGATTCTACTCCACTATTAGTGAATTCAACTCATGTATTTGTATTTGTTGTTACTTGTAAAGGATCTAAAGTTTAATAAATATTACCTAAAAAGTGTGTTTCGAGGTTTGACATTAAACTAAATATTAACTAAACATTTCTCGTACAAGGAAATATATAAAAAAAAGAATTGTCTTTGTCGTCGTCGTTATCAACCCATATTCGGCTCACTGCTGAGCTCGAGTCTCCTCTCAGAATGAGAGAGGTTAAGCCAATAGTCCACCACGCTGGCCCAGTGCGGATTGGCAGACTTCACACACGCAGAGAATTAAGAAAATTCTCTGGTATGCAGGTTTCCTCACGATGTTTTCCTTCACCGTTTGAGACACGTGATAATGATAATGCACGCAACTGAAAAGCTGAAAAATTGTCTTTGTACTTAGAAGATGTAGCAAAATGAAAATAAAAGTAGAGGCAATAATTTATTCGTTTACTAAAAAAATATAAATCTAATTTTCACAATTGTTACTAAATTCATAAATTACGCCACTAGTGGCCAAAAATATACTATTACCATGAAACGCTAGACCGGAAGGCACGAAATCTAGATCCATTAGTTTCTTAGGTATCATTGAGCTTGGTTTCAGCCAATACAACCCATCATTGGCAGCTAAAACGACTCTTCCATTAGAATCGATTGCCATAGCTCGTGCCGAGTTCTTCGGTATACCAACAAATTCTATCGGCTCTTGGAAACCTTTCAGTAACATTTTCACGTATTTCGATTCGCACTCGTAATAAACATTGTCCTTTTCATCTACAGCTAAAATAAAAGCGCATGGCACGTTTTCAACTCTATTTTTCTCGTTTGTTACTAAATCTATTTCATAAACCTCACTATCTGGGTACAGCACAGCATACAGCTTATCGTTCGATGGAGGTTTGAAGAGCTGTGTTATGTCGTCTCCTTTGAATCCTATGAAATTGGCTTTGTTAGTTTTATTTAGAATACTAAGTCCGTCATCAGTTGCAATGTACACTTTATTGTTTTCAGCATCTATTGCAGCTGCTTGCCCATTTACATTATCAATTTTGATTGGTTCACTTTCCCTCAGTACATACTGATCCATTTTTGTTTGCACGTCATCGCTTTGTAGTGACTCTATATCTATTAATGTAAATAGTAGGTCTTTGTTCACCGGATTGATTACTAGATTCGTGGGAAGACCTTTGATGGTCAGTACGGATCGTTTAGCGTATTTATCTCCATCAAATATTGAGCAGTTTTCAGTGTATACTGATGTTATAGCTAGAAAAATGATTGCGATGCGCATTTTGGACCCTGAAAGTAACATAAAACATATTATAATATGATAATGTAGCAATTTAGATTCGTCGCTGTTCCACCCGTTCCCGAGGGAATATAATAGGAATTGCCTATGGTACTCACTGATAAAATAGCTAAAATCTCATATATCAAAAGTCCGTCCAGCCGTTTGGACTGTAGGGCCAATTTTTAAATTGACTTTGCTTTATGTGTACTCCTTATTTTCTTTTTTTTACCTAACAAAAGTCCGAAATCTAAGTAAATAAGCTTGCAACAAATATTACCACCACCTCACACACACAAAATGGATCAATCGTTGGACGTTCACTGCAAGACCATTGGACCATTCCATTTGTAGGGACTTCCAGACATGACAATCCTGAACCGCCTGCACATCCAACGAATCCTTGCGAATCGCTTGATGTCGTCAGTCCACCTGGTGGAGGGTCGACTAACGTCCATCGGCTCTTCGAACTATGTACCCCACCCATTGCCACTTCAGCTTCGCGACTCGTTGAGCTATATCGGTGACTTTGGTTCTTCTGCGGACCTCCTAATTTCTGATTCGATCACGCAGAGGTACACCGAGCATAGCTCGTTCCATCGCCCGCTGTGTGACTCTGAGCCTTCTTATGAGGCCCATAGTAAGCGACCAAATCTCGGAACCATAGATCATAAGTGGCAGCACGCACTGTTCAAAGACTTGTGTCTTCAAAATGAAGTTTAGAGTTTTTGAGTAAAAAAAAAAAACTTACGTTAATTAGAAGACCGGCGAGCCTCGACCGATGTGGCCAACTCACTGACTCGTTTTGTTATTTATTGGAACTATAAATTAAAATATAAATAAAAGAGGCAACAAGTTCGATGAACGTTTATCAAAAATGGAGCGAAAACACTTGATTGGAGGTAAACAAACTTTATCCAAATTAGGTTGTTGGGGTCAAATTGCAGAGAGAACTAGGGCCTGTTTGTTCCAATCGGTGTATTTGTTTCAAATGAATTAGGAAATGTTTTAATCGGATATATAACTTCGTTGAGGAAGGAAGGAAATGCCGGTTGTGTGTTCACATTGTACAAATTTTCAATTGGTAAAAGTCGAATCTAATGTTGCAGTTAAGCTACGTTGAAAGATCTATTACACACGTAGAACTTCAGGTACATAAAATAAAAACATGTACACTCAGAGTCACAATTACCCGCGCACTTTAATATACTCGCGTCTTATTAAAATGGGCGGATAATTGTGCATCTGAGTATATTTTTTATTCCGGAAAACGATAGAGTTCCTGTGGCATAGGCATGTTGGATTTTTTTAATTTTGGGTGGTTTTTTTTATTTATTTTGTATTAATTACAATTCTCAATTGGAAAAAGTCGGATCTAATGTCGGAGTTAAGCCTATAAGGAGAGATCTATTATACGCATAGAACTTCACTCAGATATAAAAACACGTATTTTATTTTTATTCCGGTAATGTGGCATTTTGGAAATCGGTTGATTTTTTAATATTTTTTTTTACAAAGTTTAACGGGACCGTTAGTCTAAATAGGTAGATATTATAAAGAGGTATGATGACGGATGTTTCCCCATTAGAAAGCTACATTATCACCGAGTTCGTTATCAACCCATATTCGGCTCACTGCTCAGTTCGAGTCTCTCAGAATGAGAGGGGTTAGGCCAGTAGTCCACCACGCTGGCTCAATTCGGATTGGCAGACTTCACACACGCATAGAATTAAGAAAATTCTCTGGTATGCAGATTTCCTCACGATGTTGTCCTTCACTGTTTGAGACACGTGATATTTAATTTCTTAAAATGCGCACAACTGAAAAGTTATTCTAACCCACGCCTTCCGGAATAGGAGGCAGAGGTCATATCCACTGGGCTATCACCAACTAACATAGGCTATTTTATATTTGTATAGGTACCCACCTATACAAGCGGGTAAAAACGTGGTCCGTCTGCTAGTAAATAAAATATATCTGATATAATAAGTACAAGCACAACAGGCGGCCTTATCGCTAAAAGCGATCTCTATCAGGCATCCTATTGTTACGCACGGTTACAGTAGAAATTCGTCGGTACGTCATTTCGTCGACGAATCGGTATACAATGGTCCAAGTTTCTAATATCAACTTCACGCACTATTGCCAGTCGGTTTGCGTGTTTGTTACTAGTTGTGTAATTGTATAGCAGTTATACAATATCGCAGACGACGCTGCAGTATAAGGTGTTAAGAGATAGAGAGGTTGGATTTTGGCAGACTAAAGGCCCTCTTGCTGAATATATCGGTCCGAACATGTCAATCTAGGTATGTGAAGTCTGCCAATCCGCATTGCACCAGCGTGGCGGACTATCGGCCGAGCCATTCTGAGAGTAGACTCGAGCTCAACAGTAAGCTGAATAAGGGTTGCTAATGATGATGATGATGATGATGATGATGTTGATGATGATGATGATGATGGTATCGATCATCGGCAGTTGCGTGCATAAGTATTTTAATTACGTGAAGATTATAAAATATAGGATCCTTTATATTGAATTTTCGGGATAGTATATGCTAATAAATTTTATCGGTCGCTAGGTATGTAGCTTACCTTATAGATAGATGTCCACTGCTGGATATAGGCCTCTTGCATAAACCTCCAAGCACAACGGTCTCGAGCCGCCAGCATCCAGCGGCTCCCTGCAATCCGCTTGACATCCTCAGTTCACCTAGTGGGGAGTCGACCAACACTTTAACTTCGCGGAGCTATGTCGTTGCTGTGGTTCTTCTGTGGATATCCTCGTTTCTATCACGCAGGGAAATTCCAAGCATAGCTCGCTCCATCGTCCGCTGTGTGACTCTGAGCCTTCTTGCGAGGCCCATAGTTAGCGACCAAGTCTCATCACTGGCAACACACACTATTCAAAGAATTTCGTCAAAATGCCTACAGAATAAATGATAACAAACTTGTTCACCACACGGATTGCTATAATAATAGCGCCCGAGGAAGTCTCTTCGCTATATAGTATTTCTCCCTTCCCGCTTATCGAACGAGCCATATATTAGGTAGTCCAGAAATAAAATTGGATCTGTTTAGGTGATTGGTCGTCTCTATTCTATGAATTGCGCTAAATGTAAATTGTCCCACCGCTCTATAGGACCTGCGTTTGTCCATATCTATGCCAGTGTAATGTTTACCTACCGCATAAAGGCAACTGGAAATCCCTCCCAGGTTGTTCAGAACCGAGATTAGTACGTGTCATAGTCCTGGGAAGTCCCTCAGGCATATTGTGTCCGGGTGTTCCCACCTTGGTAACGGCGAATAATTGCAAAGACATAATCAAGTAGCCAAGATAATCCACCAACAGCTTGCTCTTCAGTATGGCGTTATCGATTTTGAGATGCCTTACTATTGGTACGACCCAGCGTTAGTTCTTGAAAATAGCAGTGCATTGCTCTACTGGGACCGAACGATTATCACTGACAGGTATATTGTAGCCAATAGACCTGATTTAGTGCTAGTCGATCGGTCAGTGCGTCGTGCAATAATTGGGGCATGGGAGTGTCATAAACGAACTTGCCAAGCTATAATAAACTTCGTGCATTGGAGAGATGGAATAGTTGCAGGGAGACGATATGACAATTTCGCAAACAAAGAAAGAAGCATATAGCGTGTTGTTTATTATAACAATAGTATACCTCGTAACACCGTGTTTTGACACTGAGTTTACGTACTGATATGAAATTATCGGCGAACTTTGACTTGACCGCGCGACTACTGATAGCAATTTCAAATTATCTAACATACATTTTTCCAAATACACGTATTTACGAGTACCTGTATATTTTCTAGAACTGCTAAGATATAAACATGATCTACATTTAAGGCAATTAGCCACCTTTGTTGGCCTCAGTTTCGACGCGTCAGTGACATCTAATAGCATAAAATCTTTGGATCTCTATGTTTTTATTTTACTGTACAACGATTCGTGGTTCAAAGCTTTGTTTCCGATGCCAGAGTCTGACAGCAAACCTAACATATTGTATTCGTCGATTTTCTTATCGTGTGCATAGTATTGAAGCAGTGTGTTTCAGGGCTGAAAGCTGGCGGTATTGTATCCGGTTGGAACGCAACGCGTTGTAGCAGGCCACGTAGTTCGAAAAGCCGAAGGACGTTGGGGTCGCAAGGTGCTGGAATGGCGACCCCGCACCGGAAAGCGCAGTGTTGGTCGACTCCGCATTAGGTGGAACGAGGACATCAAGCGGGTTGCGCCGCTGGATACTCGCGGCTCGAGACCGTTTTGTTTGGAAGTCCATGCAAGAGGCCTATGTCCAGCAGTGGACGTTCAACGGCTGTTAATGATGACGATTTGAAGTTTTGTGAACTATACCTACCTACATAGAAAGTTTGACTAGCGAGAACGTAGCGTAAGCGATATTTCAGCATTAAAACGTTCGTTAAAACTGTCGATAGATATAAAAAATACGAGATCGTTGAAAGATCCCGTGTGCCTAGTGGGAGTTTTCAATATTTTCATACGGTTACTATCACGTTGACGTTTACGCAAATTTATATGGAATTGAGACAGTTGTGCAGTAGTGCCACTAGATGGCGCTGTTTCAATTCCTTAGAAATTCGCGTTTACGTTACGTGACAGTAACAGCATCAAACTGCCACTAGGCCCTCTGTTTACTCTGAGTAATAAGTTGTCGCCAGTAAAGCGTTCGATAAACGCTGTTGACAACGGGCGTTTGTCAATGGTACCTACAATATTCTGATTCGCTATCTCCCAATATCACGGCCAAGCAAAAGTTCATCGGGTTATAATAAAACTAAAGTTCGTTCGACACAGGAGTCACTACATAAAGTGGCAGTTATTACACGTTTTTTATATCACCTAACATGGGGTAGGGTAGGTGTAGGTGTAAGGTAGGGTAGGTGAAAGGTGTCTAGGCTACAATGGCGAAGGCGAATTTAGATGAAGGTAAGCCGTCCTAAAGAAAATTAATTCATATAGCGTGATACAAACTTTGGTTACTCATATCATTCATCATCTAGATACAACAATGAATATTCATGGATTTTTAAAGGTAACCCGGCGGGAATCGGTTTGCATGAAGTCTTCGCCGCTGGTAAATATATGGGTAGGAAAGAAGTAAATTCACATATAAGTTAAAGCGAAGCTTGACCGGGCCCGCTAGTAATTATGATAAATTAAGAAATATTTTTTATTAATCCTGGCTTTTGGCTGGTGGGAGGTTTCGGCCATGGGTAGTTGCCACTCTACCGGCAAAGACGAATTAACGAATATTAACGAAATTAACGAAACGTTAAAATTCATATGTTTTTAAATCTGTTCGAAGTTGAACTCTAGCATAGTGTTCCTACCCTCAGCTATCATAAATAATAATCGGTAAACACTTAAAAATATTGTTTCCCATTAATTAATTGTACATATCTTATGCTATATTAATAAAATTCATAATATTCATAAATGTAATTTATTTTAATATTAGAAAATCAATAGACTTTATGATTTTATTTTACGTTTCAATGATTCGTGTTTCGAAGCTATGGTATTGATATCAGTCGACTTTTGATTGAGGAACTCGCCGAGCTCTTCAATAACGGTACCTAAAAGTAAAGCTAAAATATTGTACTCATAGATTTTCTTATCGTAAGCATAGTATTGAATCAGTCCGGCTTCCGGGGCGTACGCTGTTGGCAACGTATCAGATTGGAACTCTATGGGGGTTAGTTCACTCGTCCCGTTAGAGTAAATAACATACAATTGATTACCAGTTACAAAAGGTACACCATCTTCGAAAAAGAATGGTGGTTTAACTAACGTGACCTTTCCAGAAACTTCTGGGAGACCTTCTATTTTCTTCACACCATCGCCAGTGCGCACGTAGGGTACGTTGTCATCGGAATAGAAGTAAAGATTGCTTTCGTAATCCAAAACAATTTTCTTAGCTTTTACAACGTCTTCTAAGAGCTCCTTTTTCTCACCGTTGTCACTAACTTTGTACACTTCACGACCTTCAGTCAAGATGTAAATAACATCACCTTCCTTCTCTTTAGCAATTCCTACAATGCTGTCTGTTATTGTTCCGTATTTTTCAGCAGAATTAGTGGCTGGGTTGTACACATAGAGACCGTCTTTAGCTGCAAAGAAAACTTTTCTGCTACTATCTCCGGATGCAGCGGCGTCCCTTCCGTTGCCAAGGAGTTTCTTAGCCTTTCCCTCCTTGAGCACATACAATCCCTTATCTATATAGCTTCCATCTGGTTGTACGTCAGCCTCGACGAAGAATATAATAATGTCAGTGTCTACTTCATTCGATTCAGAAGATCTTGAGTCGTCTTCGTCAAAGTTGAGCGAGTTAAGAGGTACAAGTAATTTCACAATGTCATGGTCAGACTTGTATTTTATGAAATCTTGGACGTAAAACTCCTTGGTTATGACAAGCTTATCATCGTCACTAAGGGAGGGCGCGGCAGTCAGCAGTCCAACCAGCGCGAAAGTTGTAAAGCACGTCAGAAGCCTCATGGTTGAGTCTGAAATAGATTGAATAGAAATATTTTTATAATTTGCAAACACATTGTAAAATTGTAACCGTCTTATTCTGGCCACTTTATTCATCTTGTACTTTTACATATACAATCATACAATCAACTAACGTATACGCCGGTTTTGTGAACAATAACCCTATTTCGAAGGTTTGACTAGCAAGAACGTTGTGCAAACGTTATCGATGTTGTCCTTTTTGTTGAATTTCACCAGTATGAGGCAGTACGTAGTACAAAGAGGGAACGAACATAATTATGAGTTGGGGCGAGGAGAATACTGAGACATGCGATCTTGAGTGTGCGGGCTGCGCTGATCTACGAACAGAGGCTCAGGGACCAAGGGGAAAGGTAGAAGCGCAAAACCACATATAAAAGACGAGGAGGAATAGAGGAAGTACTCACAGATGCTCAGAGCTATTATGATTAAAAGAGAGGAAAGATAACAGGTCGAAAGGAAAGAAAGTGATAATTGAAAAATAAAAAGTCATTACGAATAAATTCATAACAGTTCATTCCGTGCTGATAGGCAGATAATAAGAAAAAAATATGAGTTTGGGTTGACAGAATCTTTGTACAGATCAATATCTCCACTTATCTCGAAAAATATTAGCCCGATTTTGTTGCAGTTTTCATTGATAGGTTTGGATTCGTTTGGCGGTCACCTTTAATACGTCGTTACAGAACAAAGTTCGGTGAAACTGCTGATACGTAAAACCGCTGATAGATCGTGTTTACGAGGAGACATTGGTTTATATATAATTTTTATTTATTTTCTCAACATAAAACTAGCCTTACAAGAAAGTCTTAAAGGAGATTAGTTCTTGTGTTCACGATTCGCCAGTGCAACAATACGCAAGGTACCTATAATTCTGATTCGCTATCTCCCAATGTCACGGCCGTGCTAAAGTTCATCGGGTGATCATAATAATTGTAACTAAAGATAATAAATCTCGGTGTGCCAATCCAGAAAAACGTATATTTCGACGCTCACCGACCTACGAATAGAACTATGAGATAAGTAATATAGTCTTATACTATAAGTACTTGTATACTTAATCATCAAGTAGAGAAAAGTAACTCACCTGTCGGATCAGATCTCGTAATCGGAATGAGTATGGAAGATGGTCGTTGCAGAAGAAATACTAGTTGGGGATGTGTTTATCTTGTCCCCTGCATTATCTGTACGTAGAGGCGCGGTAGGGTAATTGTATATTTTTAAATTCTAAATACTTTTAAGTACTTTAAGTGTAAGTGAATTAATTACACACAATGGGGATGATGACTAGGTTTGAATATATTGATTTTTATAAGGGTAAATAAGGTCAATGTTAACTGATTTATACATAAAAAGCAAAGATTGTCTAGATATTTGCAAAATAAATAAGATTATAAAATTTCAAAATGTATTAAATTTGTTTTATCGTTATTAGATGAAAATTCATACAGTTTTAGCTTCCTTACATTAAATGTGACATTATTCAATAAATGAACTATAAACATAAACGCACAAAAAACAAAGATATTAGTAATTTTGTTTGGACGCCCATACATACACACCTAACGATCAGCGAGCCAACGACGTAACTAATTCGTGCCATTTTGTATGGAGCGTTTTTCAGGGATCCGCGGCAGCGCCGCTAATCTGACCCTTTAAATCCCTGTAGCTCTGAAAGTTATGATCGCAGATATCCTGTTACTTTTACAAAATTGCTTTGCTATTAATTTATATTTAAAAAACTGTCATCATCCTGACCCTTTAAATCCCTGTAGCTCTGAAAGTAATGATCGCATATGCCCTGTTCCTTTTACAAAATTGCTTGCAAAATTATATACAATTAAAATTTAAAAAAAAAACTATCATCATCCCTATTCAACTAGGCAACCTATTAGCGATGTGTCACTGTGAATGTTATCTATCATTTATTTCATAACTAGCGAACACGGTCAAGCTTCGCTTTGACTTATGTGCACTTCTTCCTTATCCCTACTCCTATCATACCCCTATTCTTCCCTATTACATGTAAATTTCACCCCCTCTTATAAAGAGTTGGGGGCGGAGTAAAAAAAACCGATGCACGGTTTTTTTTAGTCCCAAACTAGGGAATGGGGACTACGCGGGTAAAACCACACGGCGTCTGCTAGCTTAAATAATGAGATGGTGAATTTTCTCGAAAAGTCTATCTAACTGTATGAACCCGAAGCTATCTAAATTAATTAAGAGTTACGTTGGTGACCTGCCGGCTTCTTTATCACATTATATAATGATTTAGTACTTTTCCAACCCAAAAAAAAAATGTTTATTTGATTAGCACCGCTCGTGTATCTTCAGTCCAGTAGTTATCGTAAGAGACTTCGGTCACCATGAGGTCATTATGAGGTCCTGAGTTTCAAGAGCCGTGATAGCCCAGTGGATATGACCTCTGCCTCCGATTCCGGAGAGTGTGGGTTCAAATCCGGTCCGGGGCATGCACCTTCAACTTTTCAGTTGTGTGAATTTTAAGAATTTAAATATCACGTGTCTCAAACGGTGAAGGAAAACATCGTGAGGAAACCTGCATACCAGAGAATTTTCTTAATTCTCTGCGTATGTGAAGTCTGCCAATCCATTGGGCCAGCGTGGTGGACTATTGGCCTAACCCCTCTCATTCTGAGGGGAGACTCGAGCTCAGCAGTTAGCCGAATATGGGTTGACATGGGGCTATAAATTTATCAACCTATCCGTAAATCCATTTTAGAACAGCGTGGTGGGTATAAATTCCAAATCTTCTCGCCTTTAAGAGCGCGCAGCACGTCGGTACGATATGGATAAAATTCTAAGCGCAAGCCAGACGCCGAATTATGACTTTCACGTGAGTGAAAAGCACGGAGCGATTGACGCGGGATGCAAATTTTATGACGTGAGCGCCAAAACCATTTTTACCTAATTGCAAGTAAATTATACAACATAGCGATAAACAAAATGGCCAAGTTCAAGATATATACCTAATTTTGTATACAAAACAAAAATTTAAGAAAATAAGTTTGCTTTTCCTAAGATTGAAAGCAAAATGTGAGCAAAACATGTATTTTTCAAAAAATAAACTATTCGAGAAAAGTTTTACAAATTGAGTATTTTTGTATAGTCATATCGAAGCTAACACTTTGAAATATCATTTACCTAAATATGAGGCTCCTAACTTTTCCAGAATCTGAGATCCAGAACCATTTGTAACCACCAAATTACATATTGCACATTCTTAAGAAGGCAGGTCTGCCCCTGTTAGGTCATTCAAATAAGCATAGAGATGAATCCGAATGTCTAGTAAAGATTTACAATAACATTACCTAGGACCTGACCTATTTAGTTCTCAGTGATTTTAAAAGAATTTCAGGGTTCCGTTTGTGCATTATTAAGGTCATCATCATTATTAACCCATATTCGGCTCACTGCTAAGCTCCAGTCTCCTCTCAGAATGAGAGGGCCCAATAGTCCACCATGCTGGTCTAATGCGGATTGGCAGACTTCACACACACTGAGAATTAAGAAAGTTCTCAGGTACGCAGGTTTCCTCACGATGTTTTACCTTCACCGTTTGAGACACGTGATATTTAATATTTTGAAATGCACATAACTTGATAGTTGAAGGTGCTTGTCCCGGACCGGATTCGAACCTACACCATACGGAACCGGAGGCAGAGGTCATAATTTTACAAATCAGCCCACATAGAACAGTGACAACAATATTGGCTGCATTTTCGCGTTGGAAATATTACCTTTAAGGTCCTAACTAGCGATTTGAAGTTTTGTAAATAAAATCCATAACATTTATAAACGTAATTTGTTTATGTATCAAAAAAAAATATTTCGCTGTGTAGGTACCCTATGTTTTTATTTTACGTTTCAATGATTCGTGGTTCGAAGCGATGGTTCTGATTTCATTTGCTTTCTGGTTGAGGTAATCGCTGATGTCTTCCAAAACGGTGCTTATCAGCAGAGCTAAGATATTGTACTCGTAGATTTTCTTATCGTGTGCATAGTATTGAATAAGCGCGGTTTCCGGGGCGAATGCTGTTGGCAACCCATCGTGTTGGAACTCCATATGAGTTCGTTGGCTCGTCCCGTTTGCGTAAAGAAGATACACTTTGTTACTAGCTATGTAAGGTACACCGTTTTCCAGAAATATTGGTGGCTTAACTAGCGTAACTTTTCCCGAAACTTCTGGGAGACCTTCCACTCTTTTAACACCTTCGGTCGTGCGTACGTACGGTTTACCATCATCGCCATAGAAATAAAGATTGTTTTCGTAATCCAGGACAATTTGCTTAGCTTTTACAACGTCGTCTAAGAGCTCCTTTTTCTCACCATTGTCACTAACTTTGTACACTTCACGACCTTCAGTCAAGATGTAAATAACATCGCCTTCCTTCTCTTTAGCAATTCCAATAATGCTGTCTATTATTGTTCCATATTTTTCAGCAGAATTGGTGGCTGGGTTGTATACATAGAGACCGTCCTTAGCCCCGAAGAAAACTTTTCTGCTGCTATCCCCGGATGCAGCGGCATCTCTGCCATTGTCAAGGAGTTTCTTAGCTTTACCTTCCTTAAGTACATACAATCCTTGGTCTATATAGCTTCCATCTGGTTGCACGTCAGCCTCGACGAAGAATATAATAATCTCCGTATCTGATTCTTTTGATTCAGAGGAACTTGAGTCGTCTTCGTTAAAGTTGAGCGAGTTAAGTGGTACGAGAATTTGGACAATGTCGTGGTCAGCTTGATACTTCACGAAATCCTTAATGAAGAATTCCGTGGTTATCAAAAGATCGTCATCGTTGTTAGAGGTGGGCGCGGCAGCCAGTAGACCAACCAGCGCGAAAGTTGTAAAGCACGTCAGAAGCATCATGGTTGAATCTGGAATAGATAGAGTAGAAACATCTTTTAAAAATTGCAAACACAAAAGTAACCGAAATACGCCGCGGTGGGAACGCCGAGATAACATGTCCCATATTATCCCTCTAAATAAAATCAAACAAATCAAATACCTGATGAGTGCGGTATAATCTAGTCTAGCTTTTCAGCACATTTAGCAATTTTATCGAATACCTTATTAATATTTTTCCGTGGCCTTTAAAAAGAAGGCCCTTATTTTCGAGGATTTTCTTTCTAAAACTGATTGGCATACATATACGTAAATGTTAACGGATATAATGAGAACAAAAAAGTAAAGAGAATAGAATGAGAAAATAAATAGAAAAAATTTGTTAGAGGATGACATGAATAAATAATAAATACATTGCTGTATCCGTGCCAACCTTGGAGTTCAGAGGACTATACATGCTCAGCTAATATGCAATACTAAGAAATGATTTCCTTTCCTAGACGAAATTAATAAAAAAAATTAGCTCTCCTGTATTCTGTCACATCTTGTTTTTAATTTCCGGCAAAGCTTGAAGACCGAGAGGCTTATCAATGATACCTATAATTTTGATTCGCTATCACACAATGTCACGGCTAAACCAAAGTTCACCGGGTGATACAAACATAGATAAACAAGTGAGAGTAATACTGGAAGAGATCACTAATAGGTATTGAAGATTTTGTTCTGACTGACTAAATATATGTTTTTTAAATTTATACTTATGTAAATCATGATCAACCGAGAGTTTATTATAACATTTCTCGCATGACGATGCTAAGAATAATCTTCTTAGTTTATTCTTACCTGCCTATTACACTTACTGATAACTTAAAAGAGAAAGCGCATTTGTTTTAAAGATTCAAGTTGTTACAATCAGTTTCGGAAGGTTCGTGTAGAAAGTTTAATTTGAAGAAAGAATAATCCTTGAACGCAATTGGATCGGCTTTGGAAGTAGTGTTAATTATTCTATGTAGTGAAATAGTCTGGTTAAAGCTGAAAAGGAAAAGTATCAAAATACTTGGACCTTGTTCACGAGATTACCGCATTGTGGAATGTTGAGTCAACTATTATTGTTCCGATAGTTGATTCAGTCAATGGTCTTATAGCGAAAAGCTTCGACCAACACCATAAGAAGCTTTCGCTTAATTGTTGGATCAGAAGGCAGTGATTCTTGAGAAGGCGCGTATTGTGAGGAGGTTCCTCACTCTGGAGCCCTGAACACCGGTTGCTTGGGCACTCAAATGTCCCGTAGCGGGAGGGTTAAATTTTTTTATATAAGTTTTTAATAGTGTTATGTATATTTTGTATGTTAAAAATTTTCAAAAAAGGAGAAATTAATAAATGAGATAATAATAGATTGCCGGGAGCCGCTGGATGCTGGCGGCTCGAGACCAAGCAAATGGAAGTCCATGAAAGAGGCCTATGTGTGGAGGATGGACCTCCACACATAGGACTCTTTCATGCTGAGCTGATAATAATGATGATGATGATGAACGTCTTATCTACTGTAGGTATAGAAACAAATCTAAAACGATATCGACTAACTACTAAAAACTTTAACCAACTAATCTTAAAACTTTATTATTATAGCACAAAAAAACAGGAGTTTAAGCTAGAAACGGCGGTGTA